>NW_021703777.1:83120622-83720622 GCF_005190385.1 Monodon monoceros | reverse complement strand
CAGGAACACAACCCCACTCATTAGCAGAGAGGCTGCCTAAAATCATAAGGTCACAGACAACCCAAAACACACCACCAAACGTGGACCTGCCCAGCAGAAAGACAATCCATCCACATACACCAGAACACAGGCACGTGTCTCCTCCACCAGGAAGCCTACACAACCCACCGAACCAACCTCAGCCACTGGGGGCAGACACCAAAAACAATGGGAACTGCGAACCTGCAGCCTGCGAAAAGGAGACCCCAAACACAGTAAGTTAAGCAAAATGAGAAGACAGAGAAACACACAGCAGTTGAAGGAGCAAGGTAAAAACTCACCAGACCTAACAAATGAAAAGGAAATAGGCAGCCTACCTGAAAAAGAATTCAGAATGATGATAGTAAAGATGATCCAAAATCTTGGAAATAGAATGGAGAAAATACAAGAAACGTTTAACAAGGACTAGAAGAACTAAAGAGCAAATAAACAGTGATGAACAACACAATAAATGAAATTAAAAATTCTCTAGAAGGGATCAATAGCATAATAACTGAGGCAGAAGAATGGATACGTGACCTGGAAGATAAAATAGTGAAAATAACTACTGCAGAGCAGAGTAAAGAAAAAAGAATGAAAAGAACTGAGGACAGTCTCAGAGACCTCTGGGACAAGATTAAATGCACCAACATTCGAATTATAGGGGTCCCAGAAGAATAAGAGGAAAAGAAAGGGACTGAGAAAATATTTGAAGAGATTATAGTTGAAAACTTCCCTAATATGGGAAAGGAAATAGGTAATCAAGTCCAGGAAACACAGAGAGTCCCATACAGGATAATTCCAAGGAGAAACACGCCAAGACACATATTATTCAAACTATCAAAAATTAAATACAAAGAAAACATATTAAAAGCAGCAAGGGAGAAACAACAAATAACACACAGGGGAATCACCATAAGGTTAACAGCTGATCTTTCAGCAGAAACCCTGCAAGCCAGAAGGGAGTGGCAGGACTTTTTTTTTTTTTTTTTTGCGGTACGCAGGCCTCTCACCGTTGTGGCCTTTCCCATTGCAGAGCACAGGCTCTGGACGCTCAGGCTCAGCGGCCATGGCTCAAGGGCCCAGCCACTCCGCAGCATGTGGGATCTTCCCAGACCAGGGCACAAACCCACATGCTCTGCATCGGCAGGCGGGCTCTCAACCACTGTGCCACCAGGAAGCCCCAGAACATATTTAAAGTGAGGAAAGGGAAAAACCTACAACCAAGATAAGTCTACCCAGCAAGGATCTCATTCAGATGTGACAGAGAAATTGAAACCTTTACAGAGAAGCAAAAGCTAGGAGAATCAGCACCACCAAACCAGCTTTACAACAAATGATAAAGGAACTTCTCTAGGTAGGAAAAACAAGAGAAAGAAAAGACCTACAATAACAAACCCAAAACAATTAAGAAAATGGTAATAGGAACATACATATTGATAATTACCTTAAATGTAAATGGATTAAATGCTCCAACTAAAAGACACAGACTGGCTGAATGGATACAAAAACAGGACCCATATATATGCTGTCTACAAGAGACCCACATCAGACCTAGGGACACATACAGACTGAAAGTGAAGGGATGGAAAAAGATATTCCATGCAAATGGAAATCAAAAGAAAGCTGGAGTAGCAATTCTAATATCAGACAAGCTAGACTTTAAAACAAAGACTATTACATGAAACAAAGAAGGACACTACATAATGATCAAGGGATCAATCCAAGAAGAGGATATAACAATTGTAAATATTTATGCATCCAACATAGGAGCACCTCAATACATAAGACAAATACTAACAGCCATAAAAGGGGAAATCGACAGTAACACAATCATACTAGGGGACTTCAACACCCCACTTTCACCAAAGGACAGATCATCCAAAATGAAAATAGATAAGGAAACACAAGCTTTACATGATACATTAAACATGATGGACTTAATTGATATTTATAGGGCATTGCATCCAAAAACAATAGAATACACTTTCTTCTCAAGTGCTCATGGAACATTCTCCACGATAGACCCTATCTTGGGTCACAAATCAAGCCTTGGTAAATTTAAGAAAATTGAAATCATATCCAGTGTCTTTTCTGATCACAACGCTATGAGACTAGATGTCAATTACAGGAAAAAATCTGTAAAAAATACAAACACATGGAGGCTAATCAATACAATACTAAATAACCAAGAAATCACTGAAGAAGTCAAAGAGGAAATCAAAAACTACATAGAAGCAAATGACAATGAAAACACAATGACCCAAAAACCCATGGGATGCAGCAAAAGCAGTTCTAAGAGGGAATTTCATAGCAATACAATCCTACCTCAAGAAACAATAAACATCTCAAATAAACAACCTAACCTTACACCTGAAGCAATTAGAGAAAGAAGAACAAAAAACCCCCCAAAGTTAGCATAAGGAAAGAAGTCATAAAGATCAGATCAGAAATAAATGAAAAAGAAATGAAGGAAATGATAGCAACGATCAATAAAACTAAAAGCTGGTTCTTTGAGAAGATAAACAAAATTTATAATTCACTAGGCAGACTCATCAAGAAAAAATGGGAGAAGACTCAATAGAATTAGAAATGAAAAAGGAGAAGTAGCAACTGACACTGCAGAAATACAAAGGATCATGAGAGATTACTACAAGCAAGTATATGTCAGTAAAATGGACAACCTGGAAAAAATGGACTAATTCTTAGAAATGCACAACCTTCTGAGACTGAACCAGGAAGAAATAGAGAATATGAAGAGATCAATTACAAGCACTGAAATTGAAACTGTGATTAAAAATCTTCCAACAAAAACAAGCTCGGGACCAGATGGCTTCACAGGCGAATTCTATCAAACATTTAGAGAAGAGCTAACACCTATCCTTCTCAAACTCTTCCTAAATATAGCAGAGGGAGGAACACTCCCAAACTCAATCTATGAGGCCACCATCACCCTGATACCAAAACCAGACAAAGACGTCACAAAGAAAGAAAACTATAGGCCAATATCCCTGATGAACATAGAGGCAAAAAACCTCAACAAAATACTAGCAAACAGAATCCAACAGCACGTTAAAAGAATCATACACCATGATCAGTGGGGTTCATCCCAGGAATGCAAGGATTCTTCAATATTTGCAAATCAATCAATGTAATAAGCCATATTTAAAAAAATGAAGGATAAAAACCATATGATCATCTCAATAGATGCAGAGAAAGCTTTCAACAAAATTCAACACCCATTGAGGGTTGCCCACTCTCACCACTATTATTCAACATAGTTTTGGAAGTTTTAGCGACAGCAATTAGAGAAGAAGAAGAAATAAAAAGAATCCAAATTGGAAAAGAAGAAGTAAAGCTGTCACTGTTTGCAGATGACATGATACTATACATAGGGAATCCTAAAGATGCTACCAGAAAACTACTAGAGCTAATCAATGAATTTGGTAAAGTAGCAGGGTACAAAATTAATGCACAGAAATCTCTTGCATTCCTATACACTAGTGATGAAAAATCTGAAAGTGAAATTAAGAAAACACTGCCATTTACCATTGCAACAAAAGGAATAAAATACCTAGGAATAAACCTACCTAAGGGGACAAAACACCTGTATGCAGGAAATTATGACACTGATGAAAGAAATTAGAGGTGATACAAATAGATGGAGAGATATACCATGTTCTTGGATTGGAAGAATCAACATTGTGAAAATGACTCTCCTACCCAAAGCAATCTACAGATTCAGCTGCAATCCCTCTCAAACTACCATTGGCATTTTTCACAGAACTAGAACAAAATATTTCACATTTTTGGAAACACAAAAGGCCCCGAATAGCCAAAGCAATCTTGAGAAAGAAAAATGGAGCTGGAGGAATCAGGCTCCCTGACTTCAGACTATACTACAAAGCTACAGTAACCAAGACAGTATGGTACTGACACAAAAACAGAAATATAGATCAATGGAACAGGATAGAAAGCCCAGAGATAAACCCATGCACATATGGCCACGTTATCTTTGATAAAGGAGGCAAGAATATACAATGGAGAAAAGACAGCCTCTTAAATAAGTGGTGCTGGGAAAATTGGACAGCTACATGTAAAGGAATGAAATTAGAACACTCCCTATCACCATACACAAAAACAAACTCAAAATGGATTAAAGACCTAAATGTAAGGCCAGACACTATAACACTCTTAGAGGAAAACATAGAACACTTTATGATATAAATCACAGCAAGATCCTTTTGACCCACCTCCTAGAGAAATGGAAATAAAAATAAACAAATGGGACTTAATGAAACTTAAAAGCTTTTTCACAGGAAAGGAAACCATAAACGAGACGAAAAGACGACCCTCTGAATGGGAGAAAATATTTGCAAATGAAGCAACTGACAAAGGATTAATCTTCAAAATTTGCAAGCAGCTCATGCAGCTCAATATAAAAAAAACAAACAACCCAATCCAAAAATGGGCAGAAGGCCTAAATAGACATTTCTCCAAAGAAGATATACACATTAACAACAAACACATGAAAGAATGCTCAACATCATTAATCGTTAGAGTAAAGCAAATCAAAACTACAATGCGATATCATCTCACACCGGTCAGAATGTCCATCATCAAAAAATCTACAAACAATAAATGCTGGAGTGGGTGTGGAGAAAAGTGAACCCTCTTGCACTCTTTGTGGGAATGTAAATTGATACAGCTACCATGGAGAACAGTATGGAGGTTCCTTAAAAAACTAAAAATAGAACTACCATATGACCCAGCAATCGCACTACTGGGCATATACCCTGAGAAAACCATAATTCAAACCAAGTCATGTACCATAATGTTCATTGCAGCTCTATTTGCAATAGCCAGCACATGGAAGCAATGTAAGTGTCCATCAACAGATGAATAGATAAGGAAGATGTGACACATATATACAATGGAACATTAATCAGCCATAAAAAGAAACGAAACTGAGTTATTTGAAGTGAGGTGGATGGACCTATAGTTTGTCATACAGAGTGAAGTAACTCAGAAAGAGAAAAACAAATACCATATGATAACACGTATATATGGAATCTAAAAAAAAAAAAGGTCATAACGAACCTAGGGTCAAGACGGGAATAAAGATGCAGACCTACTATCCTACTAGAGAATGGACTTGAGGACACAGTGAGGGTGAAGGGTAAGCTGGGACAAAGTGAGAGAGTGGCAACACTAAAATTATAAAAGAAACATTTATCTAGAGCTTACTAAACACCCAGCACTGTTCTGAGGGTGTATAAATATCGATACATTTTATTCTCACAATAATCCTATCACAGAGCGAGCTATAATCATTCTTAGTTTACAGATGAGAACACTAAACGAGAAATTTTGAGTAATTTGCCCAAGTTCACAAGGCTGATAAGTGGCAGAGCTGTGATTTGAACCCAGGCATTTTTGCTCTAGGGTTCAGGTTCTTAGTAGCTGTAATATACTGTTTTTGTTTTTGTTTTGTTTTGTTTTGTTTCTTTTTGTCATGAATGAGCTATGTGTATTCTGGACTCCTAATGTCCTGCTTGCCCAGAAAGCTGTCTTCATGTTGCCTTGGTATCTGAGCAGCAGCCAGAGCTGAGCTCTGGTTCTCCCTGCCTTCTTCAGTCTCGTTTGTTCTACGTCTGCTGCTACCAGCTGAAACTGAACTCTGTACTGCCAGAGACAGACAGCACTGCACAGTTTCTTATGCCATATTATAATTTGATTGTTGATTGGTGAGAATCGGTGTTTTCTTCCCTCCACTTAATTGCTAACTCTTTGAAGCAAAGAAAAAAAAATCCCTTCTTTTCTCACCATGACTTCTGTTCAAGTGCTAATGGTATGTTTAATGCTGAATGTATACTTATTTACTACATGATTGGGGAAGCATGGATTCCTACACATAATTATGGCATCCAGGCCACAAAGCCTAAAATATTTACTATCTGATCCTTTACAGAAAAAATGCTGACCTGATGCTGAAATGTAGGCTGAGTCCTGTGCATTAGTTGAATTTTGTCAAATTATCAGCTAACACATGCTCTCCTTCTCTTCGTTTAAGACTAAATCTAGATGTCTGCCTTTCTGTTTACTGCCTTTTCTCCCATTATCCACTTGTTTGTTTTATCCTGAGGTACCATTAGCTCAAAAAATAAGCCTATCTAATAAAATTCAGCTTTACTTGGGGAAGGAGATGGATGCATTAGAACCATTAGAGAAGGGCTGGAACATGTGAGAAATACTAAGTGAAAGATTCAGGCTGTGTTTTCTGGGAAAAAGAGTTTCAGGGTCTATGCTTGCCTTTTAAGGAGAAAAGTAGATATATTGTAAAATGTGCAAAACTGAAATATATGTTTCATTGTCTGGTAGTGAATCCAGAAAGTACTAAAAGAAGAGAAATGTCTATTTTCCTATTAAATTTTAGTGTGCTCTACTAAAAAGCAAATAGGCTATCAAATGATTATTTCAAAGATTTTAATAATCCTGAATAAACTTGTAACTGAATATCAAAAGAACTTTGAGCTTTGACATGTATCTAATACTTTATCTAATACTTTAGATGGAACTTAACACTGATCTTTTTTTTTTTTTTTTTTTTTTTTTGTGGTACGCGGGCCTCTCACTGTTGTGGCCTCTCTCGTTGCGGAGCACAGGCTCCAGACGCACAGGCTCAGCGGCTATGGCGCACGGGCCCAGCCGCTCCGCGGCATGTGGAATCTTCCCGGACCGGGGCACGAACCCGTGTCCCCTGCGCCGGCAGGCGGACTCTCAACCACTGTGCCACCAGGGAAGCCCACACTGATCTTTAATTGAACATTTTCCCTAAATATAACTATAGAAGATGACGTTTAGTAATTGGGATTTAGAGGCAATTATTATTGTAAAAGTACATTGTGACCTAAATAAGAAACTCTGGACAAAGGAAATAATGTCACATTTAAAGAGTTTGCATCCAAACCTTCACAATATATATTGGGGACTCAATTTATGTCAAAATTATACCTTTATTTATATCAGTGTGAATTGTTATCATATAAGTTCTAAATAAAATAGGTAGGTAAAACTAGAACCTTCCAAAATCTTGGTCATCTTTAGATATACAGAGTTGAAAATCTACTTTTTAAATCATATTACATGTTTGTAGATTTAAAATGGTTTAATCAGAGAGCCATGGCCTTTTTGTTTTGATTCTTTTCTTTCAATATGTTGTCAAAATGTATAAATATATATATTTTTCAAAATGACATGTAACATTATTATACATTATTTTTATTATTGTGTTTTTCATTGGTAGGATGGCCAGTTCTTCTGTTTTTCTGGGACGAAGTTCATTTTTCAAATTAATATCTCATGACTTCTTTTTCATAACACTTGGCTCATTTGCTTTTGTCCTTCCATTTCTATGCCTACATATGAGATAACTCAGGACAGAGGAAAAAAGAATAATGAATCTCTAAATGGCACACTTGACCTAAATGTTAATGTCCAAATGTTAATGATAGAAACAAAAAATATGTACTCTCTGTCTTCCACCAGTGGTACACAAAATTTTATATCAAGTATGTTATAAACTATTTTGCTATAAGATAAACTTACATGAATATATTATTCCATGAAAATTACTCTCATCCCCTCAAAATGAATTTGCATAGAATTCTTATTAATTAGAATGTAAAATGTGTTATACTTGTTCAAGGGCATTATATTTTTCTCTTCCTTGGAATTGGTAATAATTTGAGTAACTTATCTGCTATTGATCAAGTTGTTAATTATTATGCTACCCTTATAGATATATATTTTACCTATAGCACTCGTATATTTTGTAATATTTGACCAAGGGAAAATAAAGGCAGAAAGGGTTTATCATTCTGAAAGATGACCATATAATTAAAGGATCCATATATTATTATTTTAATGAATATTTTAATTAAATCATGAAATTGCAGAAACATTGTCTGCTCTAAGTCCTCCATGAGTTCTATATGTGGAATCCTGCATTCACCATTTTGATTATTATATAAAACAAATTGGAAAAATTATAACTATTAAAAGATTATCTAGCATACTTTGTTGCCAGGATACTCCATGAGCCATGGGTTCATTAACGATAATGCATTATTGTCAGCAATGGTTTGGGATGGCTTCTAGGAATTTCATCTACTGATCCATGCTCAAAAAAAAAAAAAAATTTGTCCCTGTATTAGGAAGGCATAGGATATTGGTGAAAACATTAAAAGTTATTTAACTTCATGTCTCTCATTTTAAAATTCATTTTAACAAGTCGTCACTAGAGTTTTAACTGTAATTTATACAAATTGATTTACGATTTGTATGAAAATGAAAAAATTTTATTAAACACCTAAAAATTGAAAATAAAATGAAAATTTTTATTAAACACTAAACATTGGGCAAGAAACTGATTATGTCAATGCAAGTTGAACCAGGTAGGCCCCAAACTTTGGGTTCCTCATGATCTGGTCTCCACCTATATGGACATTTTCAGTGCCCTCATCCACTGCTCCCCACATATAGTAGCACTAGAAATTCCATGAGTTTCTTGAAATCACAGGCTGTTTGTTACATGATTCCATCTATGCATGATTTGGTGCATTTTTTTCTTCCTCTTTGGGTGAACTTGTTTCCATGTACAGCCACCATCAGCTTTCCTATTCTGCCTTACATGTCAGCACCTTCACAGACTTTTAGATTTGCCCCATCCCTGTCCTAGAAAGCCATCACTAGACGCCATCACTCCCCTTCCTGAGCCACTCGGTTCTGCCTTCTCACTAATTATATGTGTGTAATCTGTTTGAATGTGTTTAACCTAGTAGATTTTGAACTCCTTAGGGCATCGTTGAGTCACATTCTTCCAGCCAGCTAGACCACACAAAGATGGGATAATTTGTTTTCACTGCATTTTGTAAAGAGCTGAGGTAAAAGTGATTTAAAAAATAATGAGTGAGAAAAAAATAAGTGAAAGCAACAGGTTGATATTGATATGAAATTTTATTCTAAGGAATAGAAAATAAACTAAAACAATTTCTAAAGCAACATCTAAGTCATTGTTGCGACGACACTGCAAAGTAAACCCTACCTCATATGCTTTTCCTTCTATTTCTAACATGTAATACTTAATGTTGGCAACATATAGTGTCAGATATTAAATTAGTCAGTCCTACAATTGTATTTGAACACTTACAGTGTTGTTAATCCCATGGTATTATGTGCACTGGATGTGAAAATATATAAGTCTTGAAGGAAATTAATGTATAGTGGGAAGAGATGAATGTGTAGCACAAGTGTAATGAGAGACATATAGACACAGCCATTAGGTAGGAGTAACAAGTTCCTTAGGCAAGGCACAGAGAGGAGGAATGACTCGTGTCCCACTAAGAGACCAGGGAAAGGCTCTGCAGTGGGGTAGTTATTACTAAATCTCTCTGTGCCTCAGTTCCTCATCTGTAAAATGAGAATAGTAATAGTACCTTCCTCAAACAGTGTTGTGAGTGTGAAACGAACCGATAAATGCGGAGCTTTCAGAAGAGTGCTTGGTACATAGTATGTCCTCAACCAAAGTTAACTGACATCATCATTACTACTGCTAGAACTATTATTCAAGAGGGAACTTGACAGATACAGTCCAGATTTAGAGAGAAACTGGAAAATTTTAAAAATGCAAAAAATCAAGTGTATTTCAAGAAATGGTGAAGAGTATAGTTGATAGAAATATAAACTGGGGGAATGGAAAAAAAAAGTCTGAATTGGGAAATCTGGTTTGACAAGAAAGCAGGTTTTAAAAAAATGTAATTATTTTAGGTAGCAGAGACCTATGAATGTTTATAAACTTTGGTTGAGGCCCTTAATTTCCTCTATTATAGTACTTCTCAAGGTTCTATGTGCACACACATCACTGGGGGATCTGATCAGATTCTGATTCAGGAAATCTATGGTAGGGCCAGAGATTCTGCATTTCTAGCATCCTCCATGCTGATGTCAGTGCTGCCACCCCAAACCCCACGCTTTGAACCTGCTTATTTACTTGGTTGTAGACTGTCTCCACCTGCTAGAATGTAAAGTTGGTATATGCAGAGACTGTATCCGTCCTGTTCATCATTGTACCTCTAGTGTCTGACACTGTGCTCAGCATGTAGTAAGTGGTCAGAAAATAGGCAATGAATGGGTGAATAAATGGCTGGAAAAATAAATATAAAAATATGAAGACAGGGGCTTCCCTGGTGGTGCAGTGGTTGAGAGTCCGCCTGCCGATGCAGGGGACACGGGTTCATACCCCCGTCCGGGAAGATCCCACATGCCGCGGAGCAGCTGGGCCCGTGAGCCATGGCCGCTGGGCCTGCGCGTCCGGAGCCTGTGCTCCGCAACGGGAGAGGCCACAACAGTGAGAGGCCCGCGTACTGCAAAAAGAAAAAAAAATGAAGACGTGAAAATTTTAGATATAAGTGAGAGAGGATTGATAAATGGAATATCTTTTCAGGGGATGAGGAAGTGGAGCAGAATTAAGAATACAGAAGGTGCAGACTTAGTTTTGGTAAGAAAAACAAAATTCTAACTTTCGTATAGAAAAAAAAAATAAAAGGGAACTCTTTTGAAGTAGAAAGGAGGGAAGAGAGTGGAAGTCTCATTGAACATTAGCATATAAAATAAGATTCAGGATTCTCACCACCTAAGCCCACTCACAATGCACAAAAGGCAAAATCGTGCTGAGTTTTGTGGTGTGAGTCCAGGAAGCTGACCTCAGCCCAGTCAATAACTAGAGTTGGGTTTCTTTGGTGTTTAAGTGCATATTCTCAAGCCCACTTCGAATCTATGGAATCAACTGACAGCTTTAGATGGAAGCCTCTGGAATATTTATTTACATAACTTTACAGTGATAGTATTAGCTAGTTTTTAGCTGAGCAGAAACTCAGTTACTTAGATGAATCTTTTAATTCTTTTACATTTTGCCTCATTGCCTTAAGAAGTGTTTATAATTTAACTAGTACTACTGCTAATACACTATTGATATCGCTCCAAAGATTCAGTGTTCAAACCTAATAACATTAATCCAGGAAAAAATTTTAATGAGGGAGAAAACTTGCATTTTACAAAATCCACTCTAAAGCAGAGATGCCTTCTGTTTGTTTATGAATATTATAAAGCTTTAAGGACACTGTAAGCCATTTGATAGGGGAAAGGATGCCACATTGAAACAAATAATTTGTCTTGATAGAATAATATCTAGACAATAGATATTATAGAATAATATCTCTGTTGCATAAAATTAGCCTGATATTTGAGCTTAAATTCTTCTAAATTTAGAAAAAATAACCTAATCAGTGGAAATTTAAATATCTGAGAATGACTGTGATGTAATATTGAGTGCTGGATTGATATTCCTATTTCTGAAGGTATTTTATGGCATTCATCTAGTACTGCTTGAAATGAACTTGGAGGAAAATAAAGAAGTTGTAAAATTGATATATTTCTTGTTGTTTTAGCTGAATTAACAAATTCCTGTTCTCAAGGAAATGCCAGGATAATACGTAGATATTGTTTCAGTTAAAATGCTTTAAAAGAAAAGGAATTGAGGAATAATGCAGGCAGTGAAATTAAAATTGTGATGTTTGAAATAATTGATTTAATGTTTTATCTTTTAACTTTGTCCTAAAAAGAAAAGGTTATTTCATAAAACGCAGGTGCTATATTAGATTACATGTGTTTTACTGCTTTTCTGGGAGAATTAAATTCATACTCAAATTTAGAATCCTTGCTCCGTTTGTAACGTAAGGACATTGAATTAAGAAAATCTAATTAACCTACTAGAGAATGGACTTGAGGATATGGGGAGGGGGAAGGGTGAGCTGTGGCAAAGCGAGAGAGTGGCATGGACATATGTACACTACCAAACGTAAAATAGATAGCTAGTGGGAAGCAGCTGCATAGCACAGGGAGATCAGCTCGGTGCTTTGTGACCACCTAGAGGGGTGGGATAGGGAGGGCGGGAGGGAGGGAGACGCAAGAGGGAAGAGATATGGGAACATATGTATATGTATAGCTGATTCACTTTGTTATAAAGCAGAAACTAACACACCACTGTAAAGCAATTATACTCCAATAAAGATGTAAAAAAAAAATACAAAATAAATTTTTAAAAAAATAAATAAACGGTATTGCTCTAGTAAAAAAAAAAAAAAGATAATCTAATTAATAAAAATGCTGGCCTTGCCAATGGAGTCATCAGTGTAGATAACTTTCTTTTCCACAGTTTTCTATCCTTTTTTTCATATCTAAAATATACCAGTTTTTCACTAATAATTACTCAATGAGAAAATTTTGAACAGTGAATAATGCTATTTCTGATACTTCATTGGTTAAGTTTTCACGTACTGCATCAGTAAAAATAAAATTTTGTATTACAAACCTTTTCCAAATGTCCTTTGTTTAGAGAGAGTGCTTTATCAAATTTAACTCCGGAGAGTTAAATTCAGAAAACAAATTTAAAAGTTCCTTAATCACTACGAGTATGAAGAATATTTTTTTAAATCATTAGATTAAATTGATGTTGAATTATTTAAATACATCCAACAACTTATTCACTTTTATCCTTATTTTTTATCATTAAATGCTTCATAAAACTACATGATTCCAGTAGTTTACACTGTTGATTTTATTCAGGCAAATTTTTTTTCTCACCAAAATTCCTATTCACATTATTTACATATGTTGTTTGAATCTGTTGAGTGTTATTTTGGATTTAATATTTTTCCAATGAGAATTACTCGAACAATTAGTGAAGTGATTCATGTTGACAATGCACCTTAAAATATATTTCATGTTTTAAAGAACATTTTACATTTAATTAATATTTAGTATTTACTTCTCACTATTTCCTCTGTGCATTTATTAGCTTTGATTGATGATGCACAAAACCAGGTTTTAAGTCATTGTCCATGTTTTCCTAATACAGATGGTACCCAACTTAGTGATGGTTTGACTTAAGACTATTCAACTTTACGATGGTGCAAAAACGATAAGCATTCAGTAGAAACCATACATGTACACTAAATTTTAAATATTTCTGTGCTAGTGACACACAATACCATACTCTCTTCTAATGCTGGGTAGTGGCAGCAAGCCTGAGCTCCAGGTCAACTGTGTCATCATGAGGGTAAACCACTGATACATCTACAACCATTCTGTTTTTCACTTTCAGTACAGTATTCAATAAATTACATGAGATATTCAACACTTTATTCTAAAATAGGCTTTATGTTAGATGATTTTCCTCTACTGTAGGTTAATGTAAGTGTTCTGAGCACGTTTAAGGTAA
The DNA here is from genome assembly GCF_005190385.1 of Monodon monoceros. Lineage (NCBI taxonomy): Eukaryota > Metazoa > Chordata > Mammalia > Artiodactyla > Monodontidae > Monodon > Monodon monoceros. The sequence goes on along the minus strand of NW_021703777.1, from coordinate 83,707,265 downwards.
GCTAGAATAAGCTATGATGTTCAGTAGGGTAGGTGTAATAAATGCATATTTGACTTAGGATGTTTTCAACTTATGACGGGTTTATTGGGATGTAACCCCATTGTAAGCTGAGGAAAATCTATATAAAGGGACTAGTAACTTGACTGATATTTTTTCTTTATGGTTTGCTAAAAATTTTTAAATCATTGTATTGGTTTGCTAGGGCTGCCACGACAAAATACCGTAGTCTGTGTGGCTTAAAAAACAGAAATGTATTTTCTCACAGTTCTGGAGGCTAAAAGTTCAAGATCGTGAAGATTGTGTTGTTGAAAAGCTTGGTGTTTCCTAAGACCTCTCTCCTTGGCTTGCAGATGGCCTCCTTGCCACTGTGTCCTCGAATGTCTTTCCTCTCTCTACACATGTTTGGGTCCTACTCTCTTCTTATAAGAACACTAGTCATATTGCCTCAGGGCCCACTCACTTGACCTCATTTTACCTTTCTTACCTCTTTAAACACCCTGTCTCTAAATACAGTCACATCTGAGGCACAGGGGGTTAGGAGTTTAACGTATGAATTTTGGGGGACACAATTCAGTCTATGATGATCATCTATAAGAGAATCTAGTCTTCTATTTGTTTTTAATATTCACAAAATCAGATTACCTTTATATGCCCAAGTAATAATGATTTAGTGATTTTGACAGTGCCAGTAGATGATTCTGCAGGAACAATCTGAATGTTATATGAAGCTTCACATTGACTGTTATCTGGTATTAATGGCTGTGTTCCTTCAATGACAGTAAAATTAATGGGTACATAGTGAATCTCTAAGAGAAAGGAACATTGAGATACAACTAAATGAGGTTTAATGTTGTCAAGTAAAATAACATGATGTAAAAGCAAAGCATTTAAAATGTAATTAAAAATTAGCATCACTTTCCCAGTTATAGGTAATTGTTTCTCCTCTGGAAGAACTGCTCAGAGCTGTTGAATTTTTAGAGCAAATTGTGTTCCACAACTCCCATTTTTCTGTCTTTTAACACTCTGTACTTCCAGAAAAGGAGCCATTCTTTTGAAAATTGTACATATTAGATCTAACAATAATGTCTATTTTGATACCCACATAAATCTTATTTTTTCCTGTTGTTTTGTTTTCTCGGAGAAAACTAGTTTTTTTGAGTGAATTGAAGAATACTGCTTGAAAATAAAACTGAGGTTTCATTAGTAAAAAAAATGTAATTGATCTAATAATCTTTAAATTTTGTTCTTAATTAAAGAAGTAGTGTAATTTCCAGTATGCTTTATTTGCAATGCCACTCAAATGTTGGTATGAAGCTTGTCCTATCCCTGAAATTTGTACAGATCAGCAACAGAAGAAGTACAGAAATTGTGAGTAAAGAGTAGACATTGAGAAACCTTTATAGCCTTTGGACAGGTTAGCATTGTCGTTTCCACTAATAAAAATGGGGGGTACATATTGAATTCTTTTATTTTTATTTTATTTTGCTATCAATTATTATTATTATGGGTTTTTGGGTTGTTTTTGATTTCACAAGAGTATAATTTTGTGAAGGACTGAAAATTACAAGCAAAGCAAAAGAAAATTTAGAACATAACTTTAACAATGGGAGAATGAGCAGCTCTGTTCTATGGAGTAAAAGTAAGAGCTCTTGATATGATTCTGGCAGACCTGAATTTGACTTTGCCTCTGCCACTTAAAAGCTATTGGGATTTTGGGCAAATTACTTACCATCTCTGAACATAAGGTCGAAACCGAGGTATTTCAAACTCAGCACTATTGATATTTTGGGCCAGATAATTCTTTGTTTTTAACACCCACTGTTAACAGGGGCCTGTCCAGGGCATTGCAGGATATTCAGCCATGTCCCTGACCTCTACTGCACCAACGCCAGTAAGCACCCCTCAAATTTGATAATTGAAGATGTCTCCAGACATTGCCAAATGTCTTGGGTTGGGGGAGGGGTGAATTGAGAACAACGTGTCTAACCTCAGCACAAAAGGAAAAGTTTGCATATGGTTAACCTAAGTCTTGTAAATATCTTAAGAAATGTAGACATCTTGTTGAAGACCAACACACTTAACTCCAACACAGCTATTTTTCTCTTTCAGCATTAATTAGATTTCATGTTTTCTTTCCTTAAAAAAAATTAACTGCTGCATGTTTTTAGATTGAGTAGTAGAAGAAAATTGATTCATATTTATGAGCTAGTTATGTATATATATATGTATATACACATGTATATCTGTATATACATATTTACATGTACACACACACCTAAAACACCCCCATGTGTACTACTGTTTAATATGCCTTATAATATAATCACATATAACCACATATTTTATGATGTGATATAATATGATTTGCAAAGGGTACAACAAATACAATTTTCTAAGCACTTCTCTCTCTAGAGTTGTGGTATCCAATACAGTAGTTACTAGCCACATTTTGGCCACTTGAAATGTGTCAACTTTGAATTAAGATATGTTGTTCATGTAACATAAATACCAGTTTTGGAGACGTAGTATGAGAATATAATGTAAATTACCTCAGTCATTTTTATATTAATTACATATTGACATCATGACATCTTGGTAATTTTAGTAAATAAGATATATAGTTGTACATCTGAAACTAATATAATATTATAAGCCAACTATACTTCAATTTGAAAAAAAAGATATATAATTGATTTGAACTCCTTCACTTTTGTTAATGTGACTATTTGAAAATTTAAACTTACGTATGGGACTTGCATTTGTGTCTTAATATTTCTGTTGGACAGCACTACTATATAATATATACTCTTTGATTAGAATGTTGGAATTTATCATCTTTTGCCCTTATATTAATGTTTTTCTTTTTTTCTTTTTAATTCTGTATGGTGATGTGTTATGAGTTAAAGAAAGTTAAAGGTATATATGACAAGAATTTCAGGGTGAGATTTACTTAAACCAATATAGGCATGATGCAGAGAAAATAAGATCGGTAAATATTGCTATTATTATTACTATTGCTATTATATAGTAAGGATTGTAGTTCTTCAATAAATGAAACAGTGGAAAGAAAGAGGAGGAAAACTTTTCTGAGTTCAAATTCATTTTATGATACATGTTGATAAGCCAGCTCAGTGTATCTTTCATTTCTAAACAAGATGAGAACTGAAAACCTGAATACAGAATCCTTGAGTTTACAGCGAGGTCTATGCATTTGTGTGCCTCTTACCCTTGTCTCCCTAGCCCCACAGACTGCATAGGAGGTGCTCCATATATTTCTGTTACTTTACTGAAGAAAGAAATGTAAATTTAGAAAACTGATGACCTCTTCTGAATTTTTAAAATTAATTTGTTCAAACATTTTGTATTAATGGTTACAATATTTGTGAAAAAAAATCAGTAGAAAGAATTTTTCAACCCAATTGTGTGTATAAAAAAAAATAGATGAGGACATTTCTTTGTGTGTTAAGCACATTGACCGAAATGATTATGAGGGATATGTGCAGACAGGATAAGAATGGTTTTATTGCTTTTCTGCATTTCTTTTTAAAAAAGATGTTAAAAAGATATACTAATAAAAACAAAAAATGTAATCTTTTTCAACCAGTATTCTTTGTGAGAAAATTAAATGGAGACAACTGCCCTAACCACTCATCATATGTAATTAATTAGCTTCTCTCCTATGCATTTAGAATAGTACAAGTTATGTAACCACTTTGGGGAATAGAAAAAATAGTAACTCCATCATTTTCTGTGTTGTCATTCATTGCTCAGTGAGGAACTTTAGGTATGTTTCTATAGGAATTCTCTACTTTTTCTGTATTTGAATATTTGTCTTTCTTTATGTAATCAATCTTGAAGACATAAGCCTCTTAAAATTACCAAGAACCAAAGACTATGTGATTGATTGGTTTATTAATCAGAAGAAGTGAACACTCCATTTTAATTGTGATTACTATAAAATCAATCCCCAAAGACAGAAACAGAAGCCAAGCATTCAAGAAAAAGGTAAAAACAATACAGGCAGCAGACATCCGAAGTATTTAGGAGCATCAAACTGAGGTTACAAAGAAGAAATAGAATAGAAGAAAACAGCAAAAATGCAAAAATACAGAAACAGTAGAAAGCAGAGATAATCTCTGGAGGATATTTTAAATGCCACATTAACATTTAAGGTAACTCCATGTATGAATAAAAGTACTGTAGCCTTTGGGGACAATTAGTGTAAGGGCAATCTGAGTTTGACTCTTCTCGGCTCTGTAAAGGTATTACTTCGCTATCAGTAGTGTCACATTAAAAAGAATACCAAACAATAACTTGTATCCACTTGAGAAAAGTTGTTTTGTAATTTTAGTACATGGCAAGTTAGGCTGTGACGCTGTGAATTTCCACTACATGAACATTGATCCATACAGAAGTAGACCCAAAACTAGCCACAGTGGAAGGCACATATTTAAATATGAATTCTAAGAAAAAGAATATGAGCAAGATAAGAACATTAAAGAGGAAAGCAGAGACTTATAGATAATCTTAAAAATAAATTTCAGGACAATAAAGCTTAGAAAGAACAGCTAAACATATTGTGTTTATTTTTAAACAAAATTGGAATTACTGAATTCTATGTAATGTTGGTATATATGATTAAATCATAGCATACTGTATTTGTTTATGTTAATGGAAAAGATATGAAGGTATTCACAATTCATTAGTTCATGCATTCATTCAAAAATATTTATTGAGGGGCTTCCCTGGTGGTGCAGTGGTTGAGAGCCCGCCTGCCGATGCAGGGGACATGGGTTTATGCCCCGGTCTGGGAAGATCCCACATGCCGTGGAGCGGCTGGGCCCGTGAGCCATGGCCGCTGAGCCTACACGTCCGGAGCCTGTGCTCCGCAACGGGAGAGGCCACGATAGTAAGAGGCCTGTGTATCGCAAAAAAAAAAAAAAAAAAAAAAAAAATTTATTGAGCTTCTGTTATATTCCAGGCATCTGAGTAGGCGTTTGAGTGGTGGTCAAGATAGAAAACGTGCCTGCCTTCGTAGAACTTATAATCAAGTGTGTTGTGGATAATGAACAAATAAAAGAATAAACATTTACTCTCATTCAGGTAGTTAAAAGACTAAAGAGAATAAGGACACAGTATAAAGAGACAGAAAATAATGCAGATGTATTTCGATTATTAGATTAAGGAAAACTTCAAGGAAGTAATGATTGAACAGGGACCTGAGTGAAATATCTAAAAAGATATCTGAGAAGTATTTGAGAAACATATTAATATAAAGCGTAAGAAAGCCTGGGGTAAGATTGTTTTAGGAAGAAGAAACTATAAATGCAAAGCCTTTGTGAAGGAAATAAAGTTGTGGCATTTTATGAATCGCAAAATGATCAGAGTGGCTGGGCTTGTCTGAGCAAGGGATATGAGGTTGGAGATTATTTAAACTATCTGGGTAAATATTACTGAAAAATATTGCAAAGCTAGTCTTCATTAAAGTTAAAAATTTTACCCTGAGAAAGACATTGTCAAAGGATGAAAAAACAAGCCACAGACAAGGGGAAAATATTTGCAAAAGGCATATCTAATAGAGGACAAAGATCCAAAATATACAAAGAACTCTTAAAAATCAGCTCTATGAAAACAAACAACTGGATGAAAAATTGGGCCAAAGACCTTAGCAGACACCTCACTGAAGAAGACAGACAGATAGCAAAGAAGCATATGAAAAGGTACTCCACATCATATGCCATTAGGCAAATGCAAATTAAAACAATGGGTTGTCATTACACACCTATTAGAATAGCCAAACTTCACAACACTGACATCACCAAATGCTGGGAAGGATGTGGAGCAACAGTAACCCTTATTCATTGCTGGTGGGAATGCAAAATGGTGCAGCCACTTTGGAAGACAGTTTGGCAGTTTCTTACAAAATGAAACATACTCTTGCCATACAATCCAGCAAACATACTCTTTGGTATTTACCCAAAGGAGTTGAAAACTTATGTCTTCGTAAAAATCTGCACACAAATGTTTGTAGCAGCTCTATTTATAATTGCCAAAACTTGGAAGCAATCAACATGCCCTTCAATAGGTGAATGGATAAATAATCGGTGGCACATCCAGACAGTGGAATATTATTCAGCAACTAAAAAAATGAGCTATCAAACCACGAAAAGATATGGAGTGACGTTAAATGCATATTACTAAGTGAAACAAGCCAATCTGAAAAGACTGATTCCAAGTATGCAACATTCTGGAAAAGGCAAAACTATGGAGATAGTAAAAAGATAAGTGGTTGCCAGGGATTGGGAGGGGAGAGGGATGAACAGGTGGATCAGAGAGGTTTTTAGGGCAATAAAATTATTCTATGTGATACCATAATGGTGTATACATAACATTGTAGATTTGTCAAAATCCATGGAATGTACAACACCAAGAGTGAACCCTGGTATAAAATATGGACTTTGAGTGATTATGATGTGTCAACGTCGGTTCATCAGTTATAACAAATGTACCACTGTGGGGGGCATGTTGATAATGGGGGAGGCTATGTTTATGTGAGGGCAGGGGACAGAAGGGAAATCTCTGTACTTTTCTCTCAGTTTTGCTGGAAACCTAAAACTGCTCCAAAAATAAACTCTTTAAAAAATATGTAAGCGGAAGTCAGATCTTGTAGGGTCTTATAAGCCAGGACAAGGATCTTCATTATTTTTCTAAATGTGAAAGAAAGTCTCTCGAGGGCTATGAACACAAAAGTAGTATAAGCAGTATTGGGAACAGAAAGGGAAAGACTGGAAGGGAGAGGGACTAATTAAAAAGCTGTGGCATATACCCAACTAATTGATAATGGTTATTTGGTTAAGGCTGGTTTTGGTGGAAACAGTAAGAAGTGGTTGGTGGTGACATGATTTACTCATGGACTGGATAAAGGGAAAAAGAAAGGAATCAAGGATGCCTTATAAATTATTGGTTTGTAATGGCTATATGAATGTCATTTACATTATTGAGATGAGGGAGATTTTAGAAGAGTCAGGGAGTCAAAGGTGGTTTAGGACACGTTAAGTTAGATATTCCTAATGGAGTTGTTGAAGAGAGAGTTGTATACCTGAATCAATCTCAGGAGAAATGTCTGGGTTTGAGATAAAAATTGGGAATCTTCAGCATAGAGATATATATAGCATATATATATATATATATGTATATAATAGCATTGGGCTGGATGAGATCATCTAGAGATATAGTGCAGTTAAGGAGGAGAACAGAAAAGTTAAACTATAGGATACTCCAGTATTTAAAGATCAGGGAAGGAAGGGAAAGCCAGTGGAGGTTATTTTACTACACGGAAATAGAATGAAAGTTAGGAAAATGTGGCATCCTCAAACCTGGTAAATTTAGTGATTCAAAAAGGAAGAGGAATCTGCTGAGTCAAACTCTGCTGAGAAAGTTTGAGGCCTGATAAGTGACCATTGGATTTTTCAAGTCAGAAGTTGCTTCATATCTTGACAAGAACATTTTTAGAGGTGTGAGGGGATAAAAGTGTAAATAAAGCGGTTCAAGACACAATATAAAGGAGGAAGTAAGAGAGTTCAATAGTGGATAACTTTGGGTAACTGAAAGAGTTGAAAGGGATCAAGGGAAATTTCATTCTAATAACAAAAAATGGGGCAAACCTGTGTTATGAGAGGAGGGGAAATTGATGGTATAGGAGAGGGAGTATATTACTACGTTTGAAAAATCTTAATGTTGCAAAACAGGGAAGAAATGTTGAACACCATTGGTGAGCTTTAACTTAGATAGTAATAGGGACAATTCATCAATTCAAAAGTCAGAAGCCAGAGTAAGAACAGATGGAAGCAGCCTTGTGTTTTCTCAGTGGAGAGTCAGAGATGGAGGGTGATGTTGATAGTTTCAGAAAAAAGTAGAAATTTTGAAGTTTTTCTTTCTGAGAATGAGAGAGCAAACTGTTTAGGGAAGAGTATAAGAACCTTAGAGGATTCTGAGGGCCCAGCTGATATTTGGACTTATAAACATATGTTAAGTGTTATTTGAAATGTTAACTTATTTTCGTGGATCCATGAAGTCGAATGAGATGTTTGTAGTTTCAAATGCCTGACTTTGGCTTTGTTTAAAACTTAGATAAAATATTCATCATTTATTCCAAAAAATGGTTTGACCTGGGGAGAACTATTTATCTTCTCCATGACTCATCTGTATATTGGGGGTAAGGTTACCTGTCTTACAGGGCAATTGTGAGAATTAAATGATGTAAAACATTTAGCACAGGACCTGGCAATAGTAAGCATACATCCATTGTAGGTTATTGTCATTGGTATTGTTTCTGTTATAAAAACATCAATAAACAGCTAACTTCTGTGGACTAAGTACTTGAGATTCAATGAGGATATAGTTGTTAGGGATACAACTGACATTAATAAACATAAAACTTGCTTATGATATTTCAACCAGGTAGGGGTTTATTTTTCAATCAACATGATGAGAGTCAAGGGCTGGATCAACTGCTCAAGGTTGCAATCTTTTTTATTGTCATCTTCACTTATGGCTATTGCCCCAGGTTGCAAGATGGCTACTATCTATATAGGCTCTATGTCAAAGTTCCAAGTAAGAGGGTAGAGAAACATAAAGTATGAATGGCCAACGTGGTGGCAGTTGAGAGACTGTGTGTGTGTGTGTGTGTGTGTGTGTGTGTGTGTGTGTGTGTGTGTGTTTTAATTAGGTAAAGTCATAGCTTTCCTGAAAGACCCATGCTGTTGACTTTCTTTTCCTTTTCATTGGCTTGAACTTCACAAGACACAAGGTAGCCTACAGAGGTATTTTATCAGGATAGACTGAATAAAGTTGGAGATCTCTTTTTAAAGGCACATAGAATGTATATTTGTTAGGCAGCCTATCACAGAGGGTAAAGACAAGTTATTTTCCTTGGAAGAGCTCATTGTTTAGGGAGGAGACAAATACATACACCTGTATTCACACATAGAAATGTGTACAGAGCCAGCCAGAGAACAAAAATGAGTGCCGTGTATTGGATGGCAAAGCATAGAGCACATGTCACAACCAAAACAGCAAGAATTACCTGGATCTGAGAGACTAACGTAAGATCTGTGGACTCAATGTACTTAGCTCTTTCAACAGCAACCCGAATCTCAATTTTATGTTAATTCTTCCTTTTCTAAAAATTATAAACTAGATCACTTTTTTAATACGTGACCAAACAAAATATCTATGGCCTGGATTCAATACAATTCACTTGTACATTTTGATATCTTAAATTATTATAAAGGCTTCAACAGGGGTACCTGCGAAATGCAATTGGAACCTCATAGACAAAGGGACTCAAAGTGAAGGACTTTTTGCTTTCCTTTAGCATTGCAGGAGATGCGGTGTACCACAGCATCAAAAATCTTTACAATGGAAGGGATGTAAATACACCCAGAGAAATAAAGTTACTTTCAAGGCTACAGAATGAAGCTGTAGAATCCAGGTCTCCTGTTTCCTAGACTGGGGCTCTTTCTACCTTAGCAGGCATCTTCATACGAGTCAGACAGAGGAGGGAGTTAAAACTGACAAGGCGATTTACCTAGTCCACCAGGCTTGTGATACAGAACTAATAGATAATGTTTTAAACACTCTTGTCAATTCAGGGATAATGCCAGGGAAGAAGGAGAGTTTCTAGAGATTGTGAAAATAACTCAGTTGAAAGCTATTTCACAGCATTTGAGTCAATAATTAATTCTGTCAACAGGTAGTTGTGTTATCCTTTCTGAAGGTCATGCAGTTTCTCATCTTTTATTAAGATTTTTTAAGAAAGAAACAAATGAGACCAAGTAAGCTCACATTAAGGACTTTTTAAATATAGTTGAGCATTTGCATTGGGTTATTTCCAAATGATCCCATCTCTGAGTGAAACTATATTTGAATCTGTAGAAAAATACAATATTAGAGGTCTTTATGTCATTGACAAATTTTTTTTAAATCTATTTTCTCAGGATCTACTATTAGCATAGGATAAATTAAGCTTATCTTATTGGGTTTGCTCAAGCAGGGAAGGCTGCAATAGGTTTTAGAAATATTTTCATCACAGTGTCTTACATTTAGAAAATAATTGATTAACTGCTTTCAGGAGTTCATTATTTAAAAAAAAGTATCAATTCAGAATACCTCATTTTTAGAATATTCCAGGTTATTATTATTCGTACCTTTCCCTGATTAACCAACCCATGAAGCCTCAATAATCCTCAGTGTAGTTCCATGCCATTTCTCCCCCACCCTTTGGTGATTTTTTTTTTAATTTTTAAAATTTTATTGGAGTATAGTTGATTTACAATGCTGTGTTAGTTTCAACAAGACAGAAACAGACTTACAGGTATTGAAAACAAACTTATGGTTACCAAAGGGGAAACGTGGGGGAGGAGGGGTAAGTCAGACTCTTGGGATGAAGACCCACACACTACTATATATAAGCTAGATAACCAATAAGGACCTACTATATAGCACAGGGAACTCTACTCAATATTCTGTGATAACCTATATGAGATAAGAATCTAAAACAGAATGAATATACGTCCATGCCTTTTTTTAACATGCAAGTTTTGTCCTTAAACATATTCAAGATGTTTCAGAACAAAACAGATGGAGGATACCTGGCAATTAGTTAAATAGATATTCTTCTGTTTAAGCTGAATAGTTCTTCATGTCCCAGTTCCTAACTCAGTTGGAGCTTATGATCTTTCTGTTTTTCAATTTGTTTATTTAGTTCATTTCTTTTCAACCTTGTTCTTTACATGACACTAACACTGGTATAATTTGAGAGTTCATTTGGTTTTTCCCTCCATAACTCTCCCAATTTGTGCTAGGCTTAGCACCACCTAAACGGTCATAGGCAGATGTATATCTAGCTGCTATGCGTGGGGTTTTTTTTAAGCTCTTCAGGGAAGAAAACTCCATAAACTCCCTTGGTAACCAATTCTAGTGTTTAATGGAACATGTCCATTCATCTATAATAATATTTGTAATTATACAGCACATTTCTTCTGAGTAGCTCTTGGCACTTTAAAATAGTATTTCACTCCCCAAGACATTCCTAGAAGTAGGTGGTAAGCTTCATTATGCTCCTAGAGGGCACAAACAATGTCTTTATACATATTATATTCAGTGCTCGGGACATTGGGAAGACTTTAGAAATGTTTAATAATCAGAATAGCAATTTTACAGATGGATGAATTGAAAGTGAATTTAACTCCTCTCCCAGTGCCCACAATGCAGGAAAACCTGAAAATTTCTGACTTACACACACTGAGGGCTGCAATATTCTCCTACAAGCTTCTGCTGCTTTTTCTGATGTTTGATTAGAAATTAGATACTTTTATGTATCTTAAGAAACCAAATACTCCTGTCCAGGCAACTTCTACACAACTCTGTTATCATCCACTGAGTTATTATGAGTTTAAACATGCTGGAGACCAATAAACTGTGAATGAGATATATTTCATCATTATAACTTATCATTTTGGTGTCCCTTTTCTCAAGGGAACTACCAACTACATCTGGTTCCTCATTACATATTGCATACTGGGCAAGCTCGCTCTAAATAGAATGCTGAAACTTTTAAACTTTTGCAAATTAAAATATTCCTGATTTGTGTCTCCTGTCATTTGTGTCCTGGTGAGTCTCCATAATGCTATTAAATAAATGCATTAGAAATTCCCAGTATATCCTGGATCATGAAATATATTTGCATTTTAACAGGGACCTTTTGAGAGCATAGTGGTTTAGCCCAAAGAGTAAAAGAAGAAATTTCAGGAAATTATCATGGGTCAGTGGGAATAAGTATTTGGGGGCAGATAATTTCCTTAGGGAAATTATATTGTGCAATGGCTGTCTATTCAGCCTTTAAGTAGAACAGTCATGGGTGGCTGTATTCATTTATTTGGAAGACTTTGTTCTCATTAGAGATGAAATTTTACTGCATTACAAAGATCAGTAAAACGGAAGCCTTGTTGTGCTTAAAGGAATTAGTGGGTCCAAATTTTATATTCTGTGGGACTTGGATGACTCAAATCATGTGACCAGTAAGCCAGCTTATTGGCTAATTTTTTTACACTTGGATATCATGTTTTCAAAAGCAAATGTTCTAAGCAGATTCTGAAAATCGGTCTAAATCTGGGATGGTCTTAGTTAACCTGTTTTTCCTCAGCTGTTTGAAAATTTAAGATTAAATCTGTCTGGCTTGTTGGTTAGTGAATGAATTTTGATGAAATAAAAATAGAGGGGGCAGAAAGAGAGAGAGAGAGAGAATGTTTGTGTGTCTATGTGTATGGATGGGGGAGAAAGAAAAATAAAACAGACAGAGATAGCGAGAAGAACAGAACGATATGGAAACAGAGAGAGAGAGAGAGAGAGAGAGAGAGAGAACACGTGTGAGTGCTCAATCCAACAGGCTGAATTGTTAGACCATCGTGGACAAGGATGTAAATGGAACTACTTTTACCATCTCTCTTGGGAGCATGTATTATAAAACTCTTAAGTATCCTTTTGAAGGATATTTTGCTACTGAATGGAAAATATTATTTCTCTCAGACATATAGCCCCATACATATGATGACACATCAGAGATTCTTGTAGAGAAACAGGGGAGGGAAAAGTTTCATAGAGATTCTCTTGAAAGAAAACATTCATGATCTTCATCCAACTGCAGCTGTATGAAGCAGGCCATCCTTGGGAGAGTTTTCTTTAGTGCCTGATGCATCGCGAGTCTCCTGGTGGTATAAACACTGTAAAATGTCGGGAATCACGCTGAAGAAAGAATGGAGAAAATAACAATTCAATGAATTATTTTTCAAAAACAAAATTAATTACTTTTAAAATATAAAATTGTGATTGTGGGCATGTCCCACATTTAAGGTCACTGCTAGCATGAATCTGTCAGTGAATTTATAAGAGAAATAATAGAGAGCCTTTATTGTCCTGTCACTGAGCAATAGTACTAAGCCTGACATATAAACAAAGTTTGCCATCCAGACTTCTCATATGTAATCAGTAGGTTGTCAGGGGAAAAAAGCATATTGTTTGGCATGTCAAAATTCATGCTGTAACAAATTCTTCATTTTTTAATACCGACTCTTAAGTTGGTCACTGAATATTCATTTCACATAAAATATTCTATATATTAGCAAAACATAATTTAAAATATAAGATAGAGCACCTATAGGTTTCAGAAATAAACTATATTCTATTTTCCTAATTATATTTCTCCCTTGAAATATCCGAACCACCCACACACATCAGTGACATGGTACTAGCTTCTATAAATTGAAATGACAGGAGTTGAACTTGCATAGGTATTATTCAAACAATGGGATGCAGGTGTGAATGGAAGCATGCCATCTGATTGACAATCTCGGTGCTGTGAGGAGAAAGGTGAGCTGTCAGCTATGACACTAATTAACTATTTGGCTGAGTAAATAGGTTTTCTATGTGCAATGTAAAGCGTGTTGTTTTTAAGATAGTCATAATTAGATGCTGCTAATAATACAGGGTAATTTTATATACATTGCCTAAGGCACATCAAATAAAACTGAGTTCAGAGAAGTAAGTTTCAAGTATCAGACTATGACTTTCATGACAAATATTGGTCTATTACTTTCAATCTGATGACGTTGGCTGGATAATTTAACCCAGTTAAACATCAGTTCATTATCTGAAAAATGGGAATAAAAATTCTTTCGTTATAGGTTTGTTGTAAGATGATTCGAATAGTGTTAAAGATGTACATAGCTTGTGTCTGTAGTGCAGTAAGCGTTCTGTAAATGGTAATTATTTATTAATAAAACTCCGAAAAAATATCTATAATACAGCACAGCAGAATTTTTCCCTAAACTGTAAGCACTGTGTACTAATAGTAGGTTTTGTAAAATAAAACTTTTTCCACTGAAGAAGTGACAAGTCAGAATTTGTATATTTGTAATTATTTTATGTAATACCTTAGAATAATAATAGTAGGGATTGCATATAAAAATCCAATGGCTCCAAATTCTCATTAAAATTCCTATGAAGACTGAAGTCTTGAAAATTTGGGGCAGGTCTAAAGAATTCCTGTTAAAGGTGACAATGATAATGATAAAATGAGTTATGCCTTCATATGAATAGTTTTATATTTTTGAAGGCCTTTTAAGTACCCTAAACTTATCTTTCTTTAATGTACATAGGTTAGAATACTCACAAGGAAAGATTTTAAAGAAGGTGGTTAATATAACAAAGCAGCCAATATAACAGCAATGACCAGAGGCCTTGTGTCATGTAGAACTTAGTGAAATTAATAAATTTATTGATATACTGATTTTTTAAAATTTAGTTGATTTATTGGCTAATTCAGTAATTCAACACACATATATTGGATGATTCCTTTGTTCAAGGTATTATGATCTAGGTAAATGAGGAAAGTGATGGGTGTAGGAGAAACAGTAAAGGGAAGAACAACGTCACTGTAGGAGCACATACTGAAGCATATGGAGAAGGGACGTTCTTTTCTTTTGTTGAGAGTACGCTTCAGGTACAATGTGAGTATTAAAATTTGGAACCACTATCTCATGTTACTAAGTTCTGGCTTTATTCCACAATCTTTCATTCTGACTCAAGATGCTGAGTGTTTTCCTTAGGTTTATGTTTTATTTTTACATTTCAGTCTATCCTAGTCACTCCATGGAGGAAGTCTGAAATGCTTGGTTTCCTAATCATGCTATTCCCTGAACCATTTGAGGTTCGGGCCTCCTCCTCCACGTTTTCTGTAGCATATGCAGTAGCAGTGCCCCTACTGCAGCACTGTGGTGCCTCCCCTAGAATGTAAACTTCTTCAAGTTGAGGCCAGTGAAGTTGAGGTCTTATTCATTGCTGCATTTGCAGCAGGTCTATCACACTGGGAATTAACTCCCATTCAGCAGGAATAGGGAATAGCAGTCATTAATTAGCAAACACAGGTCTTCACATTTCTGTACCTACTTCTGATCTTTGTTTCCTTGTCTAAATTAAACTATTTTCAGAAAATCTGCCTTTATATTCATTTTTCCATAGGCTTTTCTAATATTTTCTTATATTTGTTGGATGGATAAACAGTTGGCTGAAACTAGTGAATGAATACATTTTGTACCTCCATAAGTAAGACGGAGAGACCACTGCAAAAATCAAAACCAAAACCAAACAACAAAGAACCAAATAAACATAAAAACCTAAATATGCAAAAACTTTATATATGTGTAAGTAGAAGGAGTTGTCAGCTGGCTTTTAGAATAGTTGGGAGCTGGTCATTAGACATTTTTGCTCTTTTGTGCCAGCACACGTTGACTTGCCTGGTGCCTGCCGTTCTCCCTTGTTTCTTTGCCTGTTTTTCTTATGGTAATTTTTGTTGTGTGTGTGTGTGTGTGTGTGTGTGTATGTTCCCTGGGTGCCTGGCTCTTGGGTTTCTCTGCATATGCAGATTGGGGTGGGGAAGTCATCCTTGTATCTCTTGTCTTTCAGTTGATTCCACTGTTTCAGGGCCCACATCTTACTGTTAGTTGGTAAGGTGCATGGTGTTTCAGTATCACACCCCTCCAGGGCTCCACAGAACTCACAAGCTTCCTTCGCATTAGGTGCTTCTGATCCTTAACTTTGATTAACTGGCTGCATTAGTCATCAGTATTCTACCCTTGTTGTCTTCAGTAAATTTTAATTTCTTAAAATCTCTTGTACATGGATCCTCCTACACTTTTAGTTCCTTCTGTTCTGATAGTTTTATACTTTTTATTGTTAGTGGCATTAGTTTATTATCATTGTAATAGGTCTTGGGAGTGAGACAAGTCAAGCATCTATTTTGCTCAATCTCACATGTTATTCTAGAATCCCCACCCCTTCTCAATATTGTTTAAGTATCTGTTCAGCATTTGGAACGTGTGGGGGGATTATAGTAAAAAATCATAAACATGAGATTGAATATAAAACATGGAATTTATCAGTATTCTGATAATAACTGAGAATCTTATTTAGAACTTTCCTCAAAGCTTTTATGCTGCTAAAACCAGCACAAAATTCTGTTCAGAATTTCAACAGACTTGGACTATTTTCAGGAGACCCACACTGCTGATCTCAAGATTGGAGATCAACCCATGGCCAGAGAGTAAAATGTGTCCTTCTACACTACAGAGATTGGTTGTGCCTAACAAAGCGTTTGTGGGTTGGTTTGTTTTTAATTGACCACAAGAGGCACAGTTTACTTCCTTGGGAAGGAGACCAGTTTACACTTCATGTAGCTATAAATTACATTCTGTGTGAATCAGATGTAGAAAGCTAAGCTACTTATACTTTACTTCAGATTTATTCCAGTGATGTTTTTCTGCTGCTTTTCATATCATGTCCCAGGTAGCTGATGCCTGGTTTTCTTTTCAACCTTCCGGCACAAGGAAAGGATATTTAGCACTGGCTCTTCAGTATATTTCTGATGCTGCAATTCTGATGGAAGTGACAAAATACCTATTTCCACTGTTTGTCAGTTTATTTTACCCCCTTCACAATCTCCCTTTCCTTTTGAAACCATGGCTTTCAAAAGAGCTTTCACATTTCTTTGCAACTGTAAAACAAGTACAATTTCAGGGCCATTGTGCATTGACTCATATGGTCCTAACCAACCGAACACCCTTTCATCCTAGCTCTTATTTGCACCTATGAAGAGCATTCTTATAGTTTAATATCCAGTTAAAATGTTATCCATCCATAAAACAACTTCTAGTATTCCTAGCCAGAAATAACTACTTGCTTACAAGGGTCATAGGAATTTTTGGTATTATAACCAATGGAAAGATATCCAATCCCCCCTCCCAGATGGCAAGTCCCTCAAATTTCAAGACATGTCTCATTGTTTTTTATACTATATGTTTACTATACCATGATAGTAATATAATAATACCAACGATTACACTAGCAAACATAATTTGAATGATTTCAGTATGTAGACATTTTCTAAGGGCTCAAGACACATTCTCTTGTTCAGTTCTCATAACCTTGTGAGTTAGGAACCAACACTATCCTTTTTTACCTCTGAGAAAACTGGGGCCTAGAGAGGTTACATAATTTGCAAAGGATCTTACGGCTACTAGAGTTTAGAGCTATTTTCAAACCCAGATCTACCTTAATTCAACTGACCTTTTGTCCCTGCTCAAATATATAGACAAATATAGGGCTTGCACGTAGTAGATTAATAAAAACCCTTTGCATAAAGCTATGAGTGAGTTATTGGCTTCTTAATGAGCAAATTAAATCAAAAGTTTTCCAGAGAACAAAGCAAAGTGCATTTTACCTAGTTTCTGTAATATTTCCTCTTTGCATTGAGTGGCCCAGGGCACCCATTCACATCACAAAAAGTGTAATTATGTAACATCCTAGAATAGCCTTCCTGTTTCTTTATTCAGCATATTTGAGTGTTATGACCCACCTGTTACACTTTGCAAGGTAAACCCCTTTTGACAGCACTCCTATAAACAGAATTGGGGGCAGATGTATCTTTGCTTGCACAAACAGACATTGTATTCTTAGGATATAGAGTTGCCATCTGAAGGGGAGACCCACAAAAAATCACATAAACAAGGTAGAAGTTCATTTTGCACTTACATGAAAGTTGAGCTGGTGTAATGGCTCAGCATTATGGAGTCATCGAAGACCTGGGATCTTTCTATCTTGTTGCTCTGCTATTTCTAAGGGGTTGTGCTTATCTGCATAACTCAAGATGATTCACTGTCACTTATTCATAGCAGCCAGTAATGGGTTGTGAAGGCAGAACTACATATTTTATCTAAGAGGGCACAATCTGGAATGTTCACCTGCCACTTCGCTTATACCCCATTGCCCAGAACTTAGTCATGTGGCTATTCCTTCCTACCAGGGATGCCAGGAAATGTAGTCTTTTATCTAAGTACACATATACTGAGGTAAACATTCTATTACAATGAAAAGAGAGGCAGGGGATGTATATTTGAGGAAAAATAACAGTATTTCCCACAGATTTGATCATATTATACTTGCTTTTATATACTGAAGATACTTGCTGGAATCTCTCCCATTTATTTTTCCTTTAATATGTACAATAGCAAACTTCCGGTGTAGCAGAGAATATAAAATCAATTGAAAATGTATATTTTTCATTCCTAAGTACATCTTAGGTATTTATAAGTTGGATTTGTAATTGGTGCCTGATGTTGGATCGAAAAAAAGTGATATGTTACCTAAGAAATGTTTCCATGCCCGTGAGTCCTGCCTCCAACTGCCCCTTTTTTGAGGAGCCATTTCAGTTCATATGCATAAACTTTAATTACATTAATGGAGATTAAAAATTCCAAAAACCATCAAGAATGGCATGCGGTATTTTGGGCATAGGATAAAATTTTGTCAGCACTGTAAAACGTGCTGTATGAATAAAATAACTTGGACATGTACAATAAAAGATTTTGTTAAAGCTATTAAACTCTCTTTTCTCTATTTCAATAAGAAGGATCAAATGAGCAGCCTCCTTTTGTCTAGGAGAAAAGAAAAAAAAATGAAATTTGTGCTGTGATCTGTGGAATCAAGGTTTGATGGACACATAGAAGACAGTTCAGAAATAAGAAGGAAAAGTGGATGTATTATCTAGGGATAGTAAAAAAGATTGTGAAGGGCAAAGTGGTATTTCTAGAATTGTATGTGACTTTACCAAAAGTAAATGGATAATTTGATGAAATTAGAACTATCTACTCATAATGAATTGCCTCATACCTGTTTGTTATGAAAGTTTATTTCTGCACATGCCAACTTTCCTATTTCTAAATGATTTTATTCAATCAGTGCACCTCTTGTGAGTCATTCCATCTATATATATTTGGTAAATGAATTAATGAAAGATCATCATCAGGCTTGTTCAGTACACTACTGTGGAAATATTCAGTTAATGTATGATTATAGAAGTGAGATAATATTACTCCTCCACTCCCATTCATTTTTTTATCTCAACATTTGATTTGAAAGTTCAAATATAAATGTATTTTACCAAGAATAATCAAACTTGGAAACTTCAGTCATATTCTTAATGGTGTTTTTAAAGAATTTCTTTTGGAATTTTTATTTTCATTTCTGCTGCCTCTTTTTCCTATAAGTCTGGTTACTTGGCAACAACATTCTTTTCCCTAAATCTTAGCAAATACTTTTAAAATTAACATGATTGAGAACACTGTAATCTGGAAAATAAATATACTAAGTTTTAATAAGTTGGCCTAGTTACAAAGAAACACATGGTCTATTTTAGTTATGCACTGTCACAGAATCAGAAGGTCGAAGCAGGGGGCCTTAGAGATTTGGGGTCAAGTTCCCTCATTGCACAGATGAGGAGAGAGTTAATCATGTTAGTTTTCATTTCCATTTCAATTTTTCATATCAGAATCAGAGCATGCAAAGCATAGGAAGAATCCAGAGATGGCAGAGGGGTTTGTTTCTAACATCATTGCTTTCATATGAATTCTAGCACTGGGGGAAGAGTTTACATAGTTTTCCTGAACTTGCCATAAAAGAAACTGATGGTTTCACTTTTTAAATTTAGTTTTATGTTTCAGACATAGCATATTTGTCTACAGCTCAAATCATATATAAGATAAAGGTAGAAGAACTTAATTCATAGTCCTACCTGAACTGCACGTGGTAAGAAAGGGTAATTTCCCAAAAGGAAATCAGCATGATGAATAGGCACTGTCATGGGTCAGCTCTATATCAGTGTCAAGTGGGAATCTCAAATTCTTTTAAAGTGTTTAAAACAGAACTCCTGGTTTCCTCTCTAAATTGGTTGCTCAGGACACAAATC
This sequence comes from Monodon monoceros, assembly GCF_005190385.1. NCBI lineage: Eukaryota > Metazoa > Chordata > Mammalia > Artiodactyla > Monodontidae > Monodon > Monodon monoceros. The sequence continues at coordinate 83,687,407 of NW_021703777.1, read as the reverse complement.
AAGATGTCATCTTTGAGTCTTCTCTTTCTCTCTTATGTCAAATCCGATTTATCAGCAATGTTTATTACCCCTACCTTCAAAATATATCCCAGATCCTGTCACTTCTCACCACCTCTATCACCACTGCACTAGTCGAAGTCACAGTTATCACTCATCCGAATTCCCATAACAGCCTCCTAACTTCCCTCCCTCCTTACACACTTCCCCTATGCTCTTTTCTCTACTGAGAGGCCAAAGGGATCTTTTCTAGAAATATATCATTTCTTAGCATCCTCTTGGTTAAAGGGGAGAAATTCAGACACAGTTAAATGATAGATGCTGGGGACACCGGGGAGGAAGTGGGAGAGAAAACAGCAAATGTCCACTACAGGGTGGAGGGAACAAAGCCAATATCACTTATAATTTTAATAATGTCTCACTATGGAGTCTAGAAATGCTGAATTCATTTGTAGGGAAAATATTAAAAGCCTCAGAATGTTTGATGAGCTGGTGGACTTTCATAAAGAAAGCTATGTGTAAAGGCAGCGAAAGAGAAATAAATACATTGTTATTTAATTATTTTTGAAAACAAAGAACTGCTTTGAGTTCAGGATGGTATTATACCCAGTGTTTAGATTCTGTGGTGTGATAAACAAGCTGTCAACTATCAATATTTTGGCCCAGAGTAGTTCTAAGTTATTTGCAACGAAAGTAACTGAAAGAAGGATGAGCGATCACCTTTGAAAAGCCAAGGACTTTTTAAAACAAATACTTGTTTGGTAATGAGAAAGAACAGACAAGCTTGGGATACAAGCTTTGAGGGAGGCTGCCATTCTTCCCAATGACAGTAGATGGCGGTGGTGTGCCAGAAGAGAGCCTGGCAGGCTGCGACTGAGGCTTGCGTGAGGTAGTTTACGCAGGTGCAGGCTAAAAAAGACAGTATTTTGTCTGAGGAACTGTAAATTGTATTCATGATTCATATATCATTATTAATTCATTTTGTATTCATTATCGTACAGCAGCTTCGTTTGACATTTAGGCAGATGTCAGAGTGTAGGCACTTCCGGGAGCTATCTGTCTGGGCAGGTTCGGACCAGGCTGGCTGTGCACAGGTTTTCATGGATGCATAAGTGGGGAGAAGAAATGTTTTTTTAAAAGCACGACATAATTTAGCTGTAGACTGTACCAGGGATTGCCCAGCTAATGACTTTCAGTATCTAATTCTGTGACTACTGTGTGTCATTACTTCCCTCTGCGTATTTTTGGCAGATTAAGTATGGCAGATGAGAATCTCCCAGGTTGGAGCGCTCTGAATGAGATAAAAATGTAATAATCTTATTGCTGACCCAGCCACTAAGGGTAGAACAGATAATCCTTTAATAATGCACTTCAGAAGATTGGTTTGCATAGCCGGAAACTGGAGACAGCCTGGCATAGTGGAAAGAGAGCCTTTGAGACAGAAAAAAAGATGGGCTCTGGCGTTGGCTTGCCACTAACTAGCTCTGGGACTTTGGGAAAATCAATTAACCTTCCCAGGTCTTGGTTCTTAATCTATAAAATTAAGGGATTGATTGAGATCATCCCAAAAGTCGCCTCCCATGCTAAAAATAGCAAAATTTCCTGATGGAAAAAAAAAGCACATACCAGATGGAGTTTTGAAACTCTAACACTTCTTTGTGACCTACTTCACTCACATAAGTTGTAAAGCTAGCCGTGAATGGTAAAATGTATATCATCTGTGAGTATATGCACCTCAAGCTGTTACAAGTGTGATTTATCTCCAGGGCCTGGGTCAGTATCACATAGAAGTGACAGTACTTGGTCTTGAAACCTTTCTTAAATCTTAGAAATGACAGAAGAAAAACTTCGTATACGAGGGTCTAACTTCAGGACTGCTTTCTTACAGATGAACACAATTTGACAAATTGTACAGCATCCCATGGCATACACTTCCCAAATGTGCAAAGAGATGATTTACCTTGAAACATCTCCAAACTCGAAACCAGATTTTTCTCAGTGCTTAAGTCACTCTAGAAATGAAGCCGATGCTCAGAGTAGCTAATTAACTCTTTGAGGACAGCAGGCACTTCTCTCCACTGTAACATGGAAACTGAGTTCTCTGCTAGGGTTTATACATTCTCATATGCTCTCTGATTAACACAGGAAATAGTGGGTCAATTGGTGAATTCCCAAATAAAGCGCACTGACATTGAGTGGTTAAACAGATCTAGTAGGTAAAGATAAGCAGGTTTGTTAGGGGAAAACCGTGTTTGACTAATCTATTTTTCAAAAGAGATGGCCAATAAACATGGTAAGTGCACATATTTATAATTTCAAAACCTTGGACAGTGCTTCCAAGGAGAGTATTTCCTGTAAGAGCAACTGTCAGAAAGGGAAGGATGTTTTGTCACAGATCTCACACTTCCATCTCTTTAGTAATGAATGGATGAGTGAAGCATGAAAAGAGCGATCCCTCAGGCATCAAAGTTGAGACTTATTGTTTAGTCTGATTATCCAAGATCAGGTAGAGGGAGTCCCAGTGTTCCCTCATGTCTGCAGGTGATTCTAAACTCTTCAATGCTATTAAATGCTGGATCAATAGCAATAAGTTGCATGAGTATTTCATTAGATTAAAAGAGCTGAAAAAATGAGAAGGCACTTCATTTTACAAACACTCAGTGATCACTTCATGCTCAGAACTCTGTTAATTCAGGAAGTACAGAGATGTTCAGATAGTTAAGAGAGAAGGTACACATATAATCAGAAACTTACCACGTGCCACGGCGATAAGTGATATCCTAAGAGATCTTGGAAGTAATGAGGGAGGGAGGTCATCTGGAGGTATTGAGGAGGACATCTAGAATAAAACAAGCCCAGAGTTGGTGACTAGCTGAAGGATGGGTAGGAGTAGTGCAAGTTAAAAGGCGAGAAAGAGGGTGTGGGAAGGCACGGGGAACTAAGAGAACATATGGCATTTATTGAATATTAATTAGCATGGTATGACAGAGGGAAAAAAAATTCATGAGGTTAAGTTGTGGGAGATGTGGTCAGGGAGGAGACAAGGGCCAGTTCTTGAGGGATGATATACGTGGGAGCTGCAGATGCTTTTCAGTGAGACAGATCCAGTTTTGAATTCTTTCTTGTCATTTACTGTGAGCCTCTGGGAAAATTGCTTAATTCTGAGTCACAGTTTCCCAATCTTTAACGTGAGGGTAGTGATGTCAACCTCAGAGGCTCACAGGACAGTTTTGAACTGGGTCTCTGCCAGTTATCTGTCTAATGGAGATCAACATCTCAGCTTTCAGGCAGGATCATGAGCTTGGGGAGACAGTATTGGATCTCTGTTAGCAATCCTCATGGCTATGGACTTAGTTGCCTGCGCTCTCACCATCCTTTGAATGAGTAAATGAGGTTGATAGCATCACTAGATTTGTGACTTTCGAGGAAACATGCCTAAGGAACATGATGACAGAGGAGATCCCTCCTAAGTTTCCCAGGTTGTGTCCGCTTAGCTCTGTAGTTTCAAAATAAAGGTTCTGGTCCCCTAAAGCTGTGGCTGTCCTCTCTAGAAATACCAACAGTCTATGAAAACATCTCTGCTCCTATTTCATGAGAACATTCCCACAGCCACAACTCTATTCATCTTCTTGGACCTCCGGCATACAGTTAGCTCCGGCCCCAGAAAGCTAAGAAATGAAGAGTTTGCAAATTAAAATAACTTCTAACCCAAAATGCAGGTTTCTAAGTTTACTTCCTATTCTACTTTATATCTCGAATATGAACAGTCAGGTTACCCAATATACTGTGCAGGAAACATAGCAAAGTGTGTGAATGCTAGCACATGATTATTCCAAGGAATATAATAATTGTTTTAAATGTTACCATTTAAAAATTTGAATACTATCTGCCATTGTCAAATTCATAAGAAAAAATCAAAGCCCAGAATTGGAACCCTCATTCTGTTTTTCTTTAAATTGGAGTATAATTGCTTTGCAATGTTGTGTTAGTTTCTGCTGTATACTGAAGTGAATCAGCTCTATGTATACCTATATTCCCTTCCTTTTGGACCACCCTCCCACCCCACCCCCCATCCCACCCATCTAGGTCATCACAGAGCACTGAGCTGAGCTTCCTGTGCTTTATAGCTTGTTCCCACTAGCTATCTATTTTACGCATGGTAGTGTATATATGTCCATCCTAATCTCTCAATTCATCCCACCCTCCTCTTCTTACCCCTGGGTCCACATGTCCGTTCTCTACGTCTAGTCTCTATTCCTGCCCTGAAAACAGGTTCATCTGTAGCATATTTCTAGATTCCACATATATGCGTTAATATACGATATTTGTTTTTCTCTTTCTGGCTTACTTCACTCTGTATGACAGACTCTAGGTCCATCCACATCTCTACAAATGACCCCATTTCATTCCTTTTTATGGCTCAGTAATATTCCATTGTATATATATACCACATCTTCTTTATCCATTCATCTGTTGTTGGACATTAAGATTGTTTCCATGTCCTGGGTATTGTAAATAGTGCTGCAATGAACATTGGGGTACATGTTCCCTTTTGAATTATGATTTTCTCAAGGTATATGTTCAGTAGCAGGATTTCTGGGTCATATGGTAGTTCTAGTTTTAGTGTTTTAAGGAACTTCCATACTGTTCTCCACAGTGGCTGTATCAATTTACATTCCCACCAACGGTGCAAAAGGATTCCCTATTCTCCACACCCTCTCCAGCATTTATTGTTTGTAGACTTTTTGATAATGGCCATTCTGACCAGTGTGAGGTGATACCTCATTGTAGTTTTGATTTGCATTTCTCTAATAATTTGTGATGTTGAGCATCTTTTCATGTGCCTCTTGGCCATCTTTATGTCTTCTTTGGTGAAATGTCTATTTAGGTCTTCCACCCATTTTTTAAGTGGGTTGTTTGTTTTTTAATATTGAGCTCCATGAGCTGTTTGTATATCTTGGAGATTAATCCTTTGTCCATTGCTTCATTTGCAAATATTTTCTCCCATTCTGAGAGTTATCTTTTCATCTTGTTTATGGTTTCCTTTGCTGTGATAAAGCTTCTAAGTTTAATTAGTCCCATTTGTTTTAGTTTTTATTTTCATTACCCTAGGAGGTGGGTCAAAAAATGTCTCGCTGTGGTTTATGTTAAAGGTGTTTTTCCTATGTTTTCCTCTATGAGTTTTATAGTGTCCGGTCTTACATTTAGGTTAAAATTGAATAAAAAGATGTAAGTTAAACCCCAAAGAAATTAGAGTCCAAATGTGTCTTTTTTTTTTTTTTTTTTTTCTCTTCAATCTCTTTCTCTGCTCAATCTAGTCAGATAGGTCTTGGTCAAATGCTTGTGGGAATAGAGGCTCCTTTAGTGGCTATAGCTTGGGACCATTGACTGGAAAGACTGAGGTTCATTTAGGACCTCTAAGATTCAAATACTTTTACTGAAAGTTTCTCACGTGCCCTGGTTTTTGAAAGTTCCAGAATTAATAGGCCACATAAGATTTTCACAGCATTGGTTCCAAACCCTCCACATTTAGAGAACATGCAACCCCAGCATATACAAGACTTATGACGTGTAAATAGTATTCTTATAACCCAGTACCCTTGAACAATGTAGGGGTTAGGGGTGCCAACCCTCTAAGCAGTCAAAAATCCAAGTATAATTTATAATTGGCTCCCCATATACTCAGTTGGCTGATTTAACCAACTACGGATCATGCAGTACCAGAGTATTTACTGTTGAAAATAAACTAATGTAAGTGGACCCACACAGTTCAAACCTGTGTGGCTCAGGGTCAGTTGTACTTGGTTCATTTCAGACCCAAATTACTGTTAAAGTCCAAAAACAGAGAGAAGAGTAAATCTCCTCAACCATGTCCTTACCAAAATCTCAATCAGCCTAGTCTAGTTGTTCACAGTCTAAGACCTGTGAGCTTAAAGTCTGCTGTCCAGCATGCTGGTGTTAATTAGAGCACTATGCTATCAGACAGGGTGGGGAGGACCCACCTAAGCAAACCGACTCCCATCTCTCAGAATGATACTTGAGACATTTGAGCCTTCTTGAAGGGTTTGCAAATTTGCACCAGTGGTTCTTCAGCTGGTTCCTTTTCTCTCTATCCTCCTTAATTTGAAATGTATTAAATTCCCCCTTGGACCCCAAGCAATGCTCTCTCCCCCATTTGTTTCATCTGCAGAGTCAGCAATAGCAGATCTCTGCCCTCAGCTGCTGCTGAGACTTGAGAAGGTGTTGCCCCAGGAGACCCAGTGAATGCTAAGACCTTGTTATATGTGCTCACCCTAAAAGTTGCCTTTCCTCTGCTTTGCTTCTGGATTTTTAAAAATTGAATTAACTTGCTCTTTTGTACTGGCAATACACATCTTTTTTACTCTTTCATCTTTTTATGCTCTAGTGGGCTAGTCCTCAGATACTTTGATCCTCTCCTGTTTCTCCTTTCCAGAAGGCCCTGCTAAGTTTATTATTAGTGTCATTATTATTGCTTCTTTGTCCTTAATAATATAACCATGATTGTTGCAAATTTTTGATTAAGTTCTTCCCTGCTCTTTTGTTTTCCTTCTCACTTGCCACTCTCATGCTACATATTCCCTATTTATCTTATCTATTTTCCATCTCTCCCTGTAAGATCTATGCTCCATGGGTATAGGAATCTGTGGTCTCTGCTCCCTTTGTATCCCCAGAGGCAAAAGCATTGCCTAGCAAATAGTAAATGCTCAAAAATTATACTGAATCAACTTTTTTTTGGGGGGGGGGCAACATCTGTATTTTTAACTACACAGTGATCTTGAAGCAGGCCTGAAAAGGCTAAATGTATCTTATGATCTATAAAATTGTCTCCTCTTAAATGTTCAAATAGTCTGTAACTGCTTTGTATGGCTGTCCCAGTCTTCGTGAAATGGTTTCCTAACTGCTGCTGCTATAGGCTTCCCATCTGCTGTTATAAGATGATGCTTCTCAAGGCTTTCTTGGACATGAACTCCTTCCAGGGAAGTCACTCAAGCTCACTGCTGAGAAATTTTGCCATTTTCAGAGGAAGAGCATTTGGTGTAAATGTACCTCAATTTCTCCTTCATCCAGTTCTAATTTGATGGTAAAGACCTCAAAGTACCTCTTAGGTAGGTCCCTTTCTTTCTTCATCCCCTGAATATCTGGCTTCTGCTCTTTCCAAAGGTAAAACCATTGCCTGAGCCATTGTCATTTAAAACATATAAATTTCTCTATATTTGTATGCAAATTATCTGTAAACCTTATTTCTATTGGGTTGGTCAAAAAGTTCATTTGGGTTTTTCCATAAGATCTTAGGGAAAAACTCGAAAGAAATTTTTGGCCAACCCAATAAGATAAATGTAGGTATAACATTTCTTTGCTGAATTTTGAGTTTTAACTTTGTGATGATCTCCTCCAATCTCCCTTAAACTTAGGTTCAAGTAAAAGTCATTTCCAACATAACATGCTTCTCTCCCTTGTTCTTCATTATCTGTTGGTTAATAAAATCCACCATTCTTTTGTGGATCAATCCAGTCTCAATCTTGGACGTCTTATGCCTTCATCGCAGCACATTCAGTGACCAAATCAGAGTCAATTTGAAACTATATGGTAGGAGGTGGCTCTCAGAGACTGTGAATGTGTCACAGAGTCCAAGAGATTAGTTACTTGGCATGTCTCATCTTTACTCTTTTTGGAACTGGATGCCGTTTCAAGTGTGGCAAGAGAAAGGAATTTGAAATAGCTAAACTAATAGCCTCTATTAACATCAAACGCCTACAATACAAAGACTAAAGCCTCACGCAGTCATATTATAGCCCACATGGATATTAACTGTTTTTGCAGATCGACACCTCAGCCAGTTAACAATGAGAAACACTATAAGGAAAATAATTTCATCCCTCAGTGCCTGAGAAGCCTGTAAGAGGTGAGCCTTAACTGGAACTAAAAGACTCCCCTGCCCTTGATAATCTAATCCCTATCTCATCCATGCCTGCTTGGGTCAAAGCTGCATCTGCATCAGTCAAGGTCAGCTACAAAAGTCAGTGAGAGTCAGTAAGCCCTAGGCTACTTATAAAATAGCTGCTAAATGCCATAGACATCTGCTGCAATAAGCTGCTGTGACAAGGGCTGAGGTCCTGGAAGGTCAAGGACCCCAGCCACACAGGGAGCATTGATTTACCCACGTGGTATTGTATTTTACGTAACACCAACACATTGCTGGCTCTTTCAAGATTCCTGGCCAGTGTACCAGTATGTTGGAATTTTAGGTCCTAGTAAATAACAGATAGGTCTTTCCTTCATCCTGTGCTCCACACAAATTTGAAAAGTAGACACATATGTTGCCAGGTGAATATTAAAATAGCAGGTTTATTATTGAAAGAGCAAGATTGGAGGAGAGACTTCAGTTGTCTGTTCATTGTAGCACTTTAAAATCCTATCCAATGTTAATGGAATTTATCTACCTCAAAATGATAGGCTGCCTTGCAAAAAAACAGAGATTGTCTAAATGCACCACAGGAAGGAGCAGAGAATATGTACGTGAGACAGAGACCCCCCCCCCCCGACCCTAGAAAAAATGTGGGAGGCTAAGGCACCTAACAAACAATCAAACGAGGGAGTGTGTAAGAAAGCTCAGTGTGTCACCATACTCTCCTCCCTCAAGGCTTGGCAGTGGAGCTGTATTGGTGAGCAAAACTAAGACAATACATATCACCATGGAGCTGAAAGTCTAGTGGGAGAAATTGATGCCAATAATTTAAACAAAAAATTCCAGATAGTAATGATGTAAAAGGAGGTAAGAACAGTTGTGTTTGAGACAATGATACTTAAGATGCTATTTTAAGTATGGCTAGAAAGAGATGTTCTATTTAACATAGAGATCAGAGCAGAGAAAATATTAGTGTCAGATTGTAGATGGAAACAATATGCTAGGAAGTAAACTGAGATAAAATATTTTTTAAAACTGACTTAAAAACACTGCATAAAAATTGAATTTACAAAGTTAATTTGGTGGTATCACCAACCCTTCTTAAGACGGTTCAAGAAGGACATCATCACTAATAAGAATCCATGCATTCACTGGTCTTACAAAGATAAAGGAATGATGTAACCATATGAGCCTGGGAAAATGACAGTGAATAAAGTTAATACACATGATCTATGTATTTTTCATTCAGAAAGAATAGATTACTGTTTTTCATGTCTATGGACCTGGCTGCTTGTAATTTGCTTCTTTATTGAGGGCAAAGCTTTTCCAAGTTCTGCTGGCTGGACAGATGTGGCATTGTGGATGTAAAACGATTCCAAGAAACAAGTGTGCAAGGTTCAGATTCTGGCTGACCACCTATCACATGTGTTACACTGATCAGATATTCAAACATTCTGAGCTGTCTTTTTAAAATTTAATATGAGGACAGTAATGCCCACTTTGCTTCATTTATTCATTCAGTACTCAAATGTTGTCTCTGACCTCAAAAAGATTTTATCCCAGTGAATGATAAGAAAGATAGTCAATGCACAGCATAAGCCCAATGACTGCTCAAGTAGGTTCCAAGACTTCTGGCCTTGACTGTAATTGTTTAACATCTATATTTATTTCATGTCATTAAGATGATTTTTCAATCATTTTACCATGAAGGAAATTGAAACTTAAATAATAATTTTGTTGATAAATTAATGGGCAACAGAACAGGGAAGAAAGATATTTGTAGGCACAAGAATAAAACTCATCAAATTAAACTAAAGACATAAGAGTATATAGGGCTATATAGAGCAGGAAAGATAAAATAACATTAGCATTACATTAACAATTTTTGTGAACAAATTGTGTGATCATTACTTATTATTTGTGTTTACATCAAAGTTTGATAAATACTACAGTGTGGCATAATAACAGAGGCAAGGACTTTGGAGTCAGACTTCAAGGCTCAAATCCAAACTCTGTGACCTTGGGTAAGATACAGATCTCTGTGCCCCTGTTTCCTCATCTATAAAATGGGGATGGAAGCAATACTAATCTCACAGGATTTTGTGAGAGTTAAAAGATTTAACATTATGAAACACCCCAAGCATTAGAATATTGTAAGCACCATGTGTTTACTTAATTGGTATTATTGTTATGATGTCTGGGTTTATATTTAAAATCAGGATATAATCATAAACTTGACAAATATAAATGATCTCAGATAATAACTAAGGAATATTCTACCTTTAACATCTTAAGATATTGAAACATTTTGAGGTCGTGTGTATTTTTCAAGGATCTAAAAGCTTATGGAAGGTCACATGGGATTAGAACAGGGGTCTTTCCATTCCCAGCTCAGTGCTTTACCCATTTCACTAGTGCTCTTCATTATGTAAATAGTAAACTCTGCTTCTCATCAGCGTGTTGAATGGTATCACTTGAACAGTGCTTTAAGGGACAAAAGTGAGAATAGAATGACCTAGAATGTTTTACATCTTAAGAGCACACTAATACCTTTCCTTAGAGTGATGTTGACAGAAATGTGCTCAAATAAATTAATGTTTTCAACTCTACTGACTCATTAGGCAGAATCAAGTTTGCCTGTCATTTGAAACAGAGATAGGAGGAGAATGGCTTTGTCAAGTTGACACACACAATTAACCATCACAGGTGGTGAGGGGAAAAAAGCATCTTCAAATGTGCCAAACTCAGACTTGGTTAAGATAAACAAACAAAACAAACAAGACTAAATGTGGCAAATATTCTTTCCATTGGTAGCAGGTCTTCACGTTTTTGTTTCCTTGTCTCATGCTTAAGTTAGTCTCCTTAATATTTTACTTGTGGAGTTTTTTGCAATTTAAGAAAGAAATATTTCTTTTTTCATGTCTATTAAATTTTTATCTAGTTTTCTGACATAAAATGTGATTAGGTAATTTGAATCCTTCAGCTTCTAAAACATTAGTAAATATTTATTGAGTGAAAGTTGACTAAATTCAAAATAACACATGGGGCTTTAAAAAAATGCAAATTCTAGGACACCCTGTGCCCCATCTCAGATGTATCATACCAAAATCCCCAGATTTCCTAAGATTTGGCCAATTTCAGTTAAACAAATAGAGGAACAAATAAAACCGACAAACAAGCAAAACCTCCGTAGTTAGGTGATTGTTGATAGAACAACTTCTATAGTGAATTCACAGATTTGTGAATTTTTAAAAATCTCTGAATGTAAAGGTTTTGCCATCATGTTAATATATATAGTAGACTGAATAAAGCCCCCAAAGATGTCAATATTTGAATTCCTATAACCTGTGAATATGTTATCTTATCTGATACAAGGGACTTGCAAACATGATTAAGTTAAGGATCTTGAGATAGAGATATTACCCACTATTATCTGGGTGGGCCCCACAAGGTTCCTTAAAATAGCCTGGCAAGAAGATGGAGGTGATATGATAATGGAAGTGGAGATTAGAGGGATGCAGGTAGAAGCCATGGAGTGCAACAGCCTCCAGAAGAAGCTGCAAAATGTTAAGGAATAGATTCTCTTCCCTGGAGCCTCCAGAAGGAAGAAGCCTTGCAGATAAATTAATACATCCCTTTAAGACTTGTTTTGAATTTCTGACCTTCAGAATAATGGTAAGATAGGTTTAAAAAATTTATGTTATTTTGAGCCACTAAGTTTATAGTGCTTTGTTACAGCAGCAGTAGCAAACTAATGCAGTGGAGCAATATCAGTGAGAGTTAACACGTGATGAGGGCTCACTTCTGACAGCAGGCCCTCTGTTAAGCCCTTTACACAGAGATAATAAAATTTAATTTTGAAAATCATATGAGACAGATCTTATTACTATCTTTATTTGTACAGAGGATAAACTGTAGCTTATAGAGGTTAAGTCACCCATTGACTCACTGTTAGTAAAATATGACCCAGAATTCAACCTGGGCAGTCTGGTTCCCATAACACCTCCCACCTCTATTCCTTCCCTCTTCATCTGTGTGTGTTTCTGAAATTCCTGGTCAAAAGCTGTGGGTGGAGTCTGCGGCCACAGGAGGTAACTGGTTAACATAAAGTTATAAACAGTAATTAATTTGAACATAATTGGGCAATTACTTAATAAGCACCCAATATATAGCAGGCATTTTACTAGACAGTAGACCATGCAGGTAACTAAGATAAACATGGCTTAAACCCTTGAAAAGCTTATAGTCATAGGAAAAATGTGACCCTCTTTAATGGGACTTATGATATTTCCAATCTGCATTCTGCACTTATTTTTGGCCTGCTTTTTAGCTGTTTTTAAAATCTTACTAAACGCATTACCAATGCTGGATCACCACAAATTCAGTTTTTAGAATATTGCGATTTGAAGCAGATGAGGAGAGGTGTTTTAGAAAGATGAACAGAAAACGTGTAAATACAATTCTTCTTGTAATATTGCCATCAAAATCTCTGCGTAGAAACATCCTTTAACGGTGGTGAAGCCACTTTTAATTTTCATTGCCTTTACGCCCTGGAAAGCAAAATGAATTAAGCAGCATCCCCATTTGTTTTTAAATACAAAGGGAAGTTTCAAGTAAGGCATCTGGAAACATAGAAAAAAATTTAAATGAGAGAGCAGTGAGTTTAGGGGACAGATTCACAACCAGGGAGAAAAACATAAGAATTCTTTTACGAAACAATGGGTTTCTTTTTCACTCCCTCTCATTTCCTCACTTTAATGCTTTTATGAGCCAAATATTTTACAACCTATGTTAAACGGAAACAAAAGACTTCATTGCATAGTACTAAATATAGAATTAAAAGAATAAGTAAATAAAAATGTATTGCATTTGGATTTCCCCCAACTCTATTTTTTCCAGTGCGTTTGAGCACATTACATTCAGCTAGCTCTATTGATTCTGTTTCTACAGATTGTAAGTGATTTCTTGCAGTTTTTCCATTGTTCCCCTTTATATGAACAGCAGATATGTAATACGGCAGTTGGCAGTACTTATTCTGTAATATTAATTCTGCACCTGCACAGAGGCATAGAGTTTTATGCTAAACAAACATACAAGCTAAGCTGTATGCCCTACAAGTAAAGTTCTGAAGGGTGCACTGTGGTGTGATTTCCCCAGAGGGAAACATGGGTTCTGCTTCTCTCTGAATTAACTGAGTCACTTTAACTATGTGGACCTCAAACCCTGCATCTGTAAAATAAAAATCTCTAGGGTCCCTTTCAGCATGTGTGCATCGGATTTCTGTGGATGCCTTCTGGCTCCTGTTGAATTTTCCAGGGCACACTGAAAAGAGCCAGCTTTGGGCTCTTTGAGATGCACAGGAAAATCTGCTTTCCATATGGGAGGGACGCTGAGACTTTGGCCTCAGGAGTCTTCCAGGTGCCTCTTGGGAGTGACAGGTTTGCTCACAAGCCCAGTCTTGTCCTTTATCTTGCTTTCTTTTGCTTTGTTGGATAACAAGTATCTCAGGCGCCAGGTGGCAGAGTGGCTTTGGGTAATCCCCAAGGGAATTTACACACATCATTAATTCCCATTTTCTTCATTCCATTTTAGAGCTTTGAGTTTTAGAACCCTATTCAGTGTTTTCACAAAGTCATCAGCACTGTGACTTCTAGATAGAGGAAGCAGTCTTCCTCCAAAGTGTGTCTCCAAAATCGTATATCCTATTGCAGAGCTTTCTTCATCGGTAGGGAGAGAAGAATGTAGGGAATTCTACAGGTAGTTTTAGGACTGGATGGAAACAGTCAGCAAAAGACTGATTTATATTGACTTGAGGAGCAAAGGAAAAAAAGATTCTAAATTCCATGTAGTTAAGAATGCAACCTTTGGTGTGAAAGACATTAAAACAATTTTGTACTGTCTGAGTGCCAGCTTTCCTTTAGAGCTGTAACCAGGTGAGAGGAAACAAATAATAATAACAATAAAGGCAATAATCATTTTAAACGTTGGTACATTTTCACATCCCCTTCAAACTCCTCAGGCTTAATGCCTAGTACTTCTGTCTTTCAAATTGTGGTGGCGAGTGCTCCCTCAGACCTAATCTGGTACTATTGACAGTGGCTGAGGTCAAGAAACCTGCTGACTTGGAGATGCTTCTTGAAAAACAACAGGGAACATTCTCTCTCTCTGTCCCAACACAAGTTATCTTTTCTGATGTGAGAACCATGAATGATTATTTCCACTTATAAGTATTAAGGAAAAAATACAGATAATTATACCTTTCTTCCAAAAAGAGGAGAAACATAAATGCTTAGCCTGGCATGTGGCAAGTACTCACAGAATAGCAGCTGTTATTTTCCTCTTGTAAAATGAACTAAAATGATTAAGGTTGCTCCCAAGCAAAGATCTGTATGACTTTTGAGTTTTTTTCTAAGCCAGCTCCTCTAGCCTCAAAGAGAAAAGTAGAAAGAACTGCAGATTGACCCCTTTCCACTCGGAGAGCAATGCCATGAGATAAGGGACCGTACTGCTGGACTTCCAGGAAATAGTTATGAGACAAAAGACAGAATTAAAAAAAAGAAATCGTTATGGTTAACTATGCTAAATGTAACCTTTTAAAGGTAGAACAAAGAGATGCTTTCCTTATTGTACTTTGGGGTTAGAGGTGAAAGGCATCCTCTTTCATGTCAAGCATGAAAGATGGATTTATATTCTAAAATATAAATACCACATCGTATAAATTCCTATATGTAGCCTATCATATATACTTTAACTGATTAAAGAGATGCATCTTGAAAAAAATTCTATAACCTAAATTTGGTAAGTGAAAAATGGTCAAATAATAAAATATTAATAAAGAAAAAATTTGCCAGAAGAAAATTACCCTTAAATTGGGGAATATTTCAATGACTTATTAATACTGGAATCCAATACCCATTTAATAGTATCGATTTCATAAAAGAAACAAAAATAATTTTATTTGTCAATATCAGTAATGAACTACATAACATACTTTATAAGGGAATATATTTTCAGACTAAACATCATATCTGCCGTGATGTTTTTCAATTCTCAGATGCAGATTAACCATGAAGCTAAAAGAGTTTAGCTTTAGGGTCTGTCATTTCCTGTACCCTATAAATGCTGGAAGTTGTTGGGAGTTGTAGGGAATTGCAGGTGAGGAGAAAGTTCAGGTTTAATCAGAAATATTTCTACGGAAACATCACTTGTAAATTGCCGAAAAGTCAAAATCACAGAAAAAGGACTTGAATCTTAAAACAGTCAGGTTACGATGTGATTTTTCTTCTCATTCTAAATATTCAATTTATGCTGCTACAGGCAGAATAATAGCCTCCAAAAGAGGCCCACATCCTAATACCTGGAGTCTGTGAATATGTTGCATGGGAAGTGGGATTTAAGGTTGCAGATGGAATTAAGGTTGCTAATCAACTGAACTTAAAATAGATTATCTGGGTGGGTTCAATGTAATCCCAAAGTCCTTAGTGAAAATGTGAGTCAGAAGAGTCAGTGTCAGACTTATGAGATGTTAGAAGGACTCAACCAGCCATTGCTGGCTTTGAAGATGGGGAAACAGGCTTCAAGCCAAGAACTGTGGACAGCCTTCTAGAAGCTGGAAAAGGCAGGAAAATGGAGTCTCCCCAAAGCCTCCATAAAGGAAAACAGCTCTGCTGACATCTTGATTTTATCCCATTTTGGGCTCTGACCTCCAGAATTAAGATAATAATTAAGCGTTGTGTTAAGCCACTAAGTTGGTGGTACTGTGTTATGGTAGCAATAGGAAACTAACACAAATACCTACTTTTGGATTGGCAGTTTAGTCATTTGTTTTCGTAGAGAAGATCCTGAATTGGATAGGTTTATGAATTCATGGACCCTGGCTCCACCTATATCAATAATATACACGAATGTTGATTTTATTAGCACATACATGGTTTTTCCACAACTTATATCTGTTCTTCTCCCAGGGATGTAGATATATTTTATGATGTCATTGGCCTTTCCCCTGGGGACACTGGACTCTCTTAATGTTATTGAAATTCCTTCTCTTTCCCTAACCCAACCATCACAGGTAGATAAAAGAATATTAAGTTATTTTGCAACACTTTGTATTTTTATAATCTTTAACCCAAATTGACCTGATGGAGATATGTGCTCTCTGCTCCAGCCTAATGCTTTTCTTAAATTTGTCACTAAAATAAAGCCCCTCAATTTAATTACTGAGATTCTAATATACTTGCACTGTCTGTGAAACTTGTTAGGACTATTGTTTTTCCCGTCAATAAGAGCTAGTGACATATTCCAATTTATAGGTGTATTTGTCTGTTATCTACCTCCAGTTGGGCACAGAATGGGATCAGTATGCATATCTTTAGAATATTTGTGATATTAGAAAAATTGAAAAGAGAAGAAAACAGAAAGATTACATTGAGGGCTTACTGTGTATATCAACCACTCTATTAAATGCTTTATATAACTTTTTGTTATTTCATTCTTCCAACATTGCTGTAGGTTAGATAGTCTCATGCTCCTTTTACAAATGAAGATATTGAGGCTTTAAAAAATTACTTGTTTTGATCCAGATCAAATAACTGATAGCCAAATTGGTATGTGATTCCAGTTTGGGTTTGTGCGACTTGAAAACTTATAAAATTTGAAAACCCATATCACCTAATCCTACCTGTGTCTAAACCTGACTTTGGGATTCCAAGCTAGTATGCCCTTGTATATAGTTTGTTAACTTATCTGAATGGTCACAGTCTCTCCTTGGGTACAACATGGTCTCTTCCTGACTCCTGTTCCTCTCCTCAGTTTCCTTTCCACTTAACCTATTCTTGATTCACTTCTTCTTCTAGTTCAGGAACATCTCCTCTTGAAACTTGCCTGACACTCTCCCCTAATTAGGCGAGGTGCTCTCCTAAAATACCCCATGATCCCCATGCCTACATTTCTCATAGTAACCGTGCCAAAGGATAGGTGCCCGTTCACTCCTTTGTCTTCCTCACTAGACTGCTTGAGAAGAAGAGTCGTGTGGAATAAGCCTTTAAAGTCCTATGAGCATCTAGGGTCTAGTCTAGGCTCAGTCAGTATTTGTTGAATTAATAAATACGTTTCCTGACTTTGATGTTTCTGTAAAATACTTTTCTAGAAACAGAAGACGTGAGGATTGTCCTTTGTTAGGATTAAGAAAATTTAAGGACATTAGCAGCTTTTTATGCGTATTATCTGTGTATCTTTTGTTCACGTTATCATGTTACTCCCCAGAATAACTGTGTAAATTGGGATAGTTTTATCCTCATTTCACAGACGAGCAAACTAAGGCTAAGAGCTTAATTATCTGGACTCAGGTTGTACTGGTTCAGGTGATATTTCAACAGAGAATTAGCCATTATTATTTTTATTATTATTATTGGTTGAAGGCATTCTTCAGGATGACACACAGTGGAGCAGGCTGATTTCCTCTGAGCATATGGACAGAGGCGACACTTCAGAATACTTAGGTGTCCACATCTTGCTCCATGTGAGAGTGGCTCCTGCCCTCCTTAAATCTAGCTTTTGAAATATTCTATCAGAGCTTGGCAAAGGTTGTGAAACCAGGTTAGAGTTATGTATTTCTAGCTCCCTAAGCCATCACCCACTAATGCCTTCCCTGGCCAGTTCAGACGCTGGTCACCATGAAGGCAGGTCACAGATAGGGAATCCTCAAACACATTAAGTGATAGCACTTTTAAAAATGCACAGAATTATGACCCGATAATTATAGTCTACAACTGGAAACAGTCCAGTTGTCCATCAATAGGAGCTTGGATAAAATGGAATGAAAAGAGACAAGCATACATAAAATTACATGGATGAACCTCAAAAACCTTATATTGAGTAAAAAAAGTGTATTGGTTTCAGATTGCTGCTGTAACAAATTACCACAAACTTAGTGGCACAAAGCAAGGCAAATGTGTTATCTTACAATTCTGGGGCTAGGAAGGCCGAAATGGATCTCACTGGGCTAAAATCAATAGTGTTGACAGCTGTATTCCTACCTTTTTCAGCTTTTAGAGACTTCCTACATTCCTTGGCTTGTGTTCAGTCGACCCTTTCTTATGATGTAATTTCTCTGGTTTTGACTCTTCTGCCTCCCTCTTCCATATTTAAGGACCCTTGTGATTACATTCTGCTCACCCAGATAATCCAGGATAATTTCCCTATTTCAAGGTGAGCTGATTAGCAGCCATGACCCCATATACTACTTTAATTAGTGTTTATGAGGTGGGCATTTGGGGAAGCCATTATCCTGTCTATTATTAGCAGTCCTACACAAAGGAGCACATATTTATGACTTCCTTTCAATAAAATTCTAGAACAGGCAAAACTAATCTCTGTGGAAAAACAAAATAAAACAGAACAGTGGTTGCTCTTGGGCTTAGGGGCAAAGGTTGATTGGGAAGAGCCATGAGACAACATTCTGGAACGATGTTAATGTTCTTTATTTTGATAGAGATTTTTGTCACATAGGTATATAAATTTGCCAAAACTCATCGTCATACATATAGATATATATATATACACACACGCATAATTTTTATTATGTGTAAATTTTACCTGAAAAAGAAAATAAAGGACCCAAAGCAAATATTAAACTCTTGTAAATAGTGTCCATGCATAATTATTTAGGGGAAAGGACAATGAAGTCTGCAACTTGCTAAGAAATACATTGACAATTGGATTAATGGGCAAGTAGAGGGATGAATCTATACATAGGTATGTGGTAAATCAAGTATAGTAAAATGTTAGTTGTAGGTGGTAGTAGGTTAGTTTTAGGTCTGTATGTTTACTATAAAATCATTTCAATTTTCTGTATGTTTAAAAATTATCCTAATAAAATATAGGGGGGAAGTGTATAAGATTGGGGTGGCGAGGTTGTGTAACAGTTCTGGACCATATTCCTGCTTGCTCTCTCTACTTTCCTTCTGGTCACTGAGGTTGGATGGCATTGCAACACTTAGATTAAAGGATAGATTGTTCCTTACCGGGTTTAGGAGCTCACTCTGACCTGAAAGCTTTCTCTTGCTATTTTTCAAACTTAGGTTTTGAGAGATTTCGGAAAAAGATTTAATCCTACTTCACATAGGTACCTCATTCAAACCTTTCTGGGCAAAATTAATCCTTTTGACTCTCAGCCCTGGTGAGATGGCGGGTGTGCATGAGGGTGGAGATGGGTGCTAGAGTTGTGTGGGTGGGTGTCAGGTGCATATGGATAGTCACAAATTTATTCTAGAGAACCCAACACACATCCCTACCACAGAAGAATCTCAAAACTGATGCTGCAGCTGTGCTCTGATTAAAGGAAGTGATAGTAAAGCTGATTCCTATTACTCTCCAACAGAGATTGTATCCAGGAGGAGAAAACAGAGACCCATTGTCTCTCCCGTGATAGAAATCTCTGTCACTTTAGTCCATCCGGCCTCTTTGAGGCCCACGTGCAAAACCATCCATTTGTCACATTAGGCTCCAGTGGAGCGTGTAATGGGATAGCCCATTATGCTCTCATGAAGGATACGAACCTTTTACCCTATCGCAGCCAGCCATGCATTTGGATATGCCCTTTGGCAAATTCTAAAATGTGCCCTCAGCTTCAGAGCATCTCAAGTGATTTCTCCGAAGGCCAAGCATTTCCCTCCTCTGGTGGATGTACCCAGGCTTCTATACACACGCAGCTTCTCATCATATGTTTATGGGTGTTCCTCTATATATGCTGTCAGTGGGACTACATTCCAATCTGGTTTTTTAAAAAAAGAACAGAGTTGTACCTTCCATATATATATTTTTGTTTTAAAACACATTTACTTTCATTTGTGAGATTTCAAGATGTGATCTCTGTGCCCTCAAAAATCTCTGGTCTAAATTAGGCCCTCTATGTCAAAACTACAAGGTCAGTAACATGGGGGTCCTCAAAACCACATTCTCATTTGTCTGCAGCAGCAGCGACGTGCATCTCCCTCCTTCTCCAGACGATGACCGACTCCAATAACTAAGATAACATCACTACTAATAAGATGGGCCTTTTCCCTTGACACTGAGCTTAGCAATTCTCCATAGTCCAGATAAATTCAATATTTTTATGTGAAAACCCAGGCCCGGTAAAAACACAGCCTCAGCATGTCCCTGGTGATGCTCTGGTTGGCAGTTGTTATGGATGATAAATTGCTTTGATTCCAGAGAATGGCAAAGACTGCTACTTAAGTTGAAACTTATGAAAATACCAGAACGTACTTTGCTCACATGCAGTTAACGTCTATTTATTCTTTGCTGGCTTCTTTATCCCTTCGTCCGTCCCTGTTTCAAGCAACAGGTTAGTTTTTCTATTGTTAAATTGCAAATCTAGCAATGGTGATATTTTTGTCAACTTCAACTTACCTTTCTTAAATGACTGATTACATTGTTTACCTTTCCCCTCAAATTCCTTATTTCCCTTTGTTATTTCTTTGATTGGAGATTTATTGCTAATGAAACACATTCTTTTTTTTTTTTTTTTTTGCAGTTTACTTCATTTGTAAGAAGCTGAGAATAATCTAATGCTTGGATTCAAGCAGACATACCTGACTTTTCCTTGATACAAAAATGTGTATTCAATTTAAGTCACTGACTCATTTATTCTTTTATTGATTCAACATTCACTGTAACCTTCATACATGCACTTGCTGAGTATTTTCAGATACTTACAATTCCTTTCAATCATATTAACAATAAAACTAAACTTAAATAACTGTAATACTTAATAGAATATATTAGGTCATAAGAGAAAGAATTTGTGTATATAAGAAAGAAAGGGCATAAAGGAAAAGGGTAAGAGAAGACCCTATATATATAGGCTTCAGTGATTATGGAGGCTGAAAAGTCCCAAGACCTAAGGTAGGCAAAGTGGAGACTAAGGGGAATCCATGATCTAGTTGCAGTCCAAAAGTTGGCAGAATTGAGATCCAAGATATGATGTTTCAATTTGCGTTTGTAAGCAGAAAAAGACAAGTCTGACCTCACGCCATCAGGTAGGAGGAATCCCCTCATGCTTGCAGTAGGTAGTCTTTTTGTTCTATTCAGGTCTTCAACTAATTGGATGGCGATCACCCACATTAGGGGGCATCAACTGCTTTACTCAGTCTCCCAACTCAAACGTCCATCTCATGCAAAAACATCCTCATAGACACACCCAGAATAATGTTTCACCAAATATCTAGGCACCTTGTGGCCCTTTCAAAGTTAACACATAAATTTAACCATCACACTATCTTTGACATTCTTCTACCTAAATAACCTTTTCCAAGAGAAATCTCCTTACTCACTTTATATTCTGTAGATCTAAAATTGACTTATTGTATTCATCCCTTTAAATGTACTCTTCTCCCCATGTTCCTTATCTAGACTAGTAGCTCTGCCATTCCACTAGTCACAATCCATCATTCATTCCACATCCTCCTCATCTCCTGTATAACCACTCCTATCAGTTCTGCTCATTTGCATGCTTACTACTTATCCATCAAGTCAGCACGTCATTACTTTTTACCTCAGTTATCATTGAAATAGCTTCTTAATTATTGTCCTTGACTCCTTAATGCTCCGATTGTTTCCAGAATTATCTTATAAAAATAGTTTGACAGCTTCCCTGGTGGCGCAGTGGTTGAGAGTCCGCCTGCTGATGCAGGGGACGCGGGTTCGTGCCCCGGTCCGGGAAGATCCCACATGCCGCGGAGCGGCTGGGCCCGTGAGCCATGGCCGCTGAGCCTGCGCGTCCGGAGCCTGTGCTCCGCAACGGGAGAGCCCACAAGAGTGAGAGGCCCCCGTACAGCGAAAAAAAAATAGTTTGAGACTACCTTGATGCTACTCAAGGTTCCAGAGGAAACAAAGCAAGAATCATATATCTGAGGAATTATGCTGAGCAGAGTTGCCTGGGGCCTTGGTAAAGCATAGATACCCTTTTCATGGTGGCACAGAATAAGCAAATGCAAAAGGGACTCCACATCATGTTTCAGGAAGGAATACCTAGAAGTGGTTATGGGCCATTGGTCAAAAGTGTGTAAAGAAGTTTTAACTGAGAAAGCAAATCATGCATTCAAATGCTGGGGTGATGATATGTCCATGATGAATTAGTACACATGTATTAGAGTTAGTGCTGTGAACAGTGTGGGGTACAAGGCACTTGTAGATAAAAGGGAGGGTACAGCAAAGTGGAACATATAAGGCTCAGAGGAGCTGACAGGATCATGTCTCATTTGCCATACCAGCCATGCTAATTCATTGCTGAAAGACATATCCCATGCTTGTATCATGATAAACACATACATTTGCATTTTTATGCAGTTATTTTCAAATCTCATATTACATATACCATTTCGTAACTAAGACACTTGGAAAAGTTGCTTTAGGTCTCTAGGTCTATTACTTTATCTATAAAATTGGAATAATAATGTCATCCTGGCAATGTTGTTCTGAAAAAGTTCACTAAAATAGCCTACATGAATACCACTTCACACCCATTAGAATGTCTATTATACAACAAGCAAAGAGAAACTAACACATGCTGCTGAGAATGTGGAGAACTTGTGCACTGCTGCTGGGAATGTAAAATGGTGCTGCCAGTATGGAAAAGAGTATGATGTTTTCTCAAAAATATTAAAAATAGAGTTACCATGTGATCCAGTAGTTTCACTTCTTGGTATTTAACCAAATACGTGAATGCAAGGACTGGAACAGATATTTGTAAACTAATGTTTATAGCAGCATTACTTACAATAGCCAAAGTAGAAACAACATAAGAGTCCATCGACAGATGAATGGATAAACAAAACATAGTATATACATTCAATAAAATATTATTAAGTCTTAAAAAAAGAATGGAATTCTGACACAGACTACAACATGAATGAAACTTGAAGATATTATGCTAAGTGAAATAAGCTAGCCACATAAAGACAAATACTGTATGATTCCATTTATATGAGGTACCTAGATTAGTCAAATTCATAGAGACAGAAAGTAGAATGAGAGTTTCAAGGACTGGGGAAATGGGAGATTAAGAAGTTTTTGTTTAATGATGTGGAGTTTCACTCTGGTGAAGTGAAACATTCTGGAGGGATGGTGGTGATAGTTGTCAAACAAGGTATATACATTTAATGCCGCTGAACTATATACTTAAAAATGGTTAAATAGGTAAATTTTGTTATATATATCTTCCTAAAATAAAAGGTATACGCTGTTTGTAATACATATAAATCTCTCTGAATTAAGACCTTACACACCCTACTCCTATCCTAGGCTTCTTTCATTCTGCTCTGTACCCCATTCCCTTAATGGGCCATGTATGTTCATGGCTGTGTACATTCCCTCATGCTGTTTTTTCTTTTCCTGCTATATTTGTGATCTCATTTCTCATGCCGAAATCTTAGTTTACTTTAAGGTCCCATGTCCTCAGTGAATCATTTCCAGACATTCCCATTAAAATCAATCAATTACTCCTTCATTTGTACCCTGTGCCATACTTACTTATACCTTGATTTATATTGCATTTATTTTCCTCTTGTTATAGATGGTTGTTGGCACTTGGTGTCCTCCATCAGATGATCCGCTCCAGGAATGCAGGGTGTTTAATTTTTCTATACTTCTCTTCCTGTGCCTAGCATGCAATAAATGTTCCACTCGAAATGGGAGTCTCACTGAATAACTCTTGAGATTAGCTCTTGCTTCCCCTTGCTTTGTAAGAGATAGATTAAACTCAACAGTAACTAAAGGGAATTTTCTCTGTTTGAATATAGTTTTGAAAAGGTTTTGCATTTTAATTTATGTGAAGAGTTTTGTTGTTCCCTACTTTCTCCTTTCTTTAGCCCTTAGATTTTAATACTATTTACATTAGTGCCACTTAAAGGACTAAAGGGTGATCTTGTATTTTCAGTTTGGAAAACTATGGAGACAATATTTTAGTTTTTGTATTTGTAGGAATTCACAGAGAGAACAATTTCTCTCAAGTGTATTAGCCAATGTTGATGGAGTAAGTGGCAGTTAAAGAACAAGCAGGCTATTAAAGCATCAAATATTTAAGGTGAACAACACTGCTCAACTGGTCTCATTGTTACATAAATTGGAAGTCTTATATAGATAATGATGCATGGCAGAGACCCAGGCTTTCCCTCATCACTCTACACACTCTTAATTATCCTCTCCAAGTTAACTGTACCCTGAAGGAGTAACTACACTACTTTTAACAGCACTGGGTCTTGAACCTCACACCTGGCAGCATTTTGGTTCTAGACACACAGAACCACCAGGTTATTTCAATAGGAAATGCTTTGAAGAAGTTGTATCAACTAAAGGAAAGACTGCTGTGTACATTCGGGTATTTCTTTACCCGTTTCTGAACTCAAAGGTCTGGAGAACTCTAACTCAGCCGTGGGTAGCTTCCTCTTAAAGAACAAAAGAACCAGTCGGAATACTGGGATCTGCCAATTCCATCATGTCCTCCTCATGAAACAGGCATAAATGCAGAATCTTTTTTTTTTTTCCTCTCTTGATTTCATTGCTGTAATAACCACTCATGTTCTAAAATCCACTATGTCACATTCTCTTTTCTCAGCTCCGTTTCTGGTGTATTCTCATCCTCTGGAAGAGGTCCACATATTGGAAGAAGTGCCCCCTCTATTTACCCAGTAGTGGGTCAGCAGTTCTGTACAGCATTAGTGATGGGGTATGGCAGAGCCTCTAAGTCTCGCACCCCCCGACTGGCACAGACTATTAAAGACCCTTCACAATGCACTTGAGCCACTAAGGAAAAAGAATGACTCTTTTTCAGGCAATCCATGGTTCAATATTGACAGGAGCATTAGAAGAAATTTCAGATCGCCTATTTCTGCTGGCTAGAAAGTCCTGTAATTGTGGCAGGCAGGGGGCAGAACGCCTTTGGTGGCTGACAGTGAAAATACTTGATCGGAGCTCTCAAAGCTTTTGTAGATATTTCTATCCAGAGAAGAGCACCAGGGCTGCATTAACTGAGTCCTTGAAATGCAATTGAAGAGGCAATGCTATTTTCCTTCTGGCTGAGAGTAATGGCAGAACTTCTTTGCAACAAATGATCGTAAATTGCCTGAGTGTCTCCAAGGCAATGAAAGGGCTTGCATGTTAGAGCTAATGCAAGCTGCTCTCATACTTTTGAGTAGTGCTTGCTCTTGGGAAGAAATAAGGGCCTGAGGATACAGGTACCAGGACATGTCTGTATGCCTCAAGTAAATGCAATTGAGAATAAAAATTTTTCAGCTCTTAAGTTACTTTAAAAACAGATTCTCAAAGCTCAATAATCAAATCAAGAGGGGACCCAAGTCAGAAGCTAAGGTCAAGTGAAATCTGGAAATAAGAAAGTGAGAGAATAAACAAGATCCCCAGCCAATGTTAAGCCTGTCAACCCTGTCTTATATCCATTTTTAATTTTTTTGTTTTTGTTTAAAATTCTGTATAAGGACATGTGAATAATGTTATAGAAAATTGTATTCAAAAAACTTGCATATATTTCAAGTTTAAATTCAGAGAAAAGTTCCTGTAATGATTGTGGTACACAATCTAGGTCATCTTTAAACTTCCTGAGCTACAGTATTCCCTAGTTCTTTGCAAATCATTTTATGATTAAACTTCATATGTACAGATGACTTACAGTAAGTGACTTTTGATGGACTTAGATTATGTTCATACCTGTGGTTAAAATTTTTCCTTAGAAACCCTGGAGTATATCGTATGCATCTATAAGAATTGGGTCAGCACAACACAGACAGGATTTTGCTACCTGGTCATCCTATGCTTTTTTTTTTTTTTTTTTTTTTTGAAAGCCTAATTGTGTTTATTTATTGAAATGATTCACACGTAGAAATATAATAACCCAAATTTTAAAGTAAAAGTATTCAGTCAAAGGGTGCTATTTGGAAAAAATGCATTTATAAATCATTTTTATTAAGCTATTTTTCGACATACTGATAATGATGCTGATGGTGGTACATGTCACCCGGGAGGTGTTTACTAGTTGCAAGATACTCTGCTAGTTACTTACCATAGGTTATCTTATTTAATTTTCTCAACATCCCTATCATGATGATTACTCATAGTCTTTGAAGAAACTGAGTCTCAGAGAGGATGATTAAGGTCATACAAAGAGTATGTGGAGGTTAATGGCCTTTAATTCATATTATTCCTAATTCTAAGTGCAAAACATCAACAAGGAAAGAGAAATGGTATGACAGAAAGGGCATTAGTAGTTCTGTTAAGAGATTTAGAGTAAAGTTTGCAAATCTCGTTTCCCAGCTTCATTTGCTTTAGAGATCCAGCATATGGTCTTCCTTATTCTAGAAGAAATACCCGAATCTTGTGTAGCTAAAACACCACTTTTAATCATCAGCCATGTAGACTGAATGCTGTTGACTCAACTCCCAGCTGCAAGTGTTAGTCCCCAATTGGCTTACGTAACCATTTTCCTGGCTCTGAAGTTGGGTCAGATATTTGCCAGAACTTCATGTTAAGTAGTCGATCTCTTTCTTCCTTCTTCTGCAAGAACTACCAAAATATACATTGCTATTCATTGGATGGTATGGTGGTGTGTGAAAATCTAAGGAAAATAAAGCAACTATTTGGACATTGCAGAAGAATGAATCAAAAGTCCCTGTGGCCATATTCCCTTATGGTGTGCTTTTTCCACACGTCTCATGAAGAGATGGACATTTTCCCCCCACCTACTGAATCTAGGCTGGTTTTCTAACTTACTTCGACCAACAGAAGATGAAAGAAATGACATTGTGCAGCTCTGAGACTAAGCCTTTGTAGCTTCCATTTTCCCTTTTTTGGAACTCTGCCTAAGACTACCATGTGAGGAAGCCAGTTTAGTCCCTGGAGGATGATTAAACAAGGAGGAGATCCATGGTGATCAATACAGCAACGAATTTCAACTGTCAGACCTGTGAGTCAGGCCATCGTAGACCTTCCAACTCAGCTGACCCTCATCTTAGTGAAGGTACATGAATGAGTGCAATAGAGGAACCATAGCCATCCAACATTATTGTGAGAAATAAGAGATCATTGTCTTTTAAACCACTTAGTTTTGTGGTGGTATTAAACAACAAATGATTCAGTCACCACGGCTAGGGATTTAGATAGCCCAAGGAGAGTGATTACAAGGAAAAAAATGAACTGTTGGTGTTCTCACATGAGGTAAGGCAAGTCTTCTTACATGAAGTCTGCCCTACATCTACACTTAGCATTTATGAGTGCTTATTCCTCTCTTAAGATCCCCTCCCTATGAATTGTTTTTTTGCGGGAGTTGAAATGGGAGATGGTTTAAGCCAATTATACTTCATTAAGTTGCAATATAGAGTAATACATTATCCTGATAAACATACTCTCTTGTTGTCTAACTCTTGTCATCTCTGGGTCTATTCACCATCTAAATAGAAAGACCATTATGAAAAGTAAAATTCTGAAGCCAAGATTATTTAGAGTTTGAGTAGGATAAAACTCTACTAGCCTTAGCAAAAATTTTTCCTTTGTTCATTTCTGAAATGAATAAGCCCTTAATTGACTCAACTAAAATTGGCCAGGTAGCAGAGACCTAAGTTATTTTTTTAAATAACCTGGTTAACAAAATTTTCTGCTTATGAAGCTGGAATTTTGAAATAGGTGATCACATTTGCTCTTTGTCTGTGTGAGAAGGAGGGACATAGTTTTCAACCTGAAGTCAGAGTTCAGCACTTCACCCACATAATGGGCAGGTCCAATATCAGGTAAAAGGAGAGGACAGAAAGAAAACATGCACTTTTTAAAAGAACCAATTGTATTACACTGTAGATGTATATATTTCTGCAATACGATTTAAATGATTTTTGGAAATCTCTAAGCCTCTAGGCTTCATTATTTAGATTCTCATTGACACTGAATTCTGGCTTTCAACTGGTCCTTGTTTCTGGACATTGGCTTGTAAAATACCCTATTTGCAAAAATATCTCCTTAACTGAAACATTGATTACAAGGATAACATAACCTGGGTATTAAAAATAATGATTAACTATCTATAGAAATGTTTGATTCCATAACTAAACTGAATAAAGTGATGTTATAAAGACCTAAAGTTTAGTTGTGTTTGTAAGAGATAATCAAAATTGAGTGTGGTATAAATCCTGTTCAGCCCTCTGATTAAAAGCTTCTGAGAACCATTCATTTACTTATTAAATTTACTGAGTACCTACAATATGTCAGGCCCTGTGCTGAAAGGAATGAAAAATGGTAAATTTTCTCAGGGAGCTCATAATCTCAGGGATGAGCCAGGCAATTTTTCAGGCTGTACCATAAAGTGACTCAGGATAATGAGAAGTGGTCGACAGTGCTGGACAAAGAGACAGAGTTAATTGGGCATTCTCCTCAAAAGAAAATGTCAGCCAGGTTGCCCAGACTTGCCACCTTAGTAGGGGAGCACTTCATTCATAGTATCTATATTTCTGCACTGCTGCAAAGACCTATGCATGGGCTAGAAGTAATTATGAGAGGGAGTCATCAGTGCTAAATACTCAGACCTGGATCTTTTCTCCTTCCAGTCACTTGGTAGGATTGCATTTGCTGACCTTCTTTTGCACGGGTGTGATAGAGTGATGGCTTCTAGGCCATAAATTATGAATGGCAATATTTGATGCCACTCTGGTGTGGGGCTTTTAACTTAGAGAACAAATCTCTACAGAGCTTTCTCCCTTGGCTCCGGCACTGCAACTAGCAATATTCAAGATGGTGGCCACTCTGACTCATAGTGATAAGATGTGCAGAGCTCCCCCTGCTGATATGTAATGGACATATAGAAGGAGTAAGGTAGCTACCTTTCTTGCTGTCACTGAGTTTTTGGTGTTGTTTATTACTAGAATGACTGAATGAAATGTGGGTTTTTTTGCATACTTTCATAATAGTTTATTTATGTGAATTGACTAACCGAGCAAAATAAAAGAAGTAGTTATGGAGTGCTTACTCTGAATATCTGTCCCTCTTTTTTCAGACTTACCTTAACATCCATCCCTGCATTGTGAATTCCTTCTGAATAGGCCTCCAAAGTGATAGACTGCACATACATGCATGACTTGCATGTACATACATACATATATACATGCACACATACATATAATTTACTTTCTTCTTTTTCTTTATATACGATTGTTTATATGATGGACTCTGAGGTATTTATGAAGTGTTTGCTGGTTGGCTGACACTTGGTGTGATGACTATTTGAAAAATAGGGCTTCCCTGGTGGCACAGTGGTTGAGAGTCCGCCTGCCGATGCAGGGGACACGGGTTCGTGCCCCGGTCCGGGAAGATCCCACATGCCGCGGAGCGGCTAGGCCCGTGAGCCATGGCCGCTGAGCCTGCGCGTCCGGAGCCTGTGCTCCGCAACGGGAAAGGCCACAACAGTGAGAGGCCCGCGTACCGCAAAAAAATAAAAATAAATAAATAAATAATTAGTAAACAAAGTTTATTTTAGGACTTCAGGAAATTCATTGTACCTCATTAAGGCCTATATACTAACAGAAGTGAATACCTGTAGATATTATAAAGAAGATGAAAGAACTGGAGAACTGTCGCATAAGAGACTCACTGAACGAAAAAAATTGAGGATGGGTATGTCAGCTTCCTTCCAAACATGTTGAATGGTTTTCCAGAAGGTGCCTGACTTTGTACCTCCCAAAAAATTCTCTATAGAAAATTCTCTATGGAGAATTTTTCTATGGAGGAAGAGAATCTTTCTATGGAGGAAGATTTTATTCCTAATGTAAGCTCCACTATGAGAGCTTCTCTTTTTATTTCTGAAAGTTTGTGGCATTCTGTTTACGTAAAGATGTTTTAGTGATGTTATAAAATGCTATAGCTTCTCATTATACTTATCTGTGATTAATCCTTCTTGGACTGGAGATGGGATGAGATTCTTTCCCTGAGAGTGCAACTTGAAGTTTCTGCAGTGTTCATGTAAAATAAGGTTTGACAAGAAATGTAGCTTAGAGAATAAAAAATGATGACTGTTCTAAAGTTCTCAGGTAAAGAAACTAAAATAAGCATTCCATGTGTAGAGAAATTAAGTCTTAAGAAGCTAAACTCCCACAACATAAGCTACTTCTTGAGAATATATAAGGCACTTCAGGAGCTATATTAATTCTTTCTAGATAAATTATTATCTCAGCATTAAATAGTTTCCTAAGAGGCCACATTTTTTCCTAGTTATTCAAAACTAAATAGATGGTTAGTTCGAATAGTTGGGAGCACAGATCCAAAGGAAACCTAGAATGTGGTTTTTCTATCATTTATTTTCCTTTTGAATGTAGCGGTATTTGTGGTTGTAATTTCCCTAAATATCTGTGTAATTCGCTTATAGCACTTAATGTAGTTTAATGACATGTAGCAAACTTAACCTTTCAGCAGTGTTTGGCTCACATTTATTAAACACCTGCCTTAAGGTGACCCTTCACTTGAGGAATTCAGTCTAAATGTGCACAATTACATGAACAGGGGGTTTTAGTGCAATGCAGAAAAGCAGTGGTTGTGTCACATTGATTTTCCATATATTTTTCTGAAAAGGCATTATTTCCTCTTCGTTTCGAGGTTGAGGTATGTGCATGTTTTTCGGTACTCTTGCACAGAATTTCGCATGCTACAGAGACCAAAGGAAAAAGAAACAAACACAAAAACACAGAGAACTCAGCTTTAGTACAGAGTAAGTACATTAGAATTTAGGCCTAAATACATCTCTCTTTTTAGATGCATTTAAGCTGATTGGCACCTGACCTTTTCTGAAAATGTTATTAACCAAACAGTACATGATGAAATAGTAACAACTTATGTTCATTCTTATATACAAAACATTAATCTTTATGGCCAACATGACATAAATATCATTAAATGAATGATTCTGAAATGCCGAAATATAAAGTTTTGGAGTTCCTGTGCTTGTCTCAATTTTTTAAATCTCTGATTTGAACAAATTGTCGTTTGTATCTTCCAAAGAACACACTACCTCTGCTATGTGAAAACCCAGATGATCTGCACTGTCAGATTTTATTATTATTGTGACAGATACTTTAGCATATAAATCTTAAACTAATGAAAAAAATGGCATCTTCTTTTTGGAGCTAAGTGTTCAAAGTGCTTCAGCTATTCAATTTGATAGACATTTCTTCAGAAAGCTTGGGAGGAATTACATATTAAAAATACGTTGTATGTGAAACTCTTATCATTTATATCCACCTCCATAGTGGATAAACTAATTGCAAACCACTTTTGAGAACTAGACTTTCTACAAAAAAAAAAAAGAAAACCAACTTTTACCTGTAGAAATGAAACTCTAGAAATGCCAAATGATACTTCTGTGACTTTCACAGTATACTGACGAATTTCTTTTTATGTATTGGTTTAATATCAAAAACAGAAGAGTCATGTGCGATCTTTCAAAGCCGAGGCAATACCTTATAAATCTTTGAAGTCATCATAATGAAAGCACATAGTATGTGATCAGCTGGACTAGTGAATAATTATGTTTTTGCTTGGTTTGTCCTTTGGACATGTTTAAAATGATAGTGACAATAACGCATCCTTAGGACAAGGAAAGCCTAGTGTAGTGTTTCTCAGAACACTGTGTGCATAAGATCACCTGGGCATTTACTAAAAGGTCAGATTCTCAGGCCACATCTTTAGATATTCTGATTCAGAAGGTCACTGGTGGAGTCTCCATAAATAATTCTGTTGTCCAGGTAGTTCAAGGAACAAACTGGATAAAGCGTGATGCTGATCATTCAGATTTATCACTACATGATTAAAAAGTCTCAGGGTTGGCCTGAGCTTCTGAAGTTATCTGAAATTGAATTTGTAATTGATTAAGATGACAACGAGTAAGAGAATGCATATTTATTTAATAAATACCTTCTCCTCTAAAAGTTTATTTTTATTATTATTACTATTATTATTATTACAATTGTTTCTAAAGGGAAGAGTTGATCAAAATTAAATGTCCAGAGATCAACAGCATTCTTCAAAGTCATTTTCTTAGAACTGATCTGCCAAATAATATAGCAAGATATTAGGGGACTGCAGCTCTGCACCATTCCTGCTCAATGTTCTCTATGTGTCTAAACATATATTATTCTGAATTTTTATTTCCATGGCCTTAGTGTCAGTGTAGTTAGCACTTTTCTCTGTTAAGGTACAGGCCAAATAATCCTTTGATAATACAGTAAGTAGTATAATTTTCTCCTTTGGAGAACTCATGACAAGTGTGTAGTTCCATTAGGAAGGCAAAAGTCACAAACCCATTCTCCTGACCTTCACTCAGCATACGCTCAGAAGGATGAGCATTTGGACCATTATCCTAAAAGAAGATGAGAGCCCTTTTCACTGCTTTAATCATTCCTAGTCATTTTAATATGGTGCAATGTGTATTTTCTGATTCTAGTTGAATTACCTCACTCTAAAGTGAAATATATTAAATGATATTCTCCATGGAGATAGCATTTTTATCCTAAGAAAACTGTACATTTAACAGAGTTTCACATTTCCTTTCAAACAATATTAGTCCGTACACCTTTCCCTCTAAAATGTGGTTTCATGCTTATCTGGGAGATTACGTAACATACTGCTGCTTTTAAAGATTCACACAAAACATTAATCTATTGAAGATCTGCAGTTGTCTTGGAAATAAAGTTCTCTAAAATTGCTTACATCATCATTTTCCAAATTAATTTGTCTATATATCCCCTTTACATTTAATATCTATGGCTTGCACACAACAATCCATTGTGTAGTATTGCTTTCTCTTCTGTCCAACTGTGACATATGCTTTTTTCTACTGGAATGTGAAGTCACAGCCCATACGCCTAGCCTTCACTCAGTGAGCCCTCAAAAAGATGAGCATTTGGACCATAACAATGAAAGAAGACAGACATTTTCATTTTTAAAAATCACTCTGTGCCATGTTAGTACAATATAAATATGAGAACTCTATTTTTGGAGAGTTAATTGTTCACATTCTCTCTATTCCTCTTACATAAATTTAGACACCAAATCCAGGTGAATCAATTTTGCACTAGAATCCTCCTTCTCGAGTCTTAGTGCCCCATCTCTAAACCATCACTTCTCATCTGAAACCAGGTGGTCCCTGTGTCTTTAATTTGTTTCCATATGATTCTACTTATAGGTACTACTCGTAGTGTCATATCCCTATTTAAATATATTTGATGTCTCCTCCTTTCATGAAGAATAAAATTCTAATTTCTTGGAATTTTATTAAAAGTCCTCATGATGTCATCTCAACTAACTTTCCTAGTTTTTTTGCCTTTTATACTTCTACATTCATACTTTATTACATCTAAAATGTCAGGTGTTTAAATATTCACCACCTAGGTTGGCACTTTTAGGGAGGTTATTCCAGATGTCTCCTTTGAACTGGAGCTTTTTATCCTACCCTGTTCACTTGGCTGCACCCATGAAACCCATGGAGGAGCAACCATGGAGGCCCTTTTTCTTCAATGTTTCTTTAAAGCTTTAGAAAAATTGCTTGGATTATGGATGAGACCTTAAGCAAAATGGACCAATGAGTGTTTTCCGTTGGGAATTTGGAATTGAGGCTAAGAGATTCTAGCCCTAGTTTGGTCAATCTTAATGAAAGAGAAATCCAAGAGCTCTGGAAATCCATGAAGACAGGAAAACAAGGGAAGCTAGTCTTCAGCAAAACATACAATGAAGCAGACATACAGAAAGAGAAATATGAGGCAGAACAATAAACCTTGCAGTATTTGGACGTCTGATTCTAGTTTGTTCCTGAAAATTTCCATACTGTATCTCCAACATGTAATGTTTTTCCTTTAAGCAAGCTCATATCAGCCTCAATGCATTTGCAACCAAAAGATCAAGGACCACTATAATGTGAAAACCCACACACATACACACATACACACACCCCACATTATTTTCCTGTGCTGGGAAAGTTTACCTCTCTGTACTCCTGCTTGTTAAAATCCTACCCATCATTTTAAACCTACCTCTTGCTTAAAGCCCATCCTAACCTGCCACATGTAGATGCTCACTCTATGTCTGTGGTATTCAAAATAATTTTACAACACATATCTTTGCATTATATATATTTGAGTGTAAGACCATGTCAGAGTTACCTTGTATAACCTAATGCTTATACCTGAAACTTGTTTTAAATGTGGGAGGCATTAATAATAATATTTTTGAATTGAACTGAAGAAGAAATAAGACTCTGTATATCTACCTATTTCCTCTACAGATATAAACCTCTTGATGGAAATTCTACCTCCAAATAAACTTCACATCAGCCATCATGATCATTTCCTGGAGAGTACACGTGTTTTCCTATTGTTATTGCAGTGAATGACTCAGTCACAAAGATGATGAAACTTTGTCTCTTTGTAACTCCCTAGGAAGGGTGAGAAATCACATCCAGATTGTTGGTATAAATATGAGAAATATCAAAGGCAGTTTTTTGCAAAAATCCCAGAGAACAGTGAGGGAGGGTATCTCATGGCTGAATAGAGTTCCTAGCTGTGTTTGAAATACATTTCCAATGCATAAGGGATAAATTGCTTTTATATAACACCTTTAAAACGTATGCATAATGCAAAAGGGTAAAATCCAGTAGACATTGGCAAGTTGATAGACGAATAATTGTTAAACATGCTTTCAAAACCTGAAGGTCATCTGAAATTATCATAAATGGTATTTAACATCTGAATTGATTTTTGACAGTTTAAGCAATACATGAACCAAAAATGTGGCTCATTTGAAGAAATAAAATTGTTTACACAGAACCTAACATAGAGACACAGCTTCTTACCTCTGCCCCTGCAATAGCACTTGCTGAGTTAGGGACAAAAGTCCACTCCAAGGGGGTAGGTCTTGACAAGAGGGAAAAAGACCTGAGCTGGAAGGATAGACAAAACTTGTTTCTTGCAGTGGACTTTACCAAGAATCCAATTAGCCAATATTTGTGTTTTGTAGCAGGCATTATTCTAAGGAAGTGGAAGGAAGGGAAAGGCAGGATAGGGAATGGGAAAGACAAACCATTTTTTACTATCTATTAGGTGCCAAGCAATGCATGAATTGCTTTACTAGTGTCTCATTTAATATTTTCAATGTAATCCTGAAGTATATATGAAATTGAATTTACAATTGGAACCTATATGGGGTTTCATTATATTTGAGATGCTGATGTTGATCATCTAATAAATTAAACAGTTTGCCTCAGTTTTGCCCCACTGTTAGCAATGGCACCAAGATTTATACTGAAATCTATGTTTTTTAAATTATGAACCTTGTGCCAAAATCCTGTTTTCCTGACTTTTACTTTATCTATCTATATCCAAGACCTTGGATGCTCCTATTACACACTGTGTGACAGTTAGTTTTGGGCTTGAGTACTATTTTTACCTGACTAAGAAGGACACAGGGTTTTCTCCTACCTATACACAAGATATGAAGCAAACAACATTATGGAATCAATTCCTACTTATATAGTTCCAGTTTGTAAGTTCTTTGACAAATAACAGCATTGACAATGTTCCTCACATGGTGATTATGATTATTCCATAACAGAATTTAAGATTATGGTATTAAAGTGCCTAAGAAGAATAAAGAACCTGGAAATGCTCTAAATACAGGAGGTCAGACTACTCTAATTTATGCTCCCTAAGTTCCTGAGATACTGTGAAATGATAGGCTACAGATTTCTTTATTTTTATTTTTTTTTAAACATCTTTATTAGGGTATAATAGCTTTACAATGGTGTGTTAGTTTCTGCTTTATAACAAAGTGAATCAGCTATACATATACATATATCCCCATATCTCCTCCCTCTTGCGTCTCCCTCCCTCCCACCCTCCCTATCCCACCCCTCTAGGTGGTCACAAAGCACCAAGCTGATCTCCCTGTGCTATGCGGCTGCTTCCCACTAGCTATCTATTTTACATTTGGTAGTATTTATAAGTCCATGCCACTCTCTCACTTCATCCCAGCTTACCCTTCCCCCTCCCCATGTCCTCAAGTCCATTCTCTACCTCTGCGTCTTTATTCCTGTCCTGCCCCTAGGTTCTTCAGAACCTTTTTTTTTTTAGATTCCATATATATGTGTTAGCATATGGTATTTGTTTTTCTCTTTCTGACTTACTTCACTTTGTATGACAGACTCTAGGTCCATCCACCTCACTACAAATAACTCAATTTCATTTCTTTTTATAGCTGAGTAATATTCCATTGTATATATGTGCCACATCTTCTTTATCCACTCATCTGTTGATGGACACTTACATTGCTTCCATGTCCTGGCTATTGTAATTAGAGCTGCAATGAACATTGTGGTACATGACTCTTTTTTGAATTATGGTTTTCTCAGGGTATATGCCCACTAGTGGGATTGCTGGGTCATATGGTAGTTCTATTTTTAGTTTTTTAAGGAACCTCCATACTGTTCTCCACAGTGGCTGTATCAATTTACATTCCCACCAACAGTGCAAGAGGGCTCCCTTTTCTCCACACCCTCTCCAGCATTTATTGTTTGTAGATTTTTTGATGATGGCCATTCTGACTGGTGTGAGATGATATCTCATTGTAGTTTTGATTTGCATTCTCTAATGATTAGTGGTGTTGAGCATTCTTTCCTGTGTTTGTTGGCCATCTGTATATCTTCTTTGGAGAAATGTCTATTTAGGTCTTCTGCCCATTTTTAGATTGGGTTTTTGCTTTTTTGATATTGAGCTGCATGAGCTGTATATTTTGGAGATTAATCTTTTGTCAGTTGCTTCATTTGCAAATATTTTCTCCCATTCTGAGGGTTGTCTTTTTGTCTTGTTTATGGTTTCCTTTGATGCACAAAATCTTTTAAGTTTCATTAGGTCTCATTTTTTAATTTTTGTTTTTATTTCCATTTCTCTAGGAGGTGGGTCAAAAGGATCTTGCTGTGATATATGCCATAGAATGTTCTGCCTGTGTTTTCCTCTAAGAGTTTTATAGTGTCTGGCCTTACATTTAGGTCTTTAATCCATTTTGAGTTTATTTTTGTGTATGGCATTAGGGAGTGTTCTAATTTCATTCTTTTACATGAAGCTGTCCAGTTTTCCCAGCACCACTTATTGAAGAGGCTGTCTTTTCTCCATTGTGTATTCTTACCTCCTTTATCAAAAATAAGGTGACTATATGTGCGTAGGTTTATCTCTGGGCTTTCTATCCTTAGAGACCTCTTTAAAATTAGCAGACCTACAGCAATAAAAGTATAGGAGGTGGGTCTTTAAAAGAAAAAGATGTTTTAATAAATTTCTGAAAATAGGAAGTGAGTAGAGGAATGATGAATCAGATTAAGAAAAATTTAGGTATACCATAAAAACAGAGCAGACTACATTTATGTTCTAGGGAGCTGATGTTCACAGATACATCTCAGAAAGGCCCAGAGCCTAAGATTTTAGGTAAGAGAGAACACAATAGTGAAACATGGGACTGAAAGTGGGGTGTTAATTGAAACTATACACACAAATGTTGATACACACACATAATCACAATCACATCCTTCCCATTACACCACTTTTCAATACACAGCAGCCCAGCATTTGCCAAATTAAAAATAATAATAAACAAAATAGTGGGGATTCCCTATTTTGGCAACATGTTTGTCTAAACATACATAATTCCTCAGAGGAACACACCTAAAAATATTAGATAAAACATGTTTACAAAAGGCTTTTTATATGAAGAGCTGAGATGGAAAAAACAGTAAGGATAATTTTCTGTGCCAAGTAGAGGAGAGTAATAATGCTCTTAGATAAACAGTTTCTGAAACTGGCCTCTGTCCTGAGAGTTTCTGCTGGCCCATGTTTTTCTGATGGCCCATGCTTGGTGTGCTAGAAACAAAGCAGAGGGCCTGAGTCCTGCAGGAAACGGTCCTAGAGATCCCACACACTACCAAGAACCACAAGAGGATAAGCTATCCATGAGTGAATTACGAGGGGAAAAAAATCCACTTACTGAGGAAGACTGAGGAATTGTTCTTACTCCAAATCTCCTTGGATGAGGTAAAACAGTACACCTCGAAAACTCGTAATAACAAGCCAGTACTCTCAAAAATGTGACACTTTCTATGTAGCCTGAAACTCTTAAGGAAGGAATGTTGTTGAAAGCGATTAGCAATTCCTGTGTCCCCAGATGTCTGGCAGAAACAATAAAAGTAAATGACCTACAGCTCTATGTATCACATAAAACAGTATGTTCTATGAAAAATAATTGTCACAAAAGAATACATACAATATGTCTACACTTACAGGAAGCTTACAAATATGTAAAACCTGAGAGAGAAAGAGAGAGAGACTCTTGTAACCTCTGGAGAGCGGCATGGGTTGTGACGCTATTATCAAAGTCACTAGGAGCATCAAAAATATTTAAACATTCTAGTTTTTTAATCAGGTTGGTGCTGACATAGGTGTTCTTTATATTATGCTATTTTGTATACAGGATATGCTGTAAGTAATTAAAAATTAATTGCCCAAGCGTTAAGGATATTAAAAAAAAAAACTGCTACCTTCATAGCTACCTGCCATAAAATTGGGCCTGCCAGTCAAATACCCTCCCCCACATACACAGAGACCTGCACTCAGCATGCCTCTTGCTTTATTTGTAATCATGATCAAACTACAAAGGTTGTCCAGATATAATTGATAAAATGCTGCAACCTGAAAAAATTTGGCCTAGAAAAGTAAAGAGAAAAAAAATGACCCTGAGGGGCATGAGAAAGAGGTAATTAAATTTAAAAAGAATAAAACATTTAAAGACTATACTAACATCTTCAAAAATTAATAATAAAAATAATCTATAAAGTGAGATTGTTTTGAAAAAATAGGCCACATTACAAAGTAACACTGTAATTGTTGAAATTAAATAAATGTGCTATATTAATGGTTGTGGCACAAATCTGATATAATCTCCTAGAGATTAAAGCATACCAACAAGAAAAAATATAAAAGTTAAAAGGCAAAAAAGATCAAGCCAGATCCATCATTTTATTACTATTAATTAACCATAAAAAAATAGGTAAGAAGGATCAAAGGATTCTGAGAAGTTCTCAGAACTGAAGAATGATATAATCTTCAAGCGGGAAAGACCCATCCAGGATTCAGAAAAAAAAATCGAAACAAAAGGATGATCAACAAGAACCACACTTAGATGTAGCATTTTGAAATTTCATATGACATAGATAAAGAAATTACCAGAAATCCTTGAACAAAAAACATAAACTCACCAAAAAAAGAAAAGAGAGAAAATCAGACTGGAATCAAAATTTCTTGAACCAAACTAAAAGTAGGGAAACAATGTCTCTAATGTTCTCAGATGAAAGGGTTTTTAACTTAGAATTCTGTACCAGTTCAATTGGATACTACTTAGACAGTTAACTGCTTTCATATTCTTTTTTAGGGAATTATATGAGGGTGTGCTCTAGAAAAAACAGGGAGGAAATCACAAAACAAAAAGACAGGGCATCTAAACAAGAATGAAGTACACTCAGGATATTAGTGATGTGAAGTCTTTGGAAAACAGGTGTGAATCTCACCCAAAGAGTCATCAGTGTAAATGAAAGATAAAAGCTGAGAGACATGAGTTTTTTGAGGCAAGTGTATGGCAAACAAAGGAGAATCAACAGTTTTGATAATGTCTGTAAATATATCATGATGGTAGAGAGTGCAAGGGAATTTAACAAAGGAAGAAAAATAGAGCCATACAGGCAAATAAATGTAATCATAGTATGACACTTGGTTCTGTAGTAAAGGTCTTAGTAAAATCCTAATAATGTAAACATTATTTACAAGTTTTCCAATACAAACCACAGAACAGAAGATAAGTATTACCAACTTGGTGCTGTAAAAGTAAAAGGGCATGTAATGGGGAACACTTTTCCATGAATATTAATTTCATGGATTTCACCTCACATCATTGATTCTTGTTACCTTCCGTCTCTGCACGAGGTTTAAACCCAAAGGTAGGGAGTTTTCAACTAGGACAGCAGGCTTGACTAGAATGAACACTTCCTCTGTAAAGTATAGAAAATATCAGTGGCAATAATGTGTCAATGAAGCTAGCATTGGAAGGAAAGCATATATGACTAGAGAAAGTCAAAGGCAAGTTTCTACCTAATTTTGGACATGGAGAGTTAATATATTAGAAGAAGCAAAAATAAAGACTGAGACAGGAAGGAAGGAAAATCACATATTCATAATTATTCATCATTCACTTAACACATATTGATTGAATGCATATTATGTTTTAGACAGGGTTCCAGGTGCTGAGGTATAAGCACCAAATAAATTGGACAGAAATCTCTCCTCTCAAGGAGTTCAATTCTAGAGAGAGACTAGTAAGAGTTAACACTACTTTTTACTATGCATGAGACATTATTCACAGTACTTTACATAGGCCAACTTGTTTGGTACTGACTTTCTGCTCTCTAGGACAGAACCAGGATGTAGTGATGTGAGTATAAGATACATTGGAGGTAATACTGAAGGCAGGATCTCTCTCCACTCCCTATCCAGGAGGAGAGGGATGTGTGAACATTCCCAAAATAATCCCTCACACCTTTACCAATCCAATGCATGGCCATACTGGCATGGCTGGCAAAAGAAGGCAACTTAGTTCTCCCAGTCCAGTTTCATTTTCCTTGTGACATTGTGTGTTAATCCGGACAGACTAAGCTACACTCAGAAGCAGTCATCATGTCTCAGTGGTTCAGCACAGCAAAAATGTATTTCTCATTGTCGTTTCACTTGCTGCATTAACGTCTCTAAGGCATACAGTCACCCAGAGACTACGGATGGAGCTTTAACTCACGCACGATCCTGCCTCCCATCAACTCCCCTCCTCACTGGTCCTCAGCAGCCCACTCTCCGCTGCCTCCCAGATGCTGCTGCCCTTGGCTCCTGGTGGGGATCTGGTACCAATGTCTGGGCTGGATGCAGGGAGAGTAGAGGGTGAGAGTCTGCGCTCACCTGACAAATATGCTTTGCCTGACGCAAGGCACATTATATAGCAAATAAAATACACCATGACACACTGAAAGATTGCTAGAGAAAGGCAAAAGCTATTTTTCTTGCATTTTGAATAAATGGCCTTACATTTTCATTTTGCACTTGGCTCCACAAATTATGAAGTCTCTGTGTTCAGATATTTCTGCAGATAAGCGTGCATTAGGAAAACAGGAACGCCCAAACATTTTGAGGACTGTTGGATACAGTGTCTGAGTTGCCATTTAGATCATGAAGTGTCATCATGGTATCATTGTTAGTTTGGGGACATATAAGGACCAGGAAATAAATGGAATTCTGGACTAGAGGCAAAATATACTTGGTTTACTGAGTCTGCAGCCCCACTTGGTGGTCATTTCCCAGCTCCCTGAAATGTATAATTGGAATTACCATTCTCAACAGTAACCTCCACAATTGCATCCTTGTCTGTGAGGTAAGAAATACGGTGAGGGGGCCAAGTGGAAGCTACAGAAATGCCTCTTCCTTCTGACCAAGAGTGTTAATCAGAAAAAATATCTCATGAGTAGGCGCATGTCTATATGGGGGGTAGGGACCGAGACCAGCACCATCACAAAGGGTCTGAAGGATGCAAACATATGGTTCCTTAACCTATCTCCTTTACTTCACCAGACTGGTCTCTGACTCACACTATAAATCATATAGTACTGCAGGATGACGTACCACTACTGTAAAACAACTAAAGGAAGTCCCAACTGCAGCTTCTGTGCCTGAAAATTAATATGGCATCAGGGCAAGTAATTTAGCAGCACTGCTGCAAATGTATGCTTTTCTATTCTCATGAGAAAAGAGGATAAGAAACAGTTAGTATTCATCTGGAATAGACAACAATGATTATTTCCAGTTTTGCTCTAAGGATATGTTAACTCTCCTATCCTCTGTCTAGTATGGCCCAAGTTGGACCTCCAACAGAGAGCATCATAATGATCTGCAACATCAGGCTGAATCAAGAAAGTAGTTACTAAGTTGCAAGCCTAGATAACATACACATACTCTTGAGTGTGGGAGGTAAACCCTACAAAAATTCAGGGGCCTGACAATCATTAAACATTTCAGGGTTCTGTTAACAAGAGGTGTAACAGGACATGGTCTCCAAAGTAAAAGATGAAATATTGCATCTTGCAGGTCTGACCAATTAATGTTTAAGGATATTCTGGAGGTGGTATTTTCCAGCTGGGAAATTGATCTGACCCATATACTGGGTGACATGAAAATCTGCCATGTTTGAATGAGGCACAGAGCAGGACAAGGCTCTGAAGCACATCCAAGCCCTGATGCTTGGGCCATACAATCTGGAATACTCTATGGCTTTAGAACTACCAGTGGATGAAAAAATGTCATGAAGAGCTTAGAGTAAGCCCCAGTGGGAGAATCACAATGGTTAAGTTCTGGAGCGAGGCCATGGCACCTGCAGCAGAAAATGGTATAGGCCCTGGGAGGGGCAGAATGCTTGATCATGTAAAACCAAATGACCACAGATCTGGAACTTCCCATTGTGATTTGGGTTCTGTCAGATCCAGGAAGATCAGGTGGGCCTAGGAGCAATCCACCATATGATGGAATTGGTGTATCAGAACTGATCAAACAACACACTCAAGCTGCATCAGTAAGTGGCTGAGATTCTTACTACCAAAGCACAAGTATACCTCCCTCAGCTTATACCTATATATGAGGGATCCCTTAGAATGTGCTGTAGGAGGAGAAAAATGATGCCAGAGCATGGTTTGCACGTGGATCAGTTTGGTATGTTTTGGTGGCAGCCAAAAACAAATGGTGGCTGCATTGCAGGCTCTCATACTTGGGAAACAGTAGAAAAGGAAAACCCTCTCAAACTGACCAGCCACTTTGTGTGGAAGGAGGAGAAGAGGCCCTCCAACTCTGGACTAGCAAATTGATATCAAACTAATTATGAAGATGTGCATGTAATTGAGAAAAACTAAAAAATAAATAAATATGATTGCTACTTGAGGTTACAAACTGGTTTGTATCAAGAGGCAATGATAAATCATTATCTCTGCAAATCATTATTATTTAAATATTTTACCACTTGCCTGAATTAGACTGATTAAAATACATACACATGCACACGCACATACACGGGCACAGGACTCGCCAGTCACCCTTGATATTTACCTTACCTTCCTCATGCCTTTCCTATTCCCCCAATGTGACAGAAGCAACTGTGTCCATATACGTGTATTATATATTCTTATACATATTGTATATATTTACATATCTATACACATATGTTCATACATATTTATTTTGCATGTGTTTGGGTGCTTAGAATCAATAATAATTCAGACTGGGTTTTGATTTAAATAGTTACATAGGACCACTTGAATCCTTAAAAGAAGACTTGACATAAGAAGCAGAGCTGCAATAAACATAAAAGGATTGAATTTTAGAAGAATTATCATGCTTTCCAAATCTGTTTAATAAGTTCTAGAATAAAATATATTAATCATTTAAAAAAATGGTGTGCTTAGTAAGTTTTTGATGTTTAAGAACTCCATAGTTTAACAGTTAAATTGTCCTGGTGGAAAAGTAGCCATATGGAGAAACCCATTTTCTAAGTAAAGCAAAAACTTTTTAGTAATATTATGCTGTATATAAATTACCCATAATGCCTTAAGTGATGAGTAAACCAAGTATTTTTATAATGTTCTTCAAAATAAAAAGTTTTATCTTCCTGGAGGATGTGACTGGTAGGTATAATCACATTTAATTTTCTTGCTTCACTAAAAATGGAGAAACACACACACCCCTGCCCACAGCCAAAAAAAAAAAAAAAGAAAGAAAGAAAGAAAAATCAGCAAAATTGGCCTTAGTTTCCTCACACCAGGAGTCCTCAATTATTTAAATGGATGTTTTCAGTATGCATTACTTTCTCTCCACCAGAATCCCCCCACCTCACAGGCAACAAGCAACAGCAGAGCTTTTATTTACTTTGATTCTATTACGTGGCTCATCTCAATCTGTATAAAGAAGCCTTAGAGAAATGCGTGGGCATCATCACTAATGCTCGTTATTAGAGCCTCCACTTCTCTTTAGTTTGGTAAAACAGCTCATATTTATTTTCCTCGTTATGTTGCATACATAGATATTATTAGACATATCACATGGCAAGATTTATATTTTGTCGTTTCTTCAAGTTGGTTTTTAATATCTTGCATCAATTTGAGTTCTGCAGTCTTACCTTGTCTTTCTGGGCCTGTACTGACTCCTACAAAGTGGACTACACAAAGATATGTCAGAAGAGTCTTCAGTGAAGTTCCCCTTCAATGGAAATTTTAGCTGGGTCTTGCTTTGTTTTTGCTTTTTTTTATATAACATGTTTGCAAGATTTTTTAATTGAATATTATGTTTTTAGGGAGTTACAACATCCTTAGTGATTATACTGAGCTCTGATCCAGCCTCATGAGTCTGAGGTAAGATGTGTAAAGCAAAACAATTTCTAATACATTTCTTTAAAAGTGTATTTTTCACAGCTAAGGCAAAATTAAAATCTGAGCAGCCGATTCAATTTCAGGGAGGACTGAGACAAATGAAACTCTGGCCATTTATGATTTTCTTGAGTGCTTATTATGTTTCCAGTACTTTGCTAACAATAACTTTTGATAGGATTTAAGCAAGGCCGATCGTCATTCTGCAAATGTCAAGACCCCAAAGTGAATATGCTGATTTGTATTTTTGGAATAGGCTGCTGAAATATTTCTAGAACAGAAGGTAATTGGTGTCTCCACTTCAATGTGTGTTACATAGAGATGGTTTTGAGAACATTTAACATGAAAAAAATCCAGCTCTTTAAAAAAAAAAAATCACACAAATTAAAATAGTTACTCTGAAAGAACTCTATGGGAATACATTTTGGGGTCTTAAGATATCCTATCTACTCTGATAATCAGTAAACTTTATGTTGTCACAGTCATGATA
This sequence comes from Monodon monoceros, assembly GCF_005190385.1. NCBI lineage: Eukaryota > Metazoa > Chordata > Mammalia > Artiodactyla > Monodontidae > Monodon > Monodon monoceros. The sequence goes on along the minus strand of NW_021703777.1, from coordinate 83,642,428 downwards.
CTATATGGGCATTTCATGAAATATAATGAAAGAATATGATTATGAAAGGGAAACTGATGAAGTAGAATCAATAAAATGTCACTATGAAGTCTGGCTCATTCGCTTAAAAGGCCTTAGGGTCATGTGACAGTTAAAGGTCATTGAGCCTTAATGTCTCCTTATATTAAATGGGGATATGATCACCTAACTCCTAGAGCACTTGTGAGCATAACTTAAATGACATAATTGTGTCAAGCTCCTGCTTAATGATAAGTTGTTCAATAAACATTAATCCTCCTCACCAAATTCATTGGTTGCATTCTTCTGGAAGTCATACAAAGGAATTCTAGTGATTTGATGATTTTCTTTGAAACTGATTTTTGTTTTCATATAGCTCTTTAGTGACTTCCTAATGCTGCTTCCTGCTGGAATAATGTATTGCTCTATGCATTCTCATGTGCTTTATCCAAACACTGATATATTAGGTGTAAAATAACTTTAAACTCTTTCCAGGTCCAGCTGGGTTGGGATCAAAATCCGCTAGGAACTCAGCTTGTAGTAATCTGTAACTCATTACAGGTATCAGACCAAAACTGACTCCAGAATTTATAAAATGGCTTTCTACATGTAAGCATCAATTTTATTTAACTATTATTTATTTTATTTATCATGTGTTTCAGAAAGTACTTCACACGAATATTAGAGTTATATTTTAAATATTACTCAGAGGTGCCATGGATTCACCTGTCTCCTTCTTATCTCAGTTTCTTACAGGAATGGAGGAAGGCTGCGAGAGTGAAAATACCTGAATGACAAAAGTTAATATGTAAGTCTACTGATGTCTTTATGTTCCTGTGAGAAGGCTATAATAGTAAACTCATCATTTAATTAAACTCCACTTTTCATTAAAGCACTTTTTCATTATACAAATACTTAAAAAAACATAAGTGATTAATAAGTATCAAATATTTAGGAGGTGAGTTCAAATGGCACCAGAGGGATTGACAATGACAAATGGTAAGTATGTGACTAAGGTTAGGACAAACATTCTCCTAGGATTATGTACATATAATGTATGTATGTATGTGTATTTATATGTAGTGTGTGTCCGTGTTTCTTTTTTTTAATATTTATTTACTTGGTTGCGCTGGGTATTAGTTGCAGCAGGCAGGCTCCTCAGTTGCAGCTTGCCAGCTCCTTAGTTGTACCATGCAAACTCTTAGTTGCGTCACGCACATGGGATCTAGTTACCTGACCAGGGATCGAACCTGGGCCCCCTGCATTGGGAGCATGCAGTCCCATCCACTGTGCCACCAGGGAAGTCCCGTGTGTCTGTGTTTTAAAGGTTTTTTTAAATGTTTACTGATATAATCTGTATAATTATTTTCTTATTTAAATCTTACAAAATATTTGAGTCATCTAAAAATTTCAAATTTTACCATTGTTAGATTTTATTGTGGATATTACTTTAACAAAAATCAAAATTTCCAGGTCAAAACTTTTAAATCTATCCCTTGCAAGAATACTATATTGAAAAAAAAAAAAAGATTACTATATTGTCCTTGAAAAATGTAGGCAATAATAATTTTATTTTGTACTCTATATTAAATATAATCAGTATCATTCTATGTTGATTACTTTTACATAGTCTAATTTTTCTGGGATCATTTTTGTAAATTTTAATTGCAATGAATGGATATAGATATATTTATGTTTACTTCAATAGTATATTTTATGCATTTTAGCTATTGTCATTTTTTTGCTATTTATTTATTTATATATTTATAACATCTTTATTGGAGTATCATTGCTTTACAATGGTGGGTAAGATTCTTCTGTATAACAAAGTGAATCAGCTATATATATATATTCCCATTTCTCCTCCCTCTGCGTCTCACTCCCACACTCCCTATCCCACCCTTCCGGGTGGACACAAAGCACCGAGCTGATCTCCCAGTGCCATGCGGCTGCTTCCCACTAGCTACCTATTTTACATTTGGTTATGTATATATGTCCATGCCACTCTCTCACTTTGTCACAGCTTACCCTTCCCCCTCCCTATGCACTTAAGTCCATTCTCTACATCTGCGTCTTTATTCCTGTCCTGCCCCTAGGTTTTTCAAACCATATTTTTCTTTTTTTGTTTTCTTAGATTCCATATATATGTGTTAGCATATGCTACTTGTTTTTCTCTTTCTGACTTACTTCACTCTGTATGACAGACTCTAGCTCCATCCACCTCACTACAAATAAATCAATTTGAGTTCTTTTTATGGCTGAGTAATATTCCATTGTATATATGTGCCACATCTTCTTTATCCATTCATCTGTTGATGGACACTTAGGTTCCTTCCATGTCCTGGCTACTGTAAATAGAGCTGCAATGAACATTGTGGTACATGACTCTTTGAATTATGGTTTTCTCAGGGTATATGCCCAGCAGTGGGATTGCTGGGTCGGATGGTAGTTCTATTTTTAGTTTTTTAAGGAACCTCTATATTGTTCTCCATAGTGGCTGTATCAGTTTACATTCCCACCAACAGTGCAAGAGGGTTCCCTTCTCTCCACACCCTCTCCAGCATTTATTGTTTGTAGATTTTTTGATGATGGCCAATCTGACTGGTGTGAGGTGATACCTCATTGTAGTTTTGATTTGCATTTCTCTGATGATTAGTGATGTTGAGCATCCGTGCATGCGTTTGTTGGCAATCTGTATATCTTTTATGGAGAAATGTCTATTCAGGTCTTCTGCCCATTTTTGGACTGGGTTGTTTGTTTTTTGATATTGAGCTGCATGAGTTGTTTGTATATTTTGGAGATTCATCTTTGTCAGTTGCTTCATTTGCAAATATTTTCTCCCATTCTGAGGGTTGTCTTTTCGTCTTGTTTATGGTTTCCTTTCCTGTGAAAAAGCTTTTAAGTTTCATTAGGTCCCATTTGTTTATTCTTGTTTTTATTTCCATTTCTCTAGGAGGTGGGTCAAAAAGGATCTTGCTGTGATTTATGTCAAAGAGTGTTCTGCCTATGTTATCCTCTAAGAGTTTTATAGTGTCTGGCCTTACATTTAGGTCTTTAATCCATTTTGAATTTATTTTTGTGTATGGTGTTAGGTAGTGTTCAGATTTCCTTCTTTTACATGTAGCTGTCCAGTTTTCCCAGCACCACTTATTGAAGAGTCTGTCTTTTCTCCACTGTGTATTCTTGCCTCCTTTATCAAAGATAAGGTGACCATACGTGTGTGGGTTTATCTCTGGCCTTTCTATCCTGTTCCATTGATCTATATTTCTGTTTTTGTGCCAGTACCGTACTGTCTTGATTACTGTAGCTTTGTAGTATAGTCCGAAGTCAGGGAGCCTGATTCCTCCAGCTCTGTTTTTCTTTCTCAAGATTGCTTTCACTTTTTGGGGTCTTTTGTGTTTCCATACAAATTGTGCAATTGTTTTCTTCTAGTTCTGTGAAAAATGCCATTGGTAGTTTGATAGGGATTGCACTGAATCTGTAGATTGCTTTGGGTAGTATAGTTATTTTCACAATGTTGATTCTTCCAATCCAAGAACATGGTATATCTCTACATCTGTTTGTATCATCTTTAATTTCTTTCATCAGTGTCTTATAGTTTTCTGCATACAGGTCTTTTGTCTCCTTAGGTAGGTTTTTTCCTAGATATTTTATTCTTTTTGTTGCAATGGTAAATGGGAGTGTTTCCTTAATTTCTCTTTCAGATTTTTCATGATTAGTGTATAGGGATGCAAGAGATTTCTGTGCATTAACTTTGTATCCTGCTACTTTCCCAAATTCATTGATTAGCTCTAGTAGTTTTCTGGTAGCACCTTTAGGATTCTCTATGTATAGTATCATGTCATCTGCAAACAGTGACAGCTTTACTTCTTCTTTTCTGATTTGGATTCCATTTATTTCTTTTTTTCCCCTGATTGCTGTGGCTAAAACTTCCAAAACTATGTTGAATAATAGTGGTGAGAGTGGGCAACCTTGTCTTGTTCCTGTTCTTAGTGGAGAAGGTTTCAGTTTTTCACCATTGAGAACGATGCTGGCTATCAGTTTGTCATATGTGGACTTTATTATGTTGAGGTGAGTTCCCTCTTTGCCTACTTTCTGGAGGGTTTTTATCCCAAATAGGTGTTAAATTTTGTTGTAAGCTTCTTCTGCATCTATTGAGATGATCATATGGTTTTTATCCTTCAGTTTTCTAATATGGTGTATTACATTGATTGATTTGCAAATATTGAAGAATCCTTGCATTCCTGGGATGGACCCCAATTGATCATGGTGTGTGATCCCTTCAATGTGTGGTTGGATTCTGTTTGCTAGTATTTCGTTGAGGATTTTTGCATCAATGTTCATCAGAGCTATTGGCCTGTAGTTTTCTTTTTTGGTGACATCTTTGTCTGGTTTTGGCATCAGGGTGATCATGGTCTCGTAGAATGAGTTTGGGAGTGTTCCTCTCTCTGGTATATTTTGGAAGAGTTTGAGAAGGATAGGTTTTCCCTCTCCTCTAAATGTTTCATAGAATTCACCTGTGAAGCCATCTGGTCCTTGGCTTTTGTTGTTGGAAGATTTTTAATCACAGTTTCAATTTCAGTGCTTGTGATAGGTTGGTGTATATTTTCTATTTCTTCCTGGTTCAGTCTTGGAAGGTTGGGCTTTTCTAAGCATTTGTCTATTTTTTCCAGGTTGTCCATTTTTTTGGCATATAGTTGCTTGTAGTAATCTCTCATCATCCTTTGTATTTCTGCAGTGTCAGTTGTTACTTCTTCTGTTTCACTTCTAATTCTATTGATCTGAGTCTTCTCCCTTTCTTTTCTTGATGAGTCTGGCTAATGGTTTATCAATTTTGTTTATCTTCTCAAAGAACCAGCTTTTAGTTTTATTGATCTTTGCTTTCGTTTCCTTCATTTCTTTTTCATTTATTTCTGCTCTGATCTTTATGATTTCTTTCCTTCTGCTAACTTTGGGTTGTTTTTGTTCTTCTTTCTCTAACTTCTTTAGGTGTAAGGTTAGGTTGTTTATTTGAGATGTTTCTTTTTTCTTGAGGTAGGATTGTATTGCTATAAAATTCCCTCTTAGAACTGCTTTTGCTGCATCCCATAGGTTTTGGGTCATTGTGTTTTCATTGCCATTTGTTTCTAGGTGTTTTCTGATACCCGCTTTGACTTATTCAGTGATCTCTTAGTTATTTAGTAGTGTATTATTTAGCCTCCATGTATTTGTATTTTTTACAGATTTTTTTCCTGTAACTCATACCTAATATCATAGCGTTGTGGTCAGAAAAGATACTTGATATGATTTCAATTTTTATTAAATTTACCAAGGCTTGATTTGTGACCCAAGTAATGATCTATCCTGGAGAATGTTCCATGAGCACTTGAGAAGAAAGGGTAAACTGCTGTTTTTGGATGGAATGTCCTATAAATATCAATTAAGTCCATCTTGTTTAATGTGTCATGTAAAGCTTGTGTTTCCTTATTTATTTTCATTTTGGTTGATCTGTCCACTGGTGAAAGTGGGGTGTTGTAGTCCCCTAATATGTTTGTGTTACTGTCGATTTCCCCTTTTATCATTGTTAGCGTTTGCCATATGTATTGAGGTGCTCCTATGTTGGGTGCATAAATATTTACAATTGTTATATCCTCTTCTTGGATTGACCCCTTGATCCTTATGTAGTGTCCTTTTTGTCTCCTGTAATAGTCTTTGTTTTAAAGTCTATTTTTTCTGATATGAGAATTGCTACTCCAGCTTTCTTTTGATTTCCATTTGCATGGAATATCTTTTTCCATCCCTTCACTTTCAGTCTGTATGTGTCCCTAGGTCTGAAGTGGCTCTCTTGTAGACAGCATATATACGGGACTTGTTTTTGTATCCATTCAGCCAGTCTGTGTCTTTGGGTTGGAGCACTTAATCCATTTACATTTAAGGTAATTATCAATATGTATGTTCCTATTACCATTTTCTTAATTGTTTTGGGTTTGTTATTGTAGGTCTTTTCCTTCTCTTGTGTTTCCTGCCTAGAGAAGTTCCTTTAGCATTTGTTGTAAAGCAGGTTTGGTGGTGCTGAATTCCCTTAGCTTTTGCTTGTCTGTAAATGTTTTAATTTGTCTGTCAAATCTGAATGAGGTCCTTGCTGGGTAGAGTAATCTTGGTTGTACGTTTTTCCCCTTCGTCACTTTAAATATGTCCTGCCACTCCTTTCTGGCTTGCAGAGTTTCTGCTGAAAGATCAGCTGTTAACCTTATGGGGATTCCCTTTTATTTATTTGTTGCTTTTCCCTTGCTGCTTTTAATATTTTTTCTTTGTATTTAATTTTTGATAGTTTGATTATTATGTGTCGTGGCATGTTTCTCCTTGGATTTATCCTGTATGGGACTCTCTGTGCTTCCTGGACTTGATTGACTATTTCCTTTCCCATATAAGGGCAGTTTTCAACTATAATCTGTTCAAATATTTTCTCAGTCCCTTTTTTTTCTCTTTTTCTTCTTGGACCCCTATAATTCAAATGTTTTTTCATTTAATGTTGTCCCAGAGGTCTCTGAGACTGTCCTCAATTCTTTTCATTCTTTTTTCTTTATTCTGCTCTGTGGTAGTTATTTCCACTATTTTTTCTTCCTGGTCATTTATCTGTTCTTCTGCCTCCATTATTTAGCAATTGATTCCTTCTAGAGGTTTTTAAGTTTCATTTATTGTGTTATTCGATCTTTAGTTCTTCTAGGTCCTATTTCCTCTTCATTTGTTAGGTCTGGTGGGTTTTTATCTTGCTCCTTCGTCTGGTGTGTATTTCTCTGTCTTCTCATTTTGCTTAACTTACTGTGTTTGGGGTCTCCTTTTCAAAGGATGCAAGTTCATAGTTCACTTTATTTTTGGTGTGTGCCCCCAGTGGGTAAGGTTGTTTCAGTGGCTTGTGTAAGCTTCCTGTTGGAGGGAACTGGTGCCTGTGTTCTGGTGGATGAGGCTGGATCTTGTCTTTCTGGCGAGCAGGACTGCATTCGGTGGTGTGTTGTGGGGTGTCTGTGAACTTATTATGGTTTTAGGCAGCCTCTCTGCTAATGGGTGGGGTTGTGTTCCTGTCTTGCTAGTTGTTTCGCATAGGGTGTCCAGTACTGTAGCTTGCTGGTTGTTTAGTGGACCTGGGTCTTAGCATTGAAATGGAGGTTTCTGGGAGAGCTTTCACCGTTTGATATTATGTGGAGCTGGGATTTCTCTGGTGGACCAATGTCCTGAACTCGGCTCTCTCACTTTAGAGGCTCAGGCCTGACACCTGGCCAGAGCACCAGGACCCTGTCAGGCACTTGGCTGAGAAGAAAAGGGAGAAAAAAAGGAAAGAAAAACAAAATAAAAGAAAAGAAAGTTATAAAAATAAAAAAAATTATTAAAAATAAAAGAAATTAAAAAATAATTTAAAAAAAGAAAGAAAGAAGAGAGCAACCAAACCAAAAAACAAATCCAACAGTGATAACAAAAACTAAAATCTATACACACACACACAAAAAAACTGGACAGACAGAACGATAAGATAAATGGTAAAAGCAAAGTTATACAGACAAAATCCCAGAAAGAAGCATACCCATACACACTCACAAAAAAGAGAAAAAGGAAAATATATAAATATATTTATTAAAAAAGGAAGAGAGCAACCAAATCAATAAACAAATCTACCAGTGATAATATGCCCTAAATACTAAACTAAAATAAACATAAAACTAAAAACAAATTAGATGTAGAAAGCAAACCCCAAATCTGCAGTTGCTCCAAAAGTCCACTGCCTTAATTTTGGGATGATTCGTTGTCTATTCAGGTATTCCACAGATGCGGGGTACATCAGGTTGATTGTGGATATTTAATCCACGGCTCCTGAGGCTGCCCGGAAAAATTTCCCTTTTTCTTCTTTGTTCACACAGCTCCTGGGATTCAGCTTTGGATTTGGCCCTATCTCTGTGTGTAGGTCTCCTGAGGGCATCTGTTCTTTTCTCAGACAGGATGGGGTTAAAGGAGCAGCTGATTCGGGGGCTCTGGCTCACTCAGGCCAGGGAAGGGAGGGGTACGGAAGGTGAGGCGAGCCTGCAGCGGTAGAGGCCAACATGACGTTGCACCAGTCTGAGGCGCGCCGTGTGTTCTCCTGGGGAAGTTGTCCGTAGATCATGGGACCCTGGCAGTGGCGGGCTGCACAGGCTCCTGGGAGGGCATGTGTGGATAGTGACCTGTGCTTGCACACAGGCTTCTTGGTGGCTGCAGCAGCAGCCTTAGGGTTTCATGCCTGTCTCTGGTGTCCTCGCTGATAGCTGTGGCTTGAGCCCGTCTCTGGAGCTCGTTTAGGCAGTGCTCTGAATCCCCTCTCCTCATGCACCCCAAAACAATGGTCTCTTGCCTCTTAGGCAGGTCCAGACTTTTTCCTGGACTCCCGCTGGCTAGCTGTGGCGCACTAACCCCCTTCAGCCTGTGTTCATGCAGCCAACCCCAGTCCTCTCCCTGGGATCCGACCTCCGAAGCCCGAGCCTCAGCTCCCCACCCCCGCCCTCCCCAGCGGGTGAGCAGACAAGCCTCTTAGGCTGGTGAGTGCTGGTCGGCACTGATCCTCTGTGCGGGAATCTCTCTGCTTTGCCCTCCGCACCCCTTGCTGCTGCACTCTCCTCCGTGGTTCCTAAGATTCCCCCCCACCTACCCCCCCCCCATTTTCACCAGTGAAGGGGCTTCCTAGTGTGTGGAAACTTTTCCTCCTTCACAGCTCCCTCCCAGTGGTGCAGGTCCCATCTCTATTCTTTTGTCTCTGTTTTTCCTTTTTCCTTTTGCCCTACCCAGGTAAGTGGGGAGTTTCTTGCCTTTTGAGAAGTCTGAGATCTTCTGCCAGTGTTCAGTAGGTGTTCTGTAGGAGTTGTTCCACATGTATTTTTGATGTATTTGTGGGGAGGAAGTTGATCTCCACATCTTACTGCTCCACCATCTTGAAGATCCCTGCTATTTATTTTTACAGTGATATTTGCTAGGCATTGGACAGAAGCTTATATTTTAATTGTTGGAACAAATAGCAACAAACATAAACAGGACAAAGGCATTCAATATGGACATATGGTAGGGTCAAAATATATTGCTATAGGAGAGATATGTAAAGACATCATTTCAGATTATAGAAAGGGCATGATGAAGTCTAATAAAGGGCAAGAATCATCAAACCAATGACAAGAGAAAGGGTGACTAGGTAAAGAGACCAACACAAAAGACATAATGAGGTTGCACCGGAAAAACAGGAAACAAGCTCTGTTGGAGATAGATTATTAAACATTTCAAGGTGGCTTATAGAGTTTGTTAATAATAATAGCAAAATAGGCCACGTGAGGAACAGCCTGTGCTGGTAACTCCACAAACTCTTCCTTCCTTCATAGAAATCTGAGGAGAGGTTTATAAGCAGTATTTTTGGAGTACAAAATTTCCTTGGAAATACAGTCCTTCTATAAATATGAATCAGTAAAATAAAGTGTTTGCTGTGCATCTTGTGTGGGAACTACATATTTCTGCTGATTCTTGATTTATTAGGAGTGCTATGTCCACATAGACTAAATAAATCATATGCAGTCTTTAAACATGATTTGGAAAGGTTTGTAGAATTTATATATAGAAAAAAAGTAAATCTGTTATTCACATGCAAAATTTAACAAAGGTGAAAGCAAGCATTTTTAAATTTCACATTTTTCTAATGTAATTAGTTGTGTGTGTATACGTGTGTATGCGTGTGCACGTGCAAGCATATTGGTAACAATAATTGCTGAGCAGCGATTTAGTCAGATAATAAAATGTACTGCTTGCTCTTAAATTCTTGATTTCGTCAATGAATTTTTACATGCTCAGCAAACCTTACAGTTATGTGTATTTTGATTATATTATAAATATCCAAATCACTCCTGATGCTCTCTAGCATCAAAAGAATAGGCTCAGCCCTAGCTTAAGCTGGACTCAGAGAAAAGTATTTCCCAAAGATTTGCAGCTCAGTTTCACTCATTATTGAGTTTTTTCCATAATCACCTGTAAATTTGTATTCTTTTTCATTATGCTACTATTGTTAAAAATTTTCAATAAAGAACAGTATAACCTATTACAAAAATAAGTAGAAGGAAAATAATCTGATGTTCATTTGGCATGTAGGAGTTTAATGTTCTTCATAAATTCATTTCATCCATTCACTCCTTCATTTGAAAATATTTCTTATACACAAAAAACTATTCTAGGCACTGAGGAGATGGCAGTGAATAAAACTAAATCCCTGGCTTCATGAATGTGAAATCCTACTTGGATGAGACAGAATATAAACAAAGAAAGTAAATATATCAGTTGATGGTAAGTGCATTGGTGTGAAAAAAAGGAAAGGAGGAGAGGGTGTAAGTTTTAGGAGGGGCTATTTTATTTCTCACTGAAGGATTAATTGAGAAGACAGAATTTTAACAATATCCTAATGGAGATCTGGGAGCAAACCACATATATTCCAAGAAAGAATATAAAGACAGTGGAGAAAACAAAAAATAATTTTGGTTCAGAAGCATGCCTGATCTGTTTGATAAAACAGCTGTTGCAAGAATCCTGGAATTTACTCTGACTGAGATATGAAGGTGTTAAGAGTCTGCACAAAGGGATAAAGTGATGTGACTATTTCAGTGGTCTTGCTCTGGTAGCTTTATGGAGCATAGTCTGTTGGCAAACAAGAGCGAAAGCAGATAATTTAGCCAGGTAATGAGTCATGGACATGGCCTGTTTCATTGTGCTTGTATGGGGGCAGTGAGAAGTGGTCAGAACCTAAATATATTATGAAGATAGAGGCAGCTGATTATCTTGATTGGGAGAGTGAGAGAAAAAGCAAAGACAATTTAAAGCTTTTTCTTTTTTCCCCTGAGCAACTGGAAGGATAGAATTCCTATTAACAAGGGAGAAAATCCTATGTATTAGCAGGTTTGGAGAGAAAGACCAGTATTTCAATTCTGGACAAATTAATTCTGAATGCTCAAGATGAGATAAATTGAGGGAATAAGTAAAGATATCATATAGGCAGTTGAATATACAAGTCTGAAATTTCAAGGGAAATCCAGGCTGAAGGTATAAAGTTTGGGATCATTATTATCATCATCAGATATTTATAATCAAAGTCATATATTAGATAAAGTCTTCAAGTTAGTGAGAATGAACTTTCAAGTGAGCAGAAATAATCTAAAGAGGTACAAGGACTCATTTGAGAATCAGAAGACAAAGAATGACCATTAAAAATAATGAGGAGAAAGAAAGAATGCTACTCCACTCATAGTCATTGGTTACTTTTAAATTGCCAAGCATTTTAATTCATGATTTAATTTATATTTTAAGTAGCAGATATTGTATTTGGATTCTGGTGTTGTGATTTCAAGTCAAGTAAACTTTGGACTATTCAGCTAACTCAGTCCCTTCAACATTTGTGTCTTTGGGTTCACTAGATGAAAATATCAACTCTAAACAGTGGCTTAAGGGATAAGGCAAAAGGGATACAGTTAACATCAGCCACAAGAATTTAGTAAACATCATTTCAACCTAATCTGAGCTGATACACAAAACCAATAAGTTTGGAAAGAGTTTGAGGTGCGTAAGGAGGATTGGAGAATTTCAAACAAGGAAAGGTCATTAGGCAAGAAAAATCGAAAAACTGAGGCTCTGCGTATTAAAAATAGGCTTGAATGAGCTGCTCAGTAGAATTCCTGGGCTGTCAAAGATCTGGATGAGGCACTAAGTTCCTGACATATACAATATGAACAAATGTAATCCTATGATGTGGACACATCTCTTGTTTTTATTTTATTTATTTATATATATATTTAAAGAAGACTTTTTCTTGGCCACGCCACAACATATGGGATCTTAGCTCCCTGGCCAGGGATCGAACCCGTGCTGTCTACATTGGAAGAGCACAGTCTTCACCACTGGACCGCCAGGGAAGTCCCATCTCTTGTTTTTATGTTTCCTATTAATCCTCAAGTACCATATATCTCTCCTTGAAGGAATTTCAGAATCCCCATTTTATCCATTTTAGAGCTTCCTCATCACTGTATTTCATGTCAATTTTTATAGATATAGCAGTGAGCTAAGAAGAAAAAAAAGAAAGAAAATAACCTTTCATTTAACCTTTTTCTATTCATTGCTAAGGATGTCTTCTAGTCAGAATAACTTTGAATGCTAATAATTTCCATCATGGATATATTTTTTTGAATAGAATTATTATACATCTTATAAATAGACATGTGTTTAGAACTTAGACACAAATGGATGCCTGTATGAAAAAGAGGAGTTGGCAAAGTTATAAAATATCTTATTTTCCCTCTCTCATTTGATTGATACCTATGTATAATATTACCACATTTTATAATATCACTTTCAGATATATGTGTGGCACAACGATGTCTGGTAAGCTCCGTTTATCAATATTTATGAACAGATTCTATAGATCATAAAACTTGATGAAAGCTCATCAAGTATTTACTAAATACAGTAAAAACATTTCAGGACAAAAGTGAAATCACATAGACAAGCTATGCTACTGAAAAGTTCCAGGGCTGACTGAGAAGTAAATATGATTCCGGATTTCTTAAAATCCTAGTGAAAGTATCTGTGAGTCATGACGGACGCACAACATAGCCGATCCCGTGCAATTGGGAGCACCATGAGAAAAATGCTTGCCTCCTCTGATTCTGCTTGACAGTAGCCTCCACTTGAACTTACATTATCCCTGATTTGGCCCTACTTATTTGTATCAGTACAAAATCCTGGGAACATCATTTGACTTCCAGGATCGAGAAGGGAGACTCTGGAATCCTATCTGTCTGCTGTTACCCTTGCTATTCATGAGTACTTTTTTGTTTTACGCCAATAGTTCATAGTTTGTTAGTGTAGTTCATGAATACCTGGGGGTCCCTGAGATAATTTCAGGTGATTCGAAGATCAAAAATTTTTTTCTATTATTATATGAAAACGTCGTTTGCCCTTTTATTATGTTGACATTTTGATGGTACAAAAGCAATGGTGGGTAAAAAGCTGTTGTATTTTACTTTCTGTAACTTGAAAAAAACGCCTGAAAAACTGTGGTAACTCAAACTTGGGATTTTGATGCACATTTTCTCCAAATGAATGAAGTGAGCTTCTCAACCTGCAGTAGTTTTTGATACAATTTGAGCTTTCCAGTGAAAATTAGAAGTTTGGAAAACTTGACTCAACCACTGTGAACTTGACAGGTTTTCAGCACATGTACCAGTTTTTTATGTTGCAACAAATTACCACAAGCTTAGTGGCTTAAAATCATAATCATTTATTAACTCTCAGGTCTGTGGAGCAGAAGTCTGGGTATGGCACAGCTGAGAGCTGTCTTACAAGGCTGAAATTAAGATGTCAGCCAGGCTGCATTCGTCTCTGGAAACTCATGGGTTTGTTTGTAGAATTTTCCGTAGCTCATGTGCTTGTTTGTAGAATTTACTCTAGTTCATGTGCTTGTTCGTAGAACTCAGTGGTTACACGACAGACTCTACTTTCTTACTGGCTCTTGTCCAGAGGCCATTGTCAATTCCTAGAGGCCACTCTCAAGTCCTTTCCATGTTCCCTTCCCCTCCAACTTCCAGTCCAGTAATGGAGGATCTTCCTTCTGTCAAATCTCAGTCTTTAGAAAGAGACTAGTCTTTTTTAAGGGTTGACCTGATTAGATCAGTCTCACCAGACAAAACCTCCTTTTCTTAAGGCCAACTGTGCCATATAGCATAACATAATCATGGTGGTGAATCTCATCCTATTCATAGGCTCAGCCCATACTCAAGGAGAAGGAAATGTACAGGGTGTATACTTATGATTAGGTATCCACAACCTCACAAGCTCAGAACCACATCATTCCTGAGCATAGAGTGAATTTACATCTTTAGGTCTGGATCACAATTTCCTTTCAACCTTCAAAATACAAATGACCTTACTGTATCACTTCTTCTCACACAATTGGGTTATTTTACAATCTTTCTGAAAAAAATTACTCTGGGCCTTGAGGAAGCTCATTTCCACCCTTCTGTGGAGATTACCTACCTAATGATGAGGCTAAAGTCCACAATGCTCAATCTTACCCTTCCTTTGAGATAGGGTTGTTTTCAGTAAGTTCATGATAATTTTCTGCTGTGTTGGTATGAAAAAGGAAAGGACACGACAAATAAGTGCTCTTGCTGTTAGAATTCTTGAACACAAAAACGTATCTGAAGCAGTCTCTGCTTCCCCTCAAGAATCTTACAGTATGGTAGAGGGCAGAACTCTAAACGTAATTCTATTGCTAAATTATCCCTGTTCTAGTTGTCATACTGGTTCCCAGAGTTCCTATATTATATGGAAATGATCTGTCCATGCACTGCTAATACCATTTATTGAGCACTCCCACTTTGCTGGGTGCTGAATAATGACAATGAAGATGTGATAATATGAACCACATATATATCACTTACTTTCCTCAGCATTATATCCTAGTGCAATATTACTGTGGTACTAGTATTATTCCAATTTTATAAACAGGGAAACTGAGGCACAGAGAAGTTGCATACCACGTACAACATCCTATGGTCTCACAGATAGTAAGGGGCAAAGCCAAGTTTACAAGTAAGATAGTCTAGATCCTGAGACTGAACTCTTAGTCTTTACACCTTGCCACCTCTCTTAAATTTCTGAAAATTATTCAAAAATATAAACTTCAATAAGATAAACACTATATACGACTGTTATTTATATCAAATGTCCAGTAAAGGACATAAAGAGTTTTCCTATAACAATTCTGAGGTATCCTTGTGAGTTCTACTTTAATGGGAAGACAAATGACACGATAAACATATATAGCTATAACCATTTCTTGTGCATCTAGCTGGGCATTTCTATATGCAATTTCTAGAACAGCTAATAATCATTCATTCATGAACAACATTATCTGTTAATGTCCTTGAAAGTAATGGAAGGCTAAGGGTCCAGATTTATTTTCTCTCTCTCCATCCCAGAAGTGAATCAGATAATCTCTTCCCAGGACGTCAAGGATAGATCATTTCCTATACCAATCATTCCTCTTTATATCACCCGAAGCAGAAGCAGCGTTTTCACTACTAGTCTCTTTTCTCATGTAAGTCTCTATTATTGTAAAATTAAGGTCCTGGATGTTAACATGTTAACTGGCCATATTCAGAAAATGAGAACACCTCCCCCCTCCTTTCTTTCGGCATGAAAGAATAATTTTGTTTCGATTATTCAGCATAATTAACTGTCATTGGAAGAGGCTCTGAAAGCCATGTGGTCAGCATGACTTAATAGACAAAGACACTGAGTCTGAGAGAGTTTAGATGAGTTGTTAAAGTTCACACAGCTAATTAATTGCATAACCTGGATTAGAATGAAGAGTTCCTGATTCAAAGTCTAGTGGTCTTCGTCAGGATTATGTGATACCCAACAAAGCCAGTATGTATTAACATAATCATATTTCATGACCAATCTCCACTCTGGTATCTGATAATAGGGACTAGATTTTAAAAATTTATTCTCCTTTCCCTTTAAGTTTCTTAACAAAAAGTGGAAGTGAAGGGCTTCCCCAGTGGTGCAGTGGTTGAGAGTCCGCCTGCCGATGCAGGAGACACGGGTTTGTGCCCTGGTCCGGGAAGATCCCACATGCCTCCGAGCGGCTGGGCCCGTGAGCCATGGCCGCTGAGCCTGCGTGTCCGGAGCCTGTGCTCCACAACGGGAGAGGCCACAACAGTGAGAGGCCCGCGTACCGCAAAAAAAAAAAAAAAAAAAAAAAAAAAGTGAAAGAAAATCATATTCTTTTTTTTAATATGAAGCTTTTGTTGACTTGAATAGCAGTCATAAAGCAGTGAAAACAGAAGCTCTTCTTAAACTTAATTATAGATACACTAGTAGTTCTTTGTAGTCAACTCTTCCTTTGCATGTCTAATGTCTTGCATTATCTTTTCACATTTACATTTATTAGCAAAGAAAAAAAGACTGTTAAACAGTCTACATACATTAAGCAAAGCTTTTCTTCCCCTCTGCTTTGAAAAATATCCTACTCCGTACTGGGGTTTAAATAAATGGCACTATTTATTAATTCACAAAGACATATAGCTTTGTGATTATGAACAATGGAAAATATGAGAAAAGGTAAAGTTGGCATAAGAAAATCTTTACAGAAAAATTTCATGTCAGTCAAAAACATTAAAGCTTGATGTTTTGAAACTCCAATCGCTAAGCCTTGGGCATAAAACAAGAAAGCGAAAAGGCTGACTGAATAAAACACACATTCACCAACAGTTGGCAGGTTTTGAAAGTGCTAAGATATGAATGTTGGGCTTTATATATTTATAAATATGTATTAATGCTTGTCTATAGGTATTTAAAATTATTTAGAGGTACGATTCTTCAGGAAAATAGGAATATAAAAAATATTCATAGATTGAAAATGCAATAAAAGAAACACAAAATGCAACATTTGGGAAAAATATTGACACATGATGGCCATTAAATATCTAAAAGATGTTAAAAAGTACATTCTTAACATTGAATATTTAGGTGGAGTTTGAAATTTAACTTTTGCTTTTACATTAAACGCAGAAAGGCATTTTCTTTTTCTTAATCAAATGCGGTGTTTTGCTTACCAAGCAATGCTCAGACAAGGCAGAGCTGTCATCAGAAAGCTGATTCAAGATGGGGAAGGATGAATTTCTACTTACAAAGAGAGGACAAAGGCAGGATCTTGCAGTCAGGGTTTTAGAGTTGGACCTTGAGTGAAAAGGGTCATTAGAGCCATTATCAATTCAATGTCACTTTGGAAGATGTCAATTAGGACTGCAGTTCTGAAGGATCTTTAATTTATTTATCTATGTATGACATTTATGAAACCAAAAAAAACCCAACTAGACCTAATGTCATAGTTTGCAATATATAAAAATATTGAATCATTATGTTATACACCTGAAACTAATATAAATTATATGTCAAGTATACCTCAATTAAAAAATATCAAGACAGCTCTAGAAAAGTATGATTTTAATTGCTTTCCCTCCAAAGGCAAATTTTTTTTGGACCAAATCAAGAAAGCTATAAAAGGCTTTATTATGTGAGAGTCTCAACGTGCATTGGACTGAGCCCTCTTGATTCCACTGTTCTTAATTCTACCTGGTTCACTCTTATCTTCCTTCTTAAATGTACCCCTATTCCACTATAATATTTTATCCACTATAACCATATAGCTTCTGAGATAGTCTCCTGTTTGAACTAATCCTCTCCTTTCACTGTCCTTAAACAATGCTATTAGGACCATATTCCCAGATATTCAATGGAGTGAAATAGTGTAAGTTAAAAACAAACAAACAAACAAAAAAACATATCATAGATGTCCCCTAAATGCCAGAAGTTTGCAAGTAGACTCAGATGAATGTGCACTATGTCAACGGCCTTTAGTATTTTTACACATTTTACTTCATATAATTTCCTATTCAGCACTGGTGTTTAACAATTTACAGATTAATTAAAAGGAGGATTTCTAGATTTAAACAACAACAAAATACACCTGTCTCTGAATAATATCTTCACATAAGTGGAAAAGACATAACTCATCTAATCTATTCTCTCTCCGAAGTAGAAATACTTAATTACTTCCTGAAGTGTCACCAGCCTTTTCTTGAAAGGTAAAAATTATGGAGAGTTTACTACTTCTCAAGACAACCCATTCTGTTTTTGGCTCAATATCTTTGTTAGAGCATTCTCCCTTTTATTGGTTTAGTTCTAGAATTTCTGTTTATGATTATGCTTCCATCAAATAAAACAAGATGCAACTGGAACACTTTTACACTGATTATAGTTAGAATGTCTCTATTTACTTCTTGAATTTTTCCCTAAATTAACATTACCTTATGCCTCTCTTGTTTTTGGTATAATGATGCAGTGATAGTTTTATTATAATTATTTTAACAACTGGCACAGTGCCTCTCAATTAGGAAACTTTCTTTACTTGAAAAAAAAAAAAGTACCTTGAGCTAGGAAGGACCTCAAAAGCTATGTTGACAGGGGGCCAGTTGAAAGAGAAATGTATGTGGCTGATTTGCACGCAAGAGAGAAATGTGTTTTACCCAAAGAATGAAGTTTTTGTTGGGTGGAAGAGGAAGCAAGACTGAGGGAAGCTGAAAAAACTTTCCTCTCCTTCCCACTCAATGCACTGAATGCAAAAGCCAAGAGACATTTTATGAATCATGATGACTTTGTTGCCAGAGAGTAACAAAGGGGAGAAGGGATTTTTGTCCTTATTTAGCTTTTTTTTTTTTTTTTTTGCGGTATGCGGGCCTCTCACTGTTGTGGCCTCTCCCATTGCGGAGCACAGGCTCCGGACGCGCAGGCTCAGCGGCCATGGCTCACGGGCCCAGCCGCTCCGCGGCATGTGGGATCTTCCCGGACCGGGGCACGAACCCTTGTCCCCTGCATTGGCAGGCGGATTCTCAACCACTGCGCCACCAGGGAAGCCCCTTATTTAGCTTTGATGGTTAGTGTCATGCTGTAGGTTGGTGCATGATGGGAACTTCTTATCTGCAAGGCTAATTTTATTGTAATGAGGGCACAAGGAGCAAAAGGTTACATTTGGATGCCAGAGATTCCTGCCTTTTCCCAACTTTCTTTCCTCTAGGACACTTGTCACCCCAAAATGTTTGGTTTCCTGTCAGTCTGGAGGTTCCTGCTTTTTTTTCTGCTGAAGGATCTCCGTTGTTCACAAGGTGTATGGTTTCCTGCCATTTGGCCTATCCCCCCTTCTCTGCTCATATCTAGCTAGCTGCCTACTCTAACAACTTCAGTTCACATTTCAAGACATTTGCAGATACCACGTAAACCTGCCTCCCATTGCCACTTGATATCTTCTTTAAATTCTGCCATTCGTTCCTATGTAGTGAAGGCATTGATGTTTTGTGAAATATGAAGCAGGTGTTGAATTTTACATCTGGGTATATTCTATGCAACAGGCAGAACACACTCATATCAAGAAGCTTGAGAAAACCATATGAATATGAGTGCACTGGGAAATTGTAGAAATGTTATGAGTATGCTAAATTTTCATATTCCATGGAATTACACCTAGATTTTTTTAAAATGTAAGGATTATACCTAAATACTATTTTTAAAAATCCCTATTTTCCTTTTCTGCATGTAGCATAAAATGTACTCCCCAGAAAATAATGCAAAAGTGAAAAAAATGAGCCAACTGTTTCAGAGTTCTCATTTACTCTGTGGTTAATTTATCTCATTTATGTTTCCAGATATTGAACTCTAAAAAATTGAAATATACCCCCCAAAAAAGCCTAACAAGTTCACATAAATGCCCTCTTTCTGTTTTGAAAAGTTCTAATTTACCATTTTCAGCTTCAAGATAAGTTAGCATCTCTCACAATGTAATTTAAATGATCAGTGGGTGAGTTATGCTTGAGAAATTTAAATTACCCATTTACTCGTTCAACAAATATCTACTGATTGCCTACTATATGCCAAACACTGTTGTAAGAGTTAATTTTACAAAAATGAAAAAGACATATCCTTCATCCTGCATACACTCAGTAACTAGTGGAATGACAAGTAAACAAATTTATTTTTTATTTTTAAGCAAATTAAACCAAGTTTCAAAACAATATGTATAGTACAAACTGATTAAAAATTTTAAAAGACATAGACATAAATCCTTGTATGAAAATGCTGGAGATACACAAAACACTATAAATAGTGAGAATAGGAGCAGGACGGGAAGGGATGAAATCTATTTTTATGCACATTATATATTTTTGTACTGTTTGGATTTATTCGATTTATTTATTTTTGCAGTAATTTCATAATTTTAATATGCATTATCTGCAATAATACTGTGATAGCTCCATACCGTGGATTGGCACACGATACTTAGAACAGATTTATTAAATTTGTCTTTAGGTAAATAATACATGTTTTAAAATTGCCTAAATATACCATTCTGAGTCATTTCATTCCACCAGGAAAATAAAGAGCTTTTCCTCTCTTTAAAAAAATTAAATACCAAAGCAACTACCTTTAAATAAATAATGTTATAATGATTACATTTAAAATTCACAATAAGGCCAAAGTTCTCTTTCTATTAGCATGGCTGCTCAGTCATGATTCCCGGAACACACTACAAAAGTGAGTGGTTTTCCGGAGGAGCATGGGCTGAGGCCAGGCGACACCTCCTACTTTTCAACCTCACCTTTGTTTCCTTTTCCTCTGCTTTTTATTTTTTGTAGGAGAGAAGGCAGCCTTAGTACTGGATTCAGTTCTGAAAGGTTGAGGGGAATTTCCTATTACAAGTCAGGAAACGACCTAGGTGTTTCCAGAGCTTACCCGAAGGGTGCTTCCTTCTATGATCCTTGTAGGAACAGGCAGCTTGCGCTCCATCCCAGCAGCTGCTCCTGCCGCGAGTGGGACAAACTGCAACATCATCCAGCAGCATCAATCCGAGCCAGCTGCTCAGAGGATGCCTAGAGCTGGTGACGGCTGGCACCTAAAATACGAACATGCCAAGGAGAGATCTGTGACATTTGTCTGGTGTGTGATAACAGATTGACTCTTTTCCCCCCAAATGAAGTAGCATTAGTTCTGTCCTTGTAAACATACACAATACGTAGGAGACTTGTTTTACTTAGAGCGTAAAATTATGCAGTTAAGTGCAGCACCAGGCGTCCGGAAGCAAGCACTTTCCGTCAGGGTTACACGCAGCCCGAGGGTGTCTGTCTGTCCGACTGTCCTACACTCGGAAGTGGAGGTGGATTAAATTCATCAGGCAACTGCTCTAACCGGAAAATTTGCCGACGTCACCAAGTAGCTCCATCTGACTTTATCTGGACAAACAGAAGTAAATCATTCCACCGGCTGAAAACAACCAACCCAAACAAAGAAAACTACATTGTTCTTTCTCCTCAACTGAAATCCACACAAAAGGATCCTTATGATTCCGAAATTTCCAGAGGAGAAATGGAGTGACCTGAAATGTCAAAGACCCCATTGTTTTGTAAAGAAAGTACACCTCAAAATAGTCTAATTCCACATGGGAGCAACAAAGTACTGCTTCAGCCTCAGCTCCGGGTGGCAGTGGCTCCGCTAGGGCCCAGCGGCAGGTCCGCGGGCATCAGGCGCGTCCTCCCCGGAAGCACCAGGAGGCTTCACTCTGACGGGAACCCGAGTGCTGGATGGGGAGACCCTATCGGAGCCCAAGCCTGCCTTTGTCGCGGGTGGTTTTGCTCAAGAGCGACTTCTGTCTTTAAGGAGTTTTAAGGACGCCTGGGTTTTGCGTTTTCTGTGCTGAGGTGTGTGAAGCGCAGGCGCAGGGCCGTCTACCCACTGAGAAGACGCGCTCCAAGTCTCGCGAGAGGCAGTGTTTCCTGTGGGCGCCTTGGAGTTGATATTCAAGTAAGAAGAGCTCTCCCGGCAGTCGGTTCTGGATGCCATCCGCCCGTGCGGCTGCCAGCCTGTGTCCACACTCAGGGCAATGACCACGCGCTCTCGACCCGCTTCAGCTCCTAGAGCTGCTCCAACGGGTCGCGGTCCTGGCGCTTGGTGGGCAGGGAGGCGGCCGCTAGGCGTGTGTTGCCAGCACGTGAAGAGGACTCGCCATCGCAGTGTTCGCTTGGAGGCTGGCGCCACGTGAGTCCTGCTTTGCGTTACAGTTTTTATTGCAAGTTGGTGTTGACCTAGAGGTGCCTGTTGCACTGTGGTGATATGGTCATGGCAGGAATAGGTTCTTTTTTCACTCTTTGACGTCTGTGTGGTCTCCGTTCTCTGGAGGCTCTGCTGTAGGAGGGACCAGCACTGCCGCCTGAGCCACCACTGGCTGCCCGGCGACGGTCCTTTGGATTTATTTTTGATGTGTGTGTACGTGTGTAAGTGCATACATCTATATATATATATTACCTATAGTATGAATTATATATATAAAGAATAACGTATATAATAATATATGATATTTAAAAATACAGAGAATCTTGAGCAAGTATCAAGCAAGCAGCTTTTAAAAAATGAATTAAAGTCTATATTTTACTCTAATTTCCTTAATTTTTTTCCAATGTTCTTTTTTCTATTCCACAATATCATTCAGGATATAAAAATGCATTTAGTCCTTGTGTCTTCTTAGGCTCCTCTTGGCTGTGATATTTTCTCAGACTTTCCTCTTTTTCGGTGATTTCTACAGTTTTGAGGATTACTGACCAGAAATTTTATAGAATGTCCCTCAATTGGCATTTGTCTCTTTTTCTTTTCTTTCTTTTTTTTTTCATGATTAGACTCAGGTCATGGATTTTTGGGAGAAAGCCACACAGGTAAAGCGCCATTCTCACCACTATGTGTCAAAGGTATATACTCTTAGCATGGCATCACTGTTGATGTTAATTATCTTGCTGAGATGGTTTTGTTAAGTTTCTTTACTGTAAAGTGTCTCATTTTTGCCCCTTTCTACAGTGTACTCTTTGGAAGGAAGCCAGTATGCACAGCCCACACTTGCAAACCTGGGCAGTTTCTGACTGTGAAGCCCAGGAAAGTGTGTGTTTGGGGAACTAAGTGTGTGTGTGGTAAGAGGGCTAAGACTGTGGCTCCGGAGAGTTTCTCATTGTTGCTGTAGGCCACACTAAGCCTCAGGCAATTTGGCAAAATTGCCGTGTCAGTATTTCTGCTAGTTTAGGGCTCTAACAGTTTTTGCTCTGTGTAAGCAGATCTCAGCTCTGACTCTGGAGTCCTCTAGCTTTCTAGATTTCAAGTTGCAGTTTTCCCTACAATCTCAATTTTTTTGATAGGTTGGAGAAGAGTTGTTGAGTTTCAGTTTGTCCAACTTCCTCTTACTGTAAGGATGGTGGCAGCCGTAACAAAGCGCCACAGACTGGTGGCTTAAGCAACAGAAATTTATTTTCTCACAGTTCTGGAGGCTAGATCAAGGTGTCAACAGGGTTGGTTTCTTCTGAGGGCTCCCTCCTCAGATCATAGATGGCCATCTCTGTCTTATCCCTGTGTCTTCACATGGTCTTCCCTCTGTGTTTATCTGTAATCTCCACTTCTTTTAAGGACACTAGCCAGTCATATTGGATTAGGGCCCAGTGATCTCATTTTAACCTAGTTACTGTATCTCCAACTACAGTCACATTTTGAGGTACTGGGAGTTAGAATTTCAACATATGAATCTTGAGGGGATACAGTTCAGCTCATAACAGATGGCAATAACAGTTTTCAGCTTTTTGCATATTGGAGCTGAAACAGGGAACTGCTGATAAGCAAACTTTTAATGTCAATGTTTAATGTGCGGTGGTTGGGTGTACTAAATATCATTAGCAACAGTCTGTGGTGAATTATCACTAAAGGATCTATATTAGTCAGGGTTTTCTAGAGAAACAAAACCAATAGGAGATCTCTGTCTATCTATCTGAAGAGATTTATTAGATGGCATTGGCTCACTTGACTGTGAAGGCTGAGAAGTCCCACCATCTGCCCACTGCTAGCTGGAGATTCAGAAAAACCTATGATGTAGCTTGAAGGCCTGAGAGCCAGAGAGCCAATGGTGCAGATTCCAATCAGTGTTTGAAGGCCTGAGAACCAGGAGTACCCAGGGCAGGAGAAAATCAGTGTCCTAGAATTAGAGCCAAATAATTGGTGCTTATTATTAACAAAGCCAAAGAGGATGATCTCTTAAAAAAAGGAATATGACCCTGTACTGTCAGGAGCTCAGCTGATCAGAGAGAGAAAGAACTGAGCTTCCAGGTGTCAGAGTCGCCAATTAAAGCAACAAGCCATAAATGAAAGGATTAAGCCTTTCATTACTTACTATGATTGTATAAGCAAGAATTATAAAGAAACTCGAAGAAATGCCGATTCCATTGTCCCTTATCGAATGGCACACCCATCAAGGGTCAGGTAGATTAGAGCAGACGTGGTGGGTGGTGGTCGTCTTACTTTTGAGGGAACCCTGAACAAAAGGCTCCAGCAGTTTTATGGACTATAGGGAGTTGTAACGGGGAAGAGGCAGGAGTGGAAAAGTCCTGGGTGCTGAGTCAGAGTGGGGCAGAGTTTACGGTTTCTGCCTTCTCCCCAGTAAGGAGGCCTTGGGAGGTGCCAAGAAGACCTTTGCCTATGGCTTCAGATGTAGAGACCTGGGAATGAATGCCTGGGCTAGAAATGGAAATATGTGAAAGCCTGACAGGCTAGGGGGCCTGTTTCCTTAATTGCAACTCCCTTCAGAGTCTGCTGTGCACCAGGCCTGGCATGGAAAGGTCAACTTTCCCCCATGTAGCCTGACAGATAACTGCCTATGATTAGGCCTGAAAAAAATCACAGGTAGGTTTTTAACCATGAGTCAGATTCCTCATATACTGAGTTATCTATAAAGAAATTGTAACTTCAGAATAAAAGCAATTATAATCTTCAATATTATGATGGTTAAAAATAAGAAAGCACAGATTTTAAAAGTTTTTACATTGTTTGAAAATCTTGGTTACACTGCATAGGATGCCTTAATCAATGGCATGTAATATGCATTCAACTATGGCAAATTTACTAAGAATTTCAGAGTATTTATCTTTAATTCAATGAATATACAAGCTGATTTTCATTTGAAATGGTGAAAGGAAATTTGGGATAATTGTAGAATCACTGAGGAAATGAAGTGAACTCAAACAGGGATCTTTTTATTGCAGTACTATGAGTAAACAAATGATTTATATTTCAAAAGGCAGTAGTTCTTAACCTTTACCTACAAAATGCTTACACACATGCTTACTATGGTAACAGTTTCAGACTTTCTGATTTAGTATGCTACAGGTAAAGCCTAAGACTGTTTTTAACAAGCTGGCTGAGGTAATTCTTATATACATGGCTTTGAGATTAGACCTTGAGAGACATTTCTGTATGATTAATTTGAAGGGAAAATTTTTATTGTAAAATGAAGGGAAATAGTCTGATGTGGTGAAAAAAAAAGTCAGGTAGTTTTTTTTTTTTTTGGGCTTCTATATGAAATTAATGTGTTTTTTTGTTTGTTTTTAACATCTTTATTGGAGTATAATTGCTTTACAATGGTGTGTTAGTGTCTGCATAACAAACTGAATCAGTTATACATATACATATGTTCCCACATCTCTTCCCTCTTGCATCTCCCTCCCTCCCACCCTCCCTATCCCACCCATCAGGGAGTTTTTAGTAGTGTCTGATCTGAGGTCTGCCAATGAGCCTTGCTAAAAGTTACATAGGTAATCTCCCTAGCTTTTAGTTTCCTCATTGTAAGAATATGTGCATTTAATTGCACAACTTCAGTGTATTAGTCAAGTTCTAAAATTCCGTGTGGATAACTAATTCATATGATGTTGTGGAAAAGTTCTTTTACAGCTTTTGGAGTCACTCAGCCTCTCACAAATATTTGAATTTTTTCAGATTTTGAATTGGTGCAGCTTTATTTAAACTGTGTTTTTCTGATTTGAATAACATTCACAACCTAATGTACACAAGGGATGCATTTCAGGAAATGGAAGTGCTCACCACTCTGGAATCCCTCTGTTTATGTCAGGATGGCCTTTGCGCTTCATTTTTGTAGCTAAAAGGGATGACAGATTTTCCATGAAAGAACTTGAAATTGAGAGATTTATTAATTGATTATAGCATTTGGAGTGAGGTCTATCTTAGGTTTTAATTTTATTTTCACTTCTAACAAGTGAATTACAACCAATTGTTTCCTTATATATAGTGAATCTTGAATTCCCATAAGAAAAAAAATAAGCATCTTATACAGTAACATTTTGATTTTGATTTTTATCCAATTGACTCTTTTTTTTTAGAAACAACATAGAGATATGGTTAGGTGTAAAGTGTTCAGATGTCATACTGCCTTATTAAGGGCCAGACTCTACAACATACCTGCTGGGAAATCTTAGCAAGCACTTAACCATCTACAACTTAGTTTTTCAGAATCTGTATAATAGGGGTGTTAATAGTGGCTATCTTGCTTTCTCATAATTTGATCATAGTGCTTTCCATTTGGAGCTCACCTTCAGCTTATATGGAATATACTAAACCATATTTTGAGGAAATCTTGATTAAATTCATACAACAAGCAAGTGTAGAGAGCATCATGCTCAAGTACACTAACTTTATAAAATGGTACACTTGAACCCAGATAAGTTGACAGTCTTATTCAAGGTCACACAGGTGTACTGGGATACAGGAAGCCAACTTTACTCTGTTTTTAAATATTGACTGCTGTAGACTAAATAGTGTCATTTCCAATAAAAGTAGGGCACTGAAAGAGACTTGACATTTTTATGAGAATTGACCATGGTACTAAGGGTCAGGTTAATTTTTTAAGCTGCATTATTAACTTCTGCTTGTGGAAAAACCTGCCTCAGAGAGCTCAGTTATCACCCACAGTTTTCTTCATGCACAGAGACCACAGTGAAAAAAGAACAAGTGTACATATAACAAAACTGTGATTATAATGGCATACCACTGTAACCCAGTGTCTCACAGAATCTCAGTAAACAGAAGGAAGGATTTGTCAGTATGTGTTTCTGCCCAGGTAACCTGTGGTTCCCCAATATTACCTTCCTTGATCCCTAAGACTATGAATGTGATGGGCTACCACTTTTGTGATTATGTCACTTTAAATGGCAAAGGGATCTTGCAGATGTAATTAAGGTTATCAGTTGACTGTGTGTTTAATCAAAAGGGAGGGTATCAGGGTACAACTAATCACGTGAGCCCTTTAGAAGAAGAGTTTTCTCTGGCTGATGGCCAAAGAGAAATTTAGAGAGATTCAAAAAAGGAGAAGGACCTGAAGTACCATTGATGACTTGAAGGTGACAGCCACATGTGCAAGAATGTAATGATCTCTAGAAGCTAAGAATAACTCCCAGCTGACAACCATCAAGGAAACAGAGACATTAGACCTACAGCTTTAAGAACTAGATTCTGCCAGCACCTGGGATGAGCTTGGAAACAGATTCTTCCCAAGATCCTTCAGAAAAGAGCCCTGCCCAGCAGATACCTTGATTTGGCCTTGTGAGACCCGAAAGCAAAGAACCCTGTCGGAGCCTGCCTAGACTTCTCACTTAGAGATCTGTGAGCTAATGTCTGGGTGTGTTTTAAGCTGCTAATATGAAACGATTTGTTACTCAGCAGTAGAAAACCAATACAGAATGCTTGAATACTCAGGCTTGTTGGAGGAGGTCATCTAGAAGATGTGGCCGCTGGTTGACTCCGGAGCTGGACCTGGGCGATCAGAGAGTTCTCACCTCCTCCCCAGTCTTTGGAATGCGTGTTCTGTTCACCATTGCTGTAGCTGGAGTTTTTTCAAGGATGCAGCCTTGAGAGAGTTGTGTGTTGTTGAGACCATCTGGATTATGTACATAACTGAACCCTGTTAAGGCCTCTCTATAATCTTTTAAGATTCTAGTGGGTGGGTGCAAAGACCTAGTTACCTTGCGGCTAAGAAAAGCCTTGTATGTGAATCCCTTTGCTTATTAACCCTGTCACCTACCGATCTGGAGTGACCTGCCTCCTTCTGCTGTCTCCCCTTTTCCTCTCTGTATGGAGACCAGTTTGGAATTTCACCTGGGGAACTCCAGAAGTTGCAAACCAACAATGCTTTCTGTGTGTTTGCTGTTACACTTTATGCAGAATCGGTGCTGTGATCATCAGATGGTGCCGATGCAGTGGGTATGATGAGTTCCACTTCGTGATGCCCATATATATTGGGCAGAGCCTTCTCTTATGCAAAGTTTGGACAGAATTCTTGGGTACCTGGTGTCCTAGCAAGAAAACCTGAGGATTCCTTCTTTTTGTGGTAGGCACATATACATTGGCCCACAAGTTCCTCAGGCCAAATAAACAGCTCTCATCTGCTTTTTTTTTCCTTTTAAAGTGAACTTGGAGAAGTTGGTTAATCTCTTTGAGACACTTTGCTGTTTTATAAAATGTGGCAAATAATATCTATGTCATAATATTTTCTTAAGAATACATTGAAATATGACATGTGTAAAGCAAATCCAGCAAAATCTTAAATGTAGAAACTAGGAGATGGGTATTAGGCTATTCAGTGCATAATTAGTTCAAGTCTTTCTGTATGTTAGAAAATGTTCATCATTAAATTGTTTAAAATAAAGCTATTGCAAAGTGTAGGCAAGAGATGATAGGTGCTTGGGTCTAGATGGCGTTGGTAGAGATGGAGCACTTGAGCTGAACTGAAAGATACTGTGAAAGTCAGTTTGCCTGGATTTAGTTATAATTTGTGTACTGGAGTCAGGAAGATGGCAAGGATTGTTCATACATTCTGTACTTGTGCAGTTGCTGTCTTAAAAGTATTATTCATTTGTCTTCCTCACAGAAGGAAGACTTCTTTGGGGTATGTTTTGGTTTTCGTTGCAGAAATGTTAAATGTTATTTTAGAATCTAAGAGTTTAGAATCTAAGAGTTTAGAATCTAAGAGTTAAAATCGTCAAGCAGAAAATCCACTATTATTAACAAGTTTCACTTAAATATTTAGGTCTCTGGTGATTCAGATGGGCAAGAAAACCATACATACCAAATGTTGATAAACCATATAACTGGTCACTAAAAAATATGACTTGCTTTATATAATAGTTTTAAACAAAGCTACACAAAGCAGTGATAGGCTTTCTTCTTCTAAATAAAATTGGTTGGTTTACACTTAGCACTCCAGATAATGTCAGAGAATAAAACAACAAATAATAGATGAGGGCCCAGAATAGGAATAGAGTAGGAAGTATTTGAAAGTTGTAAAAGTTTTAGGCAATTATGAACTTGGAGCCACGGTCCACATAAGATTGCTCTGACTTATGATACAAACTGCAGGTTCAGGGAGGTTTCCCTAAACTACCCTCAGTTTCAATAATTTGCTAGAAAGATTTGCAGAACTCACTGAAAGCTGTTATATTTATTAGTATGGTGTGTAAACGATACAGAAGAAAATTAGCCAAGGAAAGAAATGCATGGAGCAGACACCAAACGTGGAGCTTCCTTTATTCTCCCTCCATGAAGGCATGAATGCTTTACTTACAAGGCATCGATGTGTGCTGATCCGCACGGAGTGTTGCCAACTAGGGAAGCTCAACTTAGCCTTGGCTCTAGAGTTTTTACTGGGGCTCCATCAAGTGTGCATGATTAATTGATTTATCACCCACTTGGTTGATCTTACTCTCCAGGTCAACTGATACTGTGTGATCCAAAGGCCCCACCCTAAATCCTATTGTTGGTTTTTCTACCATAACCAGCCCCAACCCTGAACAAAGACACTACTGGCAGACATGACATTCTAAGAGTTTAGAGATTACCTCCTAGTATCTGAGGGCAAAGGCGAGATCCCGTTTTTGGACAAAATTAAATTTTTTCTTACACAAAGTTTTTTTTTTCAAGAAAAAGTATGGGCACCTCATTATTTTACAAAATTTGCTGACATCTTTGTCTAGTATGCTATGGTACAAGTGTGTCAGAGTTGTTTAAAAATCTCAAGTCAATGCTTTTGCAATTTCTGGCCAACATAAGGCAGTCATTACCTCACAAACTCAAAAGAAGTAAGCGCATACATTATAGACAAGATGGTGAAAATTTAAATTATATATCAAGTTAAGTGATCTCACTGTGTAATTCATCTCCACTGAATTCAAGTTGCCTTAATCAGTTGTCTGGTAGTATCATGAAATATTTTGCAGTCGCTAAGTTGTTTTAGATGTACTTCGATGTTGTTAATCAGGCAATACTCACAG
Organism: Monodon monoceros; assembly: GCF_005190385.1. NCBI lineage: Eukaryota > Metazoa > Chordata > Mammalia > Artiodactyla > Monodontidae > Monodon > Monodon monoceros. Next base: position 83,612,657 of record NW_021703777.1, on the reverse strand, counting down.
TTAAATGAGAAGTAAACAAGAAACTTCTGTTAAAATATTAGAGAACTATCCTTGCATGCCTCTGTCCCCATTTTTAACTCTGGTTGAGCAAGATTAAGGTCCAGTACAGAATCGTTACTTAGGAATAGAGAATTTCATCTGAATTGGTATTGATGTATCCTTCTCTGACATCTCTTATATTATTCAGATTCACACTTCCTTCAGTTTTCTCAAATACTTTGATGTGATAAACCAGATAGATCTCCCTAGTTTTCATCAATCTTTCTCTACTTCACAGTAACTTCATTCATTCCTTCTTTTATTTAACAAACATTTATTAAATGCCAACTCTATGTGATATGCTAAGGTTACAAAGATGCATAAGTCACAGCTGCTGTTAGAATCCAATAAAGGAAAAACTGGGTGAATGCATAATACAGTCAGATAAGTGCTGTGAGATTCAAATGCAAAGTTTTAGGAATCCTAAAGGAAAGGGGGGCCAAATATATGGGTTTGACATTGGAAATGTGTACAGTTATCTTTGGCCCAGGATGATAAGAGGAGATTTATATTTACCAATACAAGTTTTGGGGGAATATGGGGCTGAAGACTGGAGGTAAGAGGAAACAGGAATTAAGGATGAGGTGACGGGACATTCTACTAAAGAAATCACATGGTCCTAGTGATGGATCTGCAAACAGGTATTCTGTTTGTGGAATTTCAAAATGTCTAGATTTAATGTCTAAATCAAAAGTGGTGGGAGAGGGCTTCCCTGGTGGCGCAGTGGTTGAGAGTCCGCCTGCCGATGCAGGGGACACGGGTTCGTGCCCCGGTCCGGGAGGATCCCACATGTCGCGGAGCAGCTGGGCCTGTGAGTCGTGGCCGCTGAGCCTGCGTGTCCGGACCCTGTGCTCTGCAACGGGAGAGGCCACAACAGTGAGAGGCCCGCGTACCGCAAAAAAAAAAGAAAAAAAAAATGGTGGGAGATAATGAATGAATAAAAAATTAAATTGTTGCTGCAAATGATGGGGAATCATTGAAGATTTTAAATAGAAGACTGTCATGATCAGAATTGTGTTAGAAAGATCAACTGCAAAGATTTCCATTTTCACAGGATAAAAAAGGGGTGCTGTTGCTTCCTGGTATAAAATCCTTTGGTATCTGACATTTTTACTTGGGGTAAAATTCGTAATCTTTATAATTGCTTCACGTCCTTGTACTTGTCTGCTTATATAGCTTCATCTTTCACCATCTTTTGGCTCATAGTTTGTGTTCAAGCATACTGAATTTTAGCTCAGTTGTATCTTTTACCATTTGGTTCTAAAACTAGAACCAGTGTTAGAGTAGATTGTTGTTTTTTTGTTTTTTTTAGAAGATGTTGGGGGTAGGAGTTTATTAATTTATTTATTTTTGCTGTGTTGGGTCTTCGTTTCTGTGCGAGGGCTTTCTCTAGTTGTGGCAAGTGGGGGCTACTCTTCATCGCGGTGCACGGGCCTCTCACTATTGCAGCGTCTCTTGTTGCGGAGCACAGGCTCCAGACGCGCAGGCTCAGTAGTTGTGGCTCACGGGCCTAGTTGCTCCGCAGCATGTGGGATCCTTCCATACCAGGGCTCAAACCCTTGTCCCTTGCATTAGCAGGTAGATTCTCAACCATTGTGCCACCAGGGAAGCCCCAGATTGTTGTTTTTTTCATCAGTCAAAAATAACATTGAATCAGCAAATAAAAACAAGCCCATTAACTGGAATTTTGCTTGTGTTTTATGTTTAGAAGAGCAGTAAATCCCTTTTATGGGGAAAGAGAGTAACTATCAAACTTTTTGTTTGCATGCCTGGAATCAGTAAAAATTCAGCCTGATTGCTCTACTTAAGGACCTGTGTCATGGTAATTCATGTTTATTGATACCTTCATTACCTACAAGATCCTTATTCATAAAAAAGTAGCAAACTTGGATTTTTTTGTTTCATTATATTTGATAAGGAAAAGTAGATAATGATAGCAAAGATAAGACATTGTGGCCAATTCCTACATAGTAAATACTATATACTATATACATATTTACTATATACTATATCTACTACCTACTGTATCTACTATATACATACTGTATATACTATATAGCATACATAGTATGTACTATATATGTTATATATACATACTGTATACATATATGTGTACTATATATACATACTGTATATGTAGTATGCATTATATATGTGGCATATATATACATGTAAACATTCGTACAGTCATATTTATACATAATGCCATAAGACTGCATTATAGATTATTCTGGTTAATGGAGGTATGAATTTAATTTTGATTATGGTTAATTTGGTAAGAAACTGTCAATATTCTTAGAAGGGTTCGACCAATGGGCTAGTACAAGCAATAACATGTTATAATGAAAATAGTATCAGCCTGGTATGCAGGAGACCCAAATTCTGATCACAACCTTAGACACTAAAGTCTGTGTGACTTGACTCAGACACATCACTTCTCTGTGGTTCAGTTTTCTTATTCATAAAATAAGGATCTTGGAAATGTGTGGTTCAAAATAGATTTTTTTTCTTAGGTCTTTTTCTGCTCATATTATCTCACATGTACTTCTATAATTTTAAGAGTTTCAAAGCAGGCTGTAAAATCAAAGTTTATTAAAGTTTTTTTCAGGTAAGATGTAAAACAATGCTTAGGGTGTGGGAGTTATAAAGAAGTCTAAGGCTGACTTGAATATTTTAAAACAAAGAGCAGGAGTTTACAAAAGCAGCAGAAATTTCAATGGATGACATTAACATGGGAGAAAGAGTAAATAATAAAGAAAAATACAACAAGCTACATAGGACTTAGATCATTTAAATGCTAAAAGATGAAAGCTAGTTCAAAATAGCTCTAACTGAGAACAGTGACACATCTATGCAAAAAGGAATATCAAACAATTGCATATCATTAAGTCTAAGGTATCAAAAAGTGTAAGGTACTTTTGTGTATATTATTAAATATGGGTGATTGGTAATAATAAGTAATAAGATTTTTAAAAAGCCAAACATTAAAAAGAAAGAGCAACTGTAATTAAGAAGGGCATGCAGAGTCTAAAGACTCACTTCACAGTGAGAATCTCAATTATAGGAAAAATATGAAGAAACTAGGAGAAAGAATGTCAGAAGTGCTCCTACTAATAAAATAATAAATGGTTTCTATTAGGTATACTTTATTTCAAAAAGTAAAAGAAAACTTTGTCTATTTGCCAAAATTTAGGAACCTTTCTAGAAACTATTTTCCATGTTCTTGCTTAATCTCAGACCAATTGAGAAGGTGAATATAGCAAGAAAGTCTTGGCTCTCCTATGTTCTGAAACTAGATTTGTATATTTGTTCATCTTTCACTAGTGTGGATTATCAAAGACTAATTGCTGGCAGTTAATCAGTTGGAGGCTGTGCCTTGACCAAGTCTTAACATTCATTCATGCAGTTCATACCTCAGATCCTCCCTAGGATAATTCCCTAAAGGATGTCAAGAGGGTGCAGGGAACAGACCCTACCAGAGTTGATATGAACTTCCTCAGGCTGCCCTACAATTTATTTTCTTTCCTATAAATGTGGCTCTTGATAGTAATTTACTCTTATTTCATTTATAAAGGAGCAGGCATGTTTTACTGTGTGCATGAGCATATGTTTGTGGAACTGAAATAAAAATTAAAAATAGGTGCATTTTCCCGGAGAACTTTCACACCTACTTACTATGCGCAGGTTGGAGATTAATCATTTGTCTCCTTCTTAAATCACTCTAGAGCTTTGAACCGATTGACAAATTAGTCATGAGGAGCAGATAGATAGAGATCAATGTATGGATTTCATCAAGAATAAAACTAATTAGAGACTGAGACTTGGACCAGTGGACAATGTGCTTCTGAATCACTGCTCTCCCCCACCTTCACCCTCGCTATCTTTGGCAGAACTGCTTCCTGCAGAGTCACTGGAAAAGTCAGAGACTGAGCAATGTGAGTTCCTTTGCCCAACCAGACAAATGAAGACCAGTTATAGTTTATAAGAGGCAGAGTACTCTCCTGGACAGTGGAATAGAAGTTCTTTCCCATCCATGAGGAACGTAAGTTCCTACCCCTACTTCCCCCAATTTAGGACTAGTCCATCTCAGGACACCAAGGCAACACAGTAATGACATTGTCATTTGAGTGGATCTGATTCCACTTCTTTGACATTTCTTACTTCCTTTTTGATTTTTTAGTCATTTTACTTTAACCTTTCTGTCACCTGTCAAGTGTGACTCTTGTAAGGAACATTTCTTTTTAACCATGTCTGACAATATTTTCACTTAATTGTGATAGTCCGTTTACTGTCAGTGAAGTCACTGATATACTGGGTTTTGATCTACCATCTTTCTGTTTTTTATTTGTTTCACATGTATTATGTCCCTTATTCACACCTTTCTCGTCTTGTTTGGATTAATTAATTGAGGTTATATTTGTCATTATTATTTCATTATTCCTCTCAATTAGCATGTAAGGCTTACATTATTTAACTATTGTTTTTAAGGGTTAGCCTAAACACTGCAACTTGTATCCTTGGCATATTTTGTCCTAATATAAAAGTACTTTTACCACTTTGTAGATAATTCTAGGAAATTGTAATACTTAACTCCATTTGCACCTCTCCTGTATTTTGTTTACTGTAGTCATGATTTTTTTGTTGTTGTTGTTTTGTTTTGTTTTTTTGCGGTACGCGGGCTTCTCACCGTAGTGGCCTCTCCCATTGCAGAGCACAGGCTCCGGACTCGCAGGCTCAGCGGCCATGGCTCACGGGCCCAGCTGCTCCACGGCATGTGGGATCTTCCCGGACCGGGGCACGAACCTGTGTCCCCTGCATCGGCAGGCGGACTCTCAACCACTGCGCCACCAGGGAAGCCCTGTAGTCATGATTTTAATCTCACATATATTTTATTTCATTTTTGAGACATTATTATCATTTTTGTAGTCAATGTTCAGTTATATTCATACACATGTTAACCTTTTATTTTTGCTTTTTATTTTTTCCTACCTTTTCATGTTTCTACCTAGAGTCATTTTGCTTCTGCCTGAAGAGATCCTAAAGCAATTGTTTGGGTATATTGGCTGGTGACAAATTATATCAGATTTTTATTCATCTAGAATCACCTTTATTTTGCCATCATTTTAAGTACTGTTTCTTGAGAAAGATTACTAACTTAGCAATTTTTTCCAGCACTTTAAAATGCCATGCAATTGTTTTCTGGATTTCATTGTTTTTGTTGAGAAATCAGATCCTCTTTTTTTAAAAAATATACACCTTTGTCTGGTTGTGGTACCAGGGCGATGGTGGCCTCGTAAAATGAGCTTGGAAGTGTTCCTTCCTCTGCAATTTTTTGGAAGAGTTTGAGAAGGATGGGTGTTACCTCTTCTCTAAATGTTTGGTAGAATTCGCCTGTGAAGCCATCTGGTCCTGGACTTTTGTTTGTTGGAAGATTTTTAATTGCAGCTTCAATTTCGTTACTTGTGATTGGTTTGTTTATATTTTCTATTTCTTACTGGTTCAGTCTTGGAAGGTTGCACCTTTCTAAGAATTTGTCCATTTCTTCCAGGTTGTCCATTTTTTTGGCATATAGTTGCTTATAGTAGTCTCTTATGATCATTTGTATTTCTGTGGTATCAGTTGTAATTTCTCCTTTTTCATTTCTAATTTTATTGATTTGAATCCTCTTCCTTTTTTCTTGATGAGTCTAGCTAAAGGTTTATCAGTTTTCTTTACCTTCTCAAAGAACTAGCTTTTAGTTTCATCGATCTCTGCTATTGTCTTCTTCATTTCTATATCATTTATTTCTTCTCTGATTACCCTGTTACAAAAACCAGACAAAGATATCACACACAAAAAATTACAGACCAATATCACTGATGAACATAGACTAAAAAGTCCTCAACAAAATACTAGCAAACAGAATCCAACAACACATTAAAAGGATCATACACCATGATCAAGTGGCATTTAACCCAGGGATGCAAGGATTCTTCAATATACACAAACCAATCAATGTGATACACCATATTAACAAATTAAAGAATAAAAACCATATGATCATCTCAATAGATGCAGAAAAAGCTTTTGACAAAATCAACACCCATTTATGATAAAAACTCTCCAGAAAGTGGGCATAGAGGGAACCTACCTCAACATAATAAATGCCATAATTGACGGACCCACAGCAGACATCATTCTCAATGGTGGAAAACTGAAAGCATGTCCTCTAATATCAGGAAGAGACAAGGATGTCCACTCTCGCTGCTGTTATTCAACATAGTTTTGGAAGTCCTAGCCATGGCAGTCAGAGAAGAAAAAGAGATAAAAGGAATCCAAATTGGAAAAGAAGAAGTAAAACTGTCACTGTTTGACAGTATCACTGACATGATACTACCCATAGAAAATGCTAAAGATGCCAACAGAAAACTACTAGAGCTAATCAATGAATCTGGTAAAGTTGCAGGATACTAAATTAATGCACAGAAATCCCTTGCATTCCTATACAGTAACAATGAAAGATAAGAAAGAAAAATTAGGGCTTCCCTGGTGGCGCAGTGGTTGAGAGTCCACCTGCTGATGCAGGGGACACGGGTTCGTGCCCAGGTCCGGGAGGATCCCACATGCCGCGGAGTGGCTGGGCCCGTGAGCCATGCTGCTGAGCCTGCACCCGGAGCCTGTGCTCCGCAATGGGAGAGGCCACAACAGTGAGAGGCTTGCGTATCGCAAAAAAAAAAAAAAAAAAAAATTGAAGTATAGTTGACTTACGATATTTTGTTAGTTTCAGGAACAAAAAGTTTTCATTTTTGCTTAAGAAATTTTCAGCTGGCTTTCCTGTCACTTATAATAAGAACAACATGAATAAAATCCTAAATGTAACAGCAAAAAAAAAAAGCAGTATGGTACCAGTATAAAAACAGAAATATAGATCAATGGAACAGGATAGAAAGCCCAGAGATAAACCCACACACATATGATCACCTAATCTATGACGAAGGAGGCAAGAATATACAATGAAGAAAAGACAGCCTCTTCAATAAGTGGTGCTGGGAAAACTGGACAGCTACATGTAAAAGAATGAAGTTTGAAAAATCCCTACACAAAAACCATACACAAAAATAAACTCAAAATGGATTAAAGACCTAAATGTAAGACTGGACACTATAAAACTCTTAGAGGAAAATATAAGAAGAACACTCTTTGACATAAATCACAGCAAGATCTTTTTTGACCCACCTCCTAGAGTAATGAAAATAAAAACAAAAATAAACAAATGGGACCTAATTAAACTTAAAAGCTTTTGGACAGCAAAGGAAGCCGTAAACAAGGTGAAAAGACAACCCTCAGAATGGGGGAAAATATTTGCAAATGAAGCAACTGACAAGGGATTAATCTCCAAAATATACAAGCAACTCATGCAGCTCAATATCAAAAAAATAAACAACCCAATCCAAAAATGGGCAGAAGACCTAAATAGATATTTCACCAAAGTAAACATACAGATGGCCAAGAGACACCTGAAAAGATGCTCAACATCAGTAATCGTTAGAGAAATGCAGATCAAAACTACAGTGAGGTATCACCTCACACAGGTCAGAATGGCCATCATCAAAAAATCTACAAACAATAAATGCTGGAGAGAGTGTGGAGAAGAGGGAACCCTCTTGCCCTGTTGGTGGGAATGTAAATTGATACAGCCCTGTGGAGAACAGTATGGAGGTTCTCTAAACAACTAAAAATAGAACTATCATATGACCCAGCAATCCCACTACTGGGCATATACCCTGAGAAAACCATAGTTTGAAAAGACACATGCACCACAGTGTTCATTGCAGCGCTATTTACAATAGCCGGGACATGGAAGCAACCTAAATGTCCATTGACAGATATGGATATAGAAGTTGTGGTACATATATACAACAGAATATTACTCAGCCATAAAAAGGAATGAAATTGGGTCATTTGTAGAGATGAGGATGGACCTAGAGACTGTCATAAGGAGTGAAGTAAGTCAGAAAGAGAAAAACAAATATCATATATTGACGCATATATGTGCAATCTAGAAAAATGGTACAGGTGAACCTATTTGCAGGGCAGGAACAGAGATGCAGATGTAGAGAATGAATGTGTGGACATTGTGGGAGTAATGGGGGGTGGGATGAACTGGGAATTTGGGACTGACATATATACACTACCATGTGTAAAACAGATACCTAGTGGGAACCTGCTATATTGCGCAGAGAGCTCAGCTTGGTGCTATCTGGTGACCTAGATGGGTGGGATGGAGCGGGTGGGAGGGAGGTCCAAGAGGGAGGGGATATATGTATACTTATAGCTGATTAACTTCGTTGTACGGCAGAAACTAACACAACATTGTAAAGCAACTATACCCCAATAAAAAAGTATATACAATGACATGTATCTACCATTATAGTAACTTACAGAATAGTTTCACTGCCCTCCACATGCTTTGTGCTCTACCTGTTCATCCCTACCTCTCCCCTAGCTCCTGGCAACCACTTACCTTTTTACTGTCTCCATAGTTTTGCCTTTTCCAGAATGTCATATAGTGAGAATCATATAATATGTAGCCTTTTCAAATTGGCTTCTTCACTTAGAAATATGATTCCTCCATGTCTTTTCATGGCATGATAGCTCATTTATTTTCAGTTCTGTATAATATTCTATTGTTGGATGTACCACAATTCATTTATTCATTTACTCACTGAAATATATCTCGGGTGCTTCCAAGTTTTGGCAATTATGAGTAAAACTTCTTTCTATAAACATCTGTGTGTAGGTTTTTGTGTGGACATAAGTTTTCAAATACTTTAGACAAACACCATGTAGCAAAATTCTCTTTTTTTTTTTCAAGTTAAAAACAAGTTTTCATTTTCTTAAATAATTCTCATATGTACCATTCCACGCTGTGGAAAAAACATACAGTCTGGACACAATATCAAGATTTCAGAACACTGGCACAAATACTTACATCTGTGTTTTATGAAAAATTTTCTTTTTAAAGAAATTCATATCTGTGTGTATGTGTGTGGTGTGTGTGTGTAATATTTTATCTTAGTCACGGGAAGTCAGCCGTTTTACAATCAAAACAGCAACAACAGCAACGACAAAACACCTTTCTGTGTTTTTTTTATACTTCTTGAATTCTTAATTTGTGAGAGAAATTTTCAGCTATTGCTTCTTCCCTATTCTCTGTCAATATTCCTTACTGGGACTCAATTTAAATGTGGTTTAGTCCCAAATGTTTGTTATATTTTCCACCCCTTCCTCTTTCCAACCCTTATCCTGCTTATTTTCTACTGATCTATTTGCCACATCACTAACATTTTCTTCTGCTGTGTCAAATCTGCATCTAAACCCATCTAGTTACTTTCAATTACAGACTTCTATTTTCCTTTTAGATATTCCATTTAATTAATATAGTTAATTTTTTTTAAAGTTTATGGTTAGTGGAATTTCTGTCTTGTCATTTATTCTTTGGAACGTACGTATTACTGTTTTTTTTTAAGAACTATGTTTTCTAAACCCAATACCTGGGTCCCTTGTAAGTCTGCTTCTATTTTCACTTTTCTGTTCTTTTTTTGGTGATATGAATGACAAATTTTATTTGAATATCTAACATGGTATATAGAAAACTATTTAGTCTTTACATCTGTAATAGCTCTCAAGAGAGAGTTTATTCTACCTTTTAATAGACAGGTTGAGTGGATGAAAAGCACCTTACATTTAGTGAGAGACTGAGCTGACTTGTGAGTTGGGTTAAATTGTTTTTAAGCCTTGATCCATTTCTATTTCCTCTAATTCATTGTCTTTGGCTCACTGTCTTCATGCCAAAATCATAGAGTTATAGAATCTTGGATATGGGAAGTACCTTAGAGATCATTAACCAAGTGCTTTCATTTTTACTGTAGAAGGAATGCAACAAGAATGTGTATTACTTGGCAAGATTCTGCACAGGTACTAAGTAGAAATTCCAAAACTGGAGCCCGTATACCTTGCACCTCAATTTGCTGTTCTTATTTCTACTGAAGTAGTCAATATTGTGCTCTCCTGGTGCACTGGTCAAGATCTTCTAACCTAATTCAGAAATCACCTCCTCTTAACTTAGGCTGATATACACTTTGCTAGAGTTTTATATGCTAGCTTATAGCATTGCTGGAAGTCTGGAGAGCAAGGCTCAGAAAATGCTCAGGGTCTAAGATAGGCAACAGAATATGGACCGTATCATCTGCAGGAGCAGTCTGCTTAAGGGTGCCTCCAACAGTGGTCCTCCTGCATCCTGCCAGATGCTGGCACAGTGGACAAACCTGGAATTCTTCATTTGTCTTTGCCTTGCTCACTCACAGTTCAGACTTCTGGGGAAAATCACCTTTTTAGCCAAGCTTTGATTGCATGTTTCCATAGCAGTCCAGGGTACAGAGTAAAGAGTTACACGGTCACATTAAAAAATTTAAAAAAAAAATATATATATATATCTGAATCATTATTTTAGTGTGGTGTACAGAGATCTTTCAGTGAAGAGACTTGGTTTTTCATTTAGAACCCAAAGTGTTCAAACATTTAGACAAATAATAGGAACACTGTCTTTCTTTTCTTACCTGTAAAATAGTGATAGTAATCCTTGCCTTTTTGTAGCTCACAGAGACATTACAAAGATCTTAGACGTCATGCAAAGTAAATGGGATAAACATAATTTTGGATATAAACTATCACAAGATAATAGCTATATTACTAAAATGAATAAAGACATCATAAGCTTCCTTTTTTTCCCGTATAGCTATCTTACCTATAAACTAAAAGGAACTGTTTGGCAAAATCAGGAAAGCTTTCATGAAGACTGGAGTAATAGGTTTAAGCAACCATAAGTTGATCTTTAAATATTTTCAGTACATGCAAAAACCATAATGTATGGTTAAACTGAACATTATTTGTAGCCGAACGAGGTCCATATTTTTAGTTTCATTCGGAGCCCAGTGTCCAAAATCATTTTCATTATTAAGGAGGCAGTATATCTGGATTTCACTTCTCTCTATCAGTTACTAGCAAGACATTTTAGTTTCTAGGCCAACATTCTTAAGTCCTCGGTATGTCATCCATTATAAATATGTCCATGTGACCAATTACACAGCAGAGTAGATCTCTGTGGCAATGGAATATATATGAGACGGTTCATCCTGTAGACAATCACAGCAAAGAAGTCAATAAGAAATTGAGTATTAGACTGAAGTCTTTTTTTCTCCATCAGGTGTTTGTTCTCTGTCAAGGTTAAGACTCATCAGCATTGTTATGAAATAAAATTGCAGTACCATTACTATAAATTGCTTGATAGTTACTTTTCAGATTCTTTGATAGAAACCTATCTAAACAAAACATTCACATATGTAAACACTAACACACATAGTTCTATTCTGGGTCAAAGTTTTCCTCTGTATTTAATCAACCTATTATGACCATTGAAATGATAATATGTCTATCTCCTAAAAGTATATTAGTGTAATAAAATAGCAGGTGATTTTAGGAAGAACATTTATTTTAAATCAGCGACTCCAAAAGTAACAGTTTAATTTATAAATTCTGCAAGAAAAGTTGTACTACATTCCAAGATGTTAATTTGAATATTGTGATAGTTAATTTTATGTTTCAAGTCTACTGGATCACAGGATGCCCAGTTATTGGTTTAAACAGTCTTTCTGTGTGTATCTGTGAGGATGTTTCTAGAAGAGATTAGCATTTGAATCAACAGACTGAGCAAAGTGGATTGCCCTCTTCAGTGTGGGAAAGCATCAATCCATTGAGAGCCTGAATAGAAGAAAAGGATGGAGGAAGGGAGAATTTGCCCTTTCTCTGCCTGACTACTTGAGCTGGGACATTGATCTTCCTCCCTCAGCATTCCTGGTTGTCAGGCCTTCAGACTTTATCTGGAATCTACACCATCTGCTCTCTGGCTCTCAGACCTTCCTTCAGACTATACTACTGGCCTTAGCTTGTAGACATGTGACTTCTCAGGTTCCATAATTATATGAGCCAGTCCTTTATACTAAATATCTTTATATGAATCCTTATATCCTATTGCTTCTGTTTCTCTGGAGGACCCTGTAGCCTATAGCTGTAGTAGGAAGTCATAAATGATAAACAGAACAAGTGGCCAAATTTTCTCCTTTTAACCATATCTTCTAATATTATGTTACAGAAAATAGAAATAATTTAATGATAATTTACTGACTTTCATAGGCAATGAAAGTTTAGAAAGTTTTTCTGTGAAAAAAATTTCAAGAACAAACTAAAAGCTGTCACCTCAAAATTATCCTAAAATGATAAACAAATATGCTTTTCTCTTTGCATAGTGAGTCATTAAAGTGACAGACAGTGATATAATAAAATCCATATCATATTAATAGTTCTTGTTTAATATTTGACATTATGCCAGCAGACTAATATATTTATGTTTACTAAAATGTCTTAAAAATTTCTACTGCATTTCCTGAACATGTATAAAATCATTGATAAATTTTGTTATAATCAAAATTTGGCAAAAATATCAAAATTTGATTTTATTTAAAAAATCAGTATAAAACTGAATTATTGGAAAACCTGGTTGAAAATGAAAGCATGTTTTTGGAAGTGTGGAGGTTGCTTCATTTTAATGTTTGGTGGTAATATAATGACACATCTGGTATATAGTGTATATGCCAGAATACATAGCATAAAATGTAGATCCAGAGTTTAGAGGTTAGAAATATACTCACAAAACAACAAAAACCAAAGATATAAACTGAAGGCATTATTACAATTAATGTCCTGATTAAGCACACATAAGCGAAGAATTTGTCTTCTAAGCCTTATTGCATCAAATTGAACAGGTCCTATACTTGTCATTTGAAGCTATACTTATACTTTTTAAGTATGCAAAACCAGTTTGAGGAAAACAATTGTAAAAATTATGCAAAATTCAAAGGTTTAAGTTATTTAGGTAGATGGGTAATTCAGAAATCCTTATCTGAAAATGCTAACTTTGTATTCAAGACTGAATGGAATTTACACTCTTCATGAAAAGAGCTAACTGAACTTTAAGATGAAAAGCCACAAAAGTCTGATATATATCCATAATACTATACATAGAACGCCAAGAAAACCTCTTCTTCCATCAGATATTAAATGACTTTATGAATAAACATAATTGAGAGTTTTCTAGAGAGCTTTGGACTGAAAATGGTCACTCTATATCACTGAGTCAGTTCAGGCAATATTAGAAAGTATTTTTGGCCACACCTGTCTAACTGCAGATCATAACCTCCTCAGCGAGAGAGCCTATCTTAGTCGCTGCCTTTAATCCTTACTTTTGTGCATAGTGCAATATTTGGGGGTTATGTTCTAAGCCTTCTCTGAAACATCATACATTTATGAGATAAGGAGGCTTTAATATGGTCTCATGAAATTTTCCTGGTCAATGTTTCTATGTCTAAAGTGGGTAATAAGGTTGTGCTGAGTTTTCCTGGGGGCACTAATTGTGCAAATTGTTGCCTAGGATTACATTCTGGGTTTCAGTGATCCTCAGAAAAGGGAGCATTATGAAAGCAACTTGCCTGGAGATCAAGCAGTACATGTGCAGGATTTAGTGAATCATGGTTGATCAGTAGAGAATCAGCCTTACATTTTAAGGGCATTCCTCTCTTTATGCTTTTTAACTTAATAGCTGGTGAAAAATTGGAATTTGCAAACCCTTCAGAAAAACAAAGATGACATTTTTTTGTTTTGTTTTGGTGTCTGAGTTTTGTATGTAGGGAATGTTCATGGGTGGGTGAGAAAATAATATAATTCTGAAGTTATTCTCGTGGTAGGGTTATAACTGATAATCTGGGAACTGTGAATTGTGAAGATACTCATAAGAGATGGTGTGATTCACAGCATTGGAAATAAATATTCAAAGTGCAGCGTTTTTTTGGGGTGTGTGTAAAGCACAAATTAGAAATTTTCCTATCATGTTTTTATTTGAGGTATGAGAATGCATAATCACAAATACATGAAATGTAATGATTGCATCACTTGGCTATAACAGAATTAGCAACATATGTATGTTTTAAAACATTAATTTCTCAAGTTACATATTTATTATACCAAAATTCTGAGAAATAAACTTGAATATAATTGACTAGCAGTTGGGGTCAGACTCTACCAGGCTGCAGTCTGGCATGGGTGCAAGAACCTGAGATTCAGAGATTAAGTTAAATTTCTAGCTCTGTTATTTATTAGCTTTGTTTTGGAGAAACCCCTTAGCCAATGTGAACTTCGGTTTTGTCTTTTGTCCAGGGGAGATAACTTTCTACCTCTTGGGGCTAATAAAATATCATGGAAGTTGACATACATAAGAACATCATATAATTTTTACTTACACAACCATGAAAAATGAACCTTGAATACACCATAGTTATATGGATATCAGCACTGTTCAGCTGTCTTGATTCAATCATCAGTAGAATTAAAATTTACTTAAAAGCCATTGTTAACCTCCTGAAATCTTCTGATTACCAGCACTGGTGATTTTGGTTTTTTGAGTCTTGGGAATATTCTTATTCAGTTCAATTAAACACATTTATTGAGCACTTTTTAAGTATAAAGACTGAACTGAATATGGGAAGAGAAGGAGCGGGAAAGAGAGAGTGAGAGGACGAGGAGAGAGAAAGTTTTCCTGGAATAAAGATATCTGGAGATACACAACCCAAACTGATAATTTCAATAAAATAATAAGGATAATATGATAATAGTACCAGTTTCTATTTATCGTGTACTTTGGGCAAGGAAAAGACCTAACTGTACTTTATTTTGACTACTACACTGTTTCCTCACAGTAAATCTATGCTGAAGATACAAATATCTTCACATTCTTTAAGAAGAAAACTAAAGCACAGGTATGATTAGTTAGATGGTTAAATATTGCACAGCTAGCCTGATTAATTAAATTGTGATGGGTTGCACAGCTAGTAAGCATAAAATCTTGATGCAATCTCCAGTGTAACGGGCTCTTTCAGTAATTTTGGTTTGAAAGTTCATAAGTCAGGGTTTCATATTTGTTTTTCTCTTTCTGACTTACTTCACTCTGTATGACAGTCTCTAGATCCATCCACGTCTCTAAAACAAATATCGTATATTGACACATATATGTGGAACCTAGAAAAATGGTACAGATGAACTGGTTTGCAGGGCAGAAGTTGAGACACAGATGTAGAGAACAAACATGGACACCAAGGGGGGAAAGCAGCGGGGGGATGGGGGGATGTGATGAATTGGGTGATTGGGATTGACATGTATACACTGATGTGCATAAAATTGATGACTAATAAGAACCTGCTGTATAAAAAAATAAATAAAATTAAATTAAAAAAAAAAAAGAAAAGTCAGTTTCAAAACCAAGGTTTCAAAACCAAGGTTTCAAAACCAAGTCGGAGAAGATTTGTGAAGGAGTTGATATTCAAATCTGACTCTTAAAGAAAAGAAACACAAAGTAGGCAAATGTGTAAAAGTGGGGTTTTAAGTTTGAAAAAGTATGCGAGCTGAGGCACTGACTGAAAGACAAATAACCTTATATATGCAAAAAACTCAAGATGCTTGGTGCTGATGCTGATAAAGTGGTAAGGCTTTAGGTGTAAAAAGGATTGTGAATGCCAGTTTATAAAGGCGGGGCATGCCCTATTTGGAAACTCTGGGTTTAGCTCAAGGACAGTGATAAGTTTAAAGGAATTTTATGTGAGAAAAGAGACCGTTGAATTTTGAATATTTATTGCTCTTTGACTATTTTAGGGAGGATGAATTCAAAGATGATGAGATTAGTGTGGGGGACCAATTAGAAGGATTTTGAAGTTATCCAGTGGATTGTAGCTAAAACAATGAGAGTAGAAATGGAAAGAAGGAAATGAATTTGAGAAATAGAAAGTCAAATCAGCAGGATTGGGTGATTGTGTTGGGGAACAGGGTGCAGCCTGGGAGGGGAAAGTTCTGTGATAACTCCCAGTATCATACTTAACATTATTGAGAGTAGTGCCCTCAAAAAAGGCAGGAAGTACAGTGAAGATAATGAGCTTATGGGGCCCATAAACCACTAAAGAGACTTGTTTCACAGGTGTTTAGATGTAACAATCTGAAGCTAGAGGAGTCATCTAAGCAGGGATTTGGGAGTCATTGGCATACACGTAGTCATTAAAACCATGATAGTGGATGAAGGCACTCACGGGCAATTTGGGATAATGAAACTGAGAAACCCCTTCTTTCCAAGGATGGTGGCATCAAAGTAACTTGAATACCAAAGAATTCAGTACACTCGAACCTTTCCTCCTTCCTGCACCCAAGACTAATGAAGCCTTAAACCTGGTGCACTGTCAAAGGGGACCCTGGCCAACAGCTGCTTA
Source organism: Monodon monoceros (assembly GCF_005190385.1). NCBI lineage: Eukaryota > Metazoa > Chordata > Mammalia > Artiodactyla > Monodontidae > Monodon > Monodon monoceros. The sequence goes on along the minus strand of NW_021703777.1, from coordinate 83,596,218 downwards.
AGAATCACCTGGGCCACTTGTTGAAAATGGTAACTTCTTTGTTCTGCCCAGACATAATTAAAGTCCTCTGAAGGTAGAACCCAGAAACACCCATTTTCAAACAGTTCTCCAGGTGATTCGGTTCATTTCAAACCTAAGAAAGAGCAACTTTAGTTGGTGCTTCCAAAATAAGATTGAGCATACAAATCACCTGGGCATTATGTTGAAAGGGAGATTCAAATTCTGTCTGGGATGAAGCCTGATGGGCTTTATTTTTAGTTAAGATTCTCAGGACGCTGCTGCTCCTCCAGACACACACTGAGAAGAAAGGCCTTGGAGCACATAAGGCCCTCTCAAATCAGAGCTTATCAGGTGTAAATAATCACTATATTTTGGTTATTTTTATTATTTTATTATTGATACTGTTATTATCTAAAAGTAGATTATAGTTTCTGCTCCATTGATTTATTTTGGAATGCCATTCTTATTCTTTTGAGTCAATTTCCAATTTGGAGCCACAATTTAAAAGAAGAATCTCATTAATAGTACTGGCTTGAGAAATGTAATCACTTTTACTTAATGCTTTTTAAAAAGAACTCTTCAAAACTCAAAATATGAAATATGAGTACCCAAGGAGGGGAGGCAATAGGCTATTTTACAAGCGTATTTGATGACGAGACCTTTCTGTCCAGAATGCTTATTAAGATCTCAAGGGAACACAGTTTGGGAACATTGCCTGAAGCCACACAGGAGTTGACTTGAGAATTATTTTTGCACGTCATTTTCAGTTTGCTGTAATATATCTATACTTAGGCTATCGAAAAGCAAACTCTTCCCAGTGTTGTGCATCTACCTATGAGCAAGGCTGCCTAGTTTCAAATCCTGACTTCACGTCTAGTTTGGATGTGCTTCAGCGAGTTACCTAGCTCTTCTGAATTTCACTTTACTCATGTGAAAATGGCATAATAATAGTTCGTATCTCAAAGTAATAAAACACTCAGCATGTTGCCTAGTATATAGTAAGCATTCAGTAACTTCTACCTTATAGCTGTTGTGAATTTAGTCCTTCTTAATTATTTTTTTACACATGGAGTTCAAAGTTTATGTTTTCAGTTATATATATATATATATATATATATATATGGTATAGTTATTACCTAAGTATTATATTGGGCCTTCTTATAATTAGAAAAGAAATGTAAAAAAACAAGTGAAAAAATGTGACACCTCTTACAGAGCCCTTCTTGAGTATCCCTTCTGGAGTATATAGTACTAGGATTTGACCCAACTGCCTCTTCCTTCCATATCACATGGTATTTTGAGCTCTAAGAACTTATATAGGTTCTCAACTCTACTAATTCTGTTTTTACTCCCCTACATTCATTTGTTCTTGCTTGGTTATTCCTTATAACCAAGTTACTTTTTAAAATTTAACTTAAAGTGTATATCCTTTCAATTAATTTATGAACACCATGAATCTGAGAATAATGCCGCTTCAGTATTTACTCATAACTTAAAAGGTGATCAACAAAGGTAAATGATTAAGTAATTCTCCACGTAACAAGATAAACATCTAAACTTTGTAAAGGAAATTTTCATACAGAATTTATCTGAGAAGATGTTTTGCGTAGCTCTACATTTTCTGCTTTTTAGTGTATCAGATACAAAATGTACATGAATTATTGATTAAATTTGAGTCTGCTCTTAACCATTGTACTATAATAGGGAGAACCACGAGAATAAAATTACAGTGAGATATAGTATGGCTTAGTTTAGGATTTCAGAAGTGAAGATGGATACAATTTGGATTTTTAAGTCCTTAAGGGTTTTTTTTTTTCTGATAAATTTAATATGAGATAAGGAGAAGAAGAAATCCAGGATTTTTTTAGGTATTATACTTGACTAACTCAGTGGGCTTTCGTACCCCTTACTGAGATGGGAATGACAAGAGAAGAAGCATTTTGGGTTACAGGTGAATCAAGAATTGTTTCTGGTATTGTTAGTTTTGAGTTGCCTGTCGACATAAAGAAAAATGCACAGATGAGAGATGTTAGTTTAAGTTTTATTCAGGTCTTACTGAGGACTATAGCCTGGGAGACAGCCACTTAGTATCTCTGAGTAAATTGCTCCACAGAGGTAAGGGAGAAGCCAGTGTATATATGATTTTTGGGGGCTAGGAAATCCACGTAGTCAAGCACACATCTTGGTAAAAGTTTACTGCTAATCACAAAGAACAGATATCTCAAGTTAATGCTCTTAGTGCTTTTCTATGTATTGGAAGATGCAGGAATCTGAGGTCATTGAAATTCTTCCTGATATATGCATGCAAAGCACAAAATGCCTCTTCCTGTTTTTTATACTGAATTCTTCTCAGGGTGTACTGTCAGTGGGCCACTGCAGTGAATTTCAACTTAACCCTTGTAGAATTGGTTGATGAACTAAACTCTTTGTGTTTTTCTTGTTCACATGCCGAATAAACACCCATATGGGTACGTCAAGTAAAATGGCTGTGCTGGAGTCTGGAATTCTAGGCAAAGTTAGTGCTTGAAATTCAGCTTTTGGACACATTGGCATCTACTGACATTAAATGCCACATTTTGAACAGAGTCGCTTAAAGAGACCTGATTCATTGAAGATATAAGGGGTCCAATAACAAAGTCCTATGTGAATATTCTCCGAAAATAGAGGCTGAACAGCAGAAAGGAAACTGCAGTGAATTGGGAAAAATCACAGTCAATAAAATGGGTAAAACAAATGAAAAACTGGAGAGTATGTTGCCACAAAGCTTAGACAACAAAATGTGTCATGGAGGAGAATGTGGCATCGTGTATCGAACGCTGCACAAACTCTAAAGTGTGAACAGAAAGGCGACAACTGGATTTGACCGTGTTCATGTAATTGGTGGTCTTGAGAAAAGTTGTTTCATTGGAATGTTTGAGAATAAGGTCTGTTCGGAGAGGTTTGCAGAGAAAATGTGAGGTGAAGGAGTGGAGATAACAGTAGAATACCTTTTTTTTTTTTCCCAAGAAGGTTTACCGTGTTGTGTGCCAGACTCAGGCTATTGATAACCAATGTTGTGGCTGGATCGGCCCTTGTGGTTCTTATTATGATGGCAAGACACCCTTCAGCAATAACTATCAGGAAGCTGTGGAAAAACAAGGTTTATTACGTACAGATCCTGGAAATTACATGGGACACTTGGGGCCACACAGTGAGATGGGGGAGAGAGAGTTGGGGAGGGAGATTGGGGGAAGGGGGGATAACACAAACAAGAGTGTTGGCCTGGAGTTCTGCATTTATTGGGGTTGAGGGTTCCCAGGCTCACTGTTTGTTGGTGAATTTAAAACATAAGAGGGGAATTTAAAGCATGGGAAGAGAAAAATAACAACAACAAGTGGACCAAAGGGTCTGTTATGGAAACCAACCAAGATCTCTAGAGTAAAGGAGCCTGGTGGGGTAGGCAGCCTGGCTCTTTGTCTGGCAGTGTATTTATTGGAGATTGCCATCTTTGAAGTGGATGCCTCAACCATGAAAATCAGGCACTTGCATTACAAAAATGAAAAACCAACTGCACTAAGCTTGCACTAAACACTGTGAATGGCAGTTAGTATGGTTAACCAGGTAAAGTACAGGATAACAAGTTTAAATTTGAATTTCAAATAAACAACTTTTTTAGAATAATTATGGGGCATACTGACTCAAGTATTTATTGTCTGTTAATTATTTATATATTGAGTATGTCCCATACTTATTGCTCTATTTCTGTTTGCTGAATCTGTCAACCTTAAGTTAAAGATGACGTTTTTTCAAGGTCGGAAATAATAAAATGTGTATTGTAATTAGAAGGTCCTATAGAAAGAGAGAATGATGAAAAAGCAGATATAATTAGAGAAGTTGGATCGTCTAGATACTCAGTTAGATTGAATGAAGCCCAGAACATAAGAGGTGAGTTGGTTTTGAGAAGAAATGGGGCATTTCCCACATAGTAACCCAAAGTAAAACCAAATATGGGGCCAGGTGCAGAAAGACAAGTAGTTTGGGTGGTGAGAAGATAAAGAGCCTATCTAAATACATTATTTTTAATTGAAATATTATGACCAAGTTCATAATAACATTGTCTAAGATAAAACATCCATGAAGTCAACAGTGTGTTATGTTAGTTTATATAAATGAAACATTAAAATAAATGTATATGTGATTTAATTGGTATTATAAGATAATGGTTATTTGGCTCATTGGCTGGGTACAGCCTGCCAGTACAATGGGACTGAAAGACACTACACCTTGTAAGTCAAACTCTTTAAAGTCTTGCCAATGTTTAAGGGATTCGTTTCACTGATGATGTTTTTCATATTGTTTCATTAGTCAGATTTAAATTGTACATAGATACTTAAGAATTTTATAATTACACATTTATTTTAATGCATTTTAATCATGCATATCAGCATAACATTGGTTACTTCGTGAATAATAAACATATTATTCATATATATTCTAATATCCATGATTATTCATGGATGTAATAATGAGGTATTCATAGGCATCAATAAAATCACCAGCTAGAGTTTTTTTATCATATTATATATTTATAGGTAAAACAATATGGTAACTATCACAGGTTAAACAGGTCCACTTAAGTGTTCAGAGGCTAAAGAAGAGAGGTTCTAGTAGACTGTATTCATTGAGTGGAAGCAAATATGTTTGCTTTGGCTAAATGTGGAGTTTACCTTGTTTTCCCACATGCCTATTACCTTCTTTTTAGATGAAATGAATTCTTTTATAACTTGTATGATGTTGAACAGACCTGAGTTTGAAGGCTGACTCCAATTTTTTTTTGGTATAACTTTAGTGAAGTGATTTCTCTGAACTTCAGTTTTCCAGTCTGTAAAACAGGCATAAAAATATTTGTATAGGCTCAGTTTGAGGATTAAAGAGATAACAAAGAGCCAAGCAGAGTGGTACCTAAATTGACTTTCAGTATAATAACTTTAGTAATTACTAGTGAGAGCCTGCTAGGGGGCAGCTATTACATTAATAAGTAGTGTGTATATATATAAATTCAATCTTTGTACTAAGTTACTAGATTAGTTCTGTATGGACAGAGACTGACCACTGGCACATAATAAATAAATAATTTGTGGAATGAGTGATTGAAATGAACAAGGCTGTGGAGCAGGTGTTGTAATTATACGAAACAGACAAGGGTGAGTTTAATCAGCCATAGAGTGATGAAGCAAAAATCTGACAACAGGGTTAGTTCACTCTAAAGTCCACAGAGTTCACCACCATGCTAATAGCTCCACAACTAATAGATTAATAGTTATAGTTTTTTTTAAAGAAAAAATACTTGAAGGTATCTATTAGGAGCATACAGTAATTTACCTCTACTGAAACAATGAAAATGAGATAAACCTAGTTCTATGGAAATGCAAGCTTTCATGTTCCATGCCTGTTCAGTGTCCTCATTTAAACCAGTGATGTTCTCAGAAAGGATCATCACAGTCTGGAAATATTTTTTGCGGGATGTTTAGGTGGGAGGTGAAAGGCTTGGAAAGATTGGTGTTGATGAGCTGGAAGATCCTGTCCCCAATTTAGACAGTTATGAGGGAAAATTGAGGCTTTTTGTTCTTTATTCTTTGTGACATTTTTGAATTATACTAAAAATTGTACACTGTCCAGGAACAGTCAGAAAGTACATTTAGAGGTGCAGAAAGGGATGTTCAGTTAGTTTAGTTCTGAGAAACAAGAATAGAAGGAGCTTACTCTGGGAACCTTGTGTGTATTTCAGTTACCTGATTATCAAACTGCTTATAAATTGCATGCAGATAGAGCTTGAAGTCTCAGGGCCATATTTCCACTTACCCAATGACCCCCAAGTTCTTTTTTTTTTTTGGTCCCAACTTTCCATGAGAACACGAGAGACAGTGTGGTATAGGAACAAGCATATAAACTGAGGGGTTATAGAGATGGAGATGCAACAGTTATGATTTTTTTTATTGATAATAGGAAGGAAATTTTAAAGTACCTGAGAGTTTCTTGTTTTCCATACACATCCAACCATGAGGTGGAAGACTGGAGTTCATCTGTTTGGCTGTCTACCTATTGATCTATTTACCTGGGCATTAGAAGAGATAGACTTAGAGTATAGTAGAATTTGGCATTTATTTCTAAATATGTTTCATAAGCTCTTAAGAGAAATTGCAAGGGCAAAGTCATAGAGAAAAGACACTGTGATTACGTATAATTAATTGGTCACTGATCAGCAATGCCATTTCCCAGATACATCAGGTAGAATTATTTCTGTTATTTTTATAAGATATTATATGTCCTATAGATGCAACCCAATCGAGGAGATAGAAGGCATGCACTTCTGCACACGTACACATATTCACATACAACCATTGTATATACACACAACAAATTAAGAGGAGAAAATTGATGAGTTTGTTTAACCAATGGGTTATTTAGAAATCAGTGGGTTTCTAATGGACAGTTCAGTTATTTGGTTGAGTTTAACTAGTTGTCTTCAAAGTAAATACTTAAAGGTCAATCTCCTTTTTTTACCATGTTGCTTTGTGTGTTGAGACAAAATTAGAGTGCAAAATTCGTCATCAGACCTGACTGAATCGGCTACTTGATTATTGTGCTCTGTGACTTTGGGTCATCTTTAATCTTCCTCACAATTAATGTACTTGAATATTGTAACCAAGTGATTAGTTAACATGGTCATTTTGTCAGGGTGAATGGGTCAATCAGTCAATCAAATAATGAATATTTACTGCTTGATTGACTTAAGCTTAACCCTGTGCATGAAATAGCATTATTTTATTTAAATTCTTCACACAGATCACCAGAGAAGAAAACAGGGGCCCTGAGATTTTGGTGTAACTTTTCCACCAACTAACTGTGTGATCTTGTTCTAGTCATTTATCTTTGAACGTTCTCAGTTTTATGAATAAATATCGTCTGTGACAAGATAATCATAGTGTTTTTAATGTTCTAATATTCTAAGGGATTCTATACATGATAATCATAATTATGGAAAGGTGATAATAGCAAGTAATACATACTGAATATTTATTATGTTCCAGTAGTATAAGTCTTTTACATGTATTGTAATATTTAATCTGCACAAAAATCTCAGGATGTAAGAATAGTTAGTTTTCTCATTTTATAGATAAGGAAACTGAATTTGAAAACCATTAATAGTTTAACAAATGTTCCCATAAGTGCTAGAATGGAGCAAAATCAATTTCTGCTCACACAAATTCTGTGATCCTCTCCCTCTATTCTACAGCCACTCCTCACACGTACCATCCACAAATTTTCTCTTGTTCTAGGCATGCATAAAACATAGGTTACTGTCTCAAACCTCAGCAAGGAAAATAAGTCTACCATGACTCCGACCATGGGGATGGTGACTTTACAATCAGAATTAGAAAAGTGGAGAAACTCTCACATGTGAGGTAGGAATTGCGTCTGTGCCCAGCTTTTACCACGTGGGCATTATTCAGAAAAGACAACTGCCTAGACAGTTGGTACAGGCTGGGAAAACTTTAGAAACCCAGACACAACCACAGACATGAAATTCATTAAACCTAACTACTTTAACCAAGTGGTTTGACAGCAGCTCCTTCTTGAAACTCAGAATAATTAGGCAGAAGATGAGACTTCTTTATAAAGAAGGCTCTCTCTGCTGTTCACTGCTGACCTAGAATTTGAAAGCTGCTTCAACATGTATTGGCTCTTCAGAGCAAACTTGATTCCACTGATATATTCCCCCCGCCTTTGCACAGGGGAGATCAGCATAAAACCCAGCACTTTTGCTAATTCCCAGTGGAGCACAGACACCTGGAAGAAAGAAATAGTTTTACCACCTACAGGTTTCCATTGGTGAGCAGGGAAGAGAAAGAGAACCATTGAGACCAGGAGGAGGAAAAGATTAGTAAGTGCTGCCGTCAACGCAGGAAAGATTTTTTAAAACAACAATAAAAAGTGCCTCTAGGACAGCTGTGCAGTATTCTTTTCTTCTACTAAAAAGGAAAAACATGCCAAAACAGAGAAACAAAAGAGAACTGGAAAGAGATAAACGAAGTAAGAGGTCAAGCTCCTGGAGTTGTTAAAAAAAAGTATAAAAGCAAAAAAAGGAGAAAGTGAGAGGAGAAGCAAATTTAATTTATTTTTTCATGTATTATATATGTGCAGGTATTTGTGACTGGGGCCATGTGGGTATCATGTATCTGTGTAGAAAACAGCTCTGGTTATAAAAATAGATTATGCACATAGGAGTTTATGTACTCCTGGCATTTGTGTGTTACAGACTGTCAAGTACAGGCTCTCTAAATGACAGATTCCAAAGCAAGACTTTGAAAAGAAAACAGTAACAAGTAATTGATTTAGAAAAAAGAAACAAAGTTTGATCCTTTCTAACTACTCAGCACTATTGATCTATTATTTACATGTTCTTCCTTGGCAGGTATTAGTTTTCCCCTCAAAATATGGTTGTTTGCTCTCTCTCTCTCTCCCTCTCTCTGTCTCTGTTGCAGTTTTAAAATTGAGGATCCCTAATTCTGTATATTTTTCTGGAGGATTCTACCATGTTAAAATGTCAGTCTAATTGTTATATTCATTTTCATATAAACACTGGAATGTGTTTTCCTTCTACACGTATTTTTTCCATTTTTAAAGGATATTCTAAAATTGTTATTAGAGATTTTGTGAAAACCTACCAGAATCTAGTTTTAAAAAAACACACACTCATGTCAATATATTTAAAATGAAATAAGGATTCCATATTTAACCTGATATCGCCAACCTCTTTTTCTGTATCTCTGTTGATGAAAATTAGGATGCCCCTCTCCGATGCCATTTTAAAAATTAGAGAGCTATGCTGCTTCAGGTTGTATACGCTCTAGTTTACACATTTTAGTTACTTGATAATATATTTCATTTATTAACAAAAATATGAAATGCCTTAAATCATAGTCCCAGATGCTGCAAATCATGATCTTGGAAGGAAAAAAAAAATAAGCTGCCTGGAGCCTCAGAACAGGCTTTTCTTGCTAGTATGCCCACAGAAGCAATGCTACAGAGAGAAAAGTGACATTCCAGTGATTTAATTATTGTTCCACTCCTCATTACATATGTGGCTTAATATAGCATACAGAACAGCAGAGATGACAGTATAGGTAGTCATCTTCCTCCTGTTGAAACCTATAGCATACTCACACTCATAAATAAAGCTCTCAATTTATTGTTGTTGCTGCAGAGATGCCCACATTTTCCCTGGAAGGAGAAAGCGCTACTCAGATGCTATATTGCCAGTTTTACTAGCATGCGGTACACTGAGGGAATGCCCACACATTTCAGTGCTACTTTAAGTATTAGCATAATGAGTCATGTTATGTATGTCCTTACGAATTATCAGATAGCTCTGGAGTTGTATATTTGCAAAGGACATGAGATGTTATCAAATCTTTTCTATTTCTGCATTATTAAATAAAGGGGCTTGTGAACATACCTCAGGAATGGATACTGGTTGCTAAGCACCCTTGTTTATAACCGGACTTCTCACATTGCTGCTTACAGCTTATTTTTTGACTTCTGATATTTGCAAATTACTTGCCAGTCTGTCCCATCTTCCTCTGCTACATTCATCTTCCTAACAAAAAGTTTTTATACTACTACTACATTGTATAAAAAAAGAAACTGTATTCTTTTTCAATGCCTGTTAAATGAAGGATGAACTCTTTTGGGTCTGCTTGCCAACCATAGCTGACTCTTTCTGGACCCTCTCTCACTGCCCTTGCACCATGACATGTATCACATTGCCCTTTATTCTCCTTTGTGGGCTCCATACATACTTCCCTCTGGTTTATGATGATTTTGCTGTTGCACTAGCGTAGAATTTTCAACTGCTGTCTGCTTCCATCACTCTTTAAGTAAGCAAACCCAGCCTTTCAAGATTCTTCCAAAATACAACAGTATTTGTTTATTCTGTCTATTGATTTAGCCATCATTCATAGGCATCTATCATGTAACAGGTACAGCATTTACAGTGGTGAACCAGATGGATTCAGCAGTTGTTTCCATGAAATTACATGCTAGGAATATTTCTTCTCCCAGTAGCAATTTCTTCTTTTTTGTATTTTCTTTAGCACTGCAGTTATACTCCTATGACCCTTTCTTTCTAAAGTCCATTTTGCTTTTTACCTCATATGAGCATGTGTAACACACATATGCATATTTATATTAAATTTGTATTTATACTGTAATGCATCTTTTCCACTTATCTATTGCTATCTAAAAGACTATTCCAAAGCTAAGTGTCTTACAATTTCATTTTCTGTCTCATAATTCTGTGAAACAGGAATTTGGTTTAAACATGGCAATGATAGCTTATCTCTTTTCTGTGATGCCTGATGACTCAGCTGAGATGGCTCAAATGCCAAGGAGCTGGAAAATCCAGGGACTAGCCAAGCATCTTTCTCTATCTTTCTCCACATAGTCTCTCCATGAGGAAGCTAGCTTGAGCTTCCTTATAGCATGATGGACTCAGGGAAGTTGGAGTTCTTATACAGCTGTTCAGGACGCCAAAGATGAAACTTCCGAAAAGCCCAAGTAGAAACATCAGCTTTCTAGAGACTGGGCATCAGAAGGCACTCATTCCATATTTTATTTTTGAGGCAAGTCAAGAAAGCTAGCCCAGGTTTAGGATGAGTTTAGCATCCTGAAACATTAGTCAAGGATTCTGGTTGCCCATGTAAGGAGTTTGGAAGTTGCCACTCTGTCCTAAAAAGTAAACAGCTGTACAGAAACATATTTTCAAACTATAAAAAAAAATCAAAGATACAGAAAAAATTCCTAAAAGAAGCCAGAGAAAAAATCCTTATTTATAGGGGAACAAAGATAAGAATTCTACTTCTCAGAAACCATGCAAACAAGAAGACAGTACAGTGAAATATTTAAAGTGTTGAGGAGAAAAGTCACCAACCTAGAATTCCTGCTAAATTACCCTTCAAAAGTGAAGAAGTAGACTTCCTCAGACAAACAAAAATTCAGAAAAATTGTTTCCAGTAGACCTGCCTTGAAAGAAATGTTAAATGAAGCTCTTTGGAGAGAAGGAAAATAAGGTAGGTCAGAAACTCAAATTTACATAAGTTAAGGAAGAGATACAAAGAAGGGATAAGTGAAAGTAAAATAAAAACTTATTCTCTTATTCTTATCTAACAGATGTTTGTTCAAAATAATGATAGCCATAATATATTTGAGTATGCATGCTTAATAATATGCAGGGAAATACAAATTAAAACAGTGGAGAAATCACTACACATCTATTAGAATGGCCAAAATCCAGAACACTGACAACACCAAATGCTGGTGAGGTTGTGGAGCAACAGGAACTCTCATTCACTGCTGGTAGAAATGCAAAGGGTACAACCACTTTGGAAGACAGTTTTATGTTGGGCCAATGTAGATTCCTCAGTTGTAACAAATGAGCCACTCTAGTGGGAGATGTTGATAATGGGTAGCACTGCGTATGTGCAGGGACAAGGCGTGTATGGGAAATCTCTGTAACCTCACCCCCCCAATTGTGCAGTATACCTTTACTTGCTCTAAAAAATATGAAGTGTTAACAAAATCAATCCTCATCATCAAAAAATCTACAAACAATAAATGCTGGAGAGGGTGTGAAGAAAAGGGAACCCTCTTGCACTCTTGGTGGGAATGTAAATTGATATAGCCACTATGGAAAACAGTATGGAGGTTCCTTAAAAAACTACAAATAGAACTACCATATGATCCAGCAGTCCCACTACTGGGCATATACCCTGAGAAAACAATAATTCAGAAGGACACGTGTACCCCAATGTTTGTTGCAGCACTATTTACAATAGCCAGGACATGCAAACAACCTAAATGTCCAATGACAGATGAATGAATAAAGAAGATGTGGCACATATATACAATGGAATATTACTCAGCCATAAAAAGAAACAAAATTATTTGTAGTGAGGTGGTTGGACCTAGAGTCTGTCGTACAGAGTGAAGTAAGTCAGAAAGAGAAAAACAAATACCGTATGCTAACACATATATATGGAATCTAAAAAAAAAAAATAGTCATGAAGAACCTAGGGGCAAGACGGGAATAAAGACACAGACCTACTAGAGAATGGACCTGAGGATACGGGGAGGGGGAAGGGTAAGCTGTGACAAAGTGAGAGAGTGGCATGGACATATATACACTACGAAACGTAAAATAGATAGCTAGTGGGAAGCAGCCGCATAGCACAGGGAGGTCAGCTTGGTGCTTTGTGACCACCTAGAGGGGTGGGATAGGGAGGGTGGGAGGGAGGGAGATGCAAGAGGGAGGCGATATAGGGACATATGTATATGTATAACTGACTTACTTTGTTATAAAGCAGGAACTAACACACTATTGTAAAGCAGTTATACTCCAATAAAGATGTTAAAAAAAATCAATCCTTTTATGTCCCATGATTTTATGAAATAGGAATTTGGTCAGGGCATAGCAGTGATGATTTGTCTCTCAAGGATAAGAGTACTAAAGCACTGTTAGCCATTCTTAAACTACCGTAGTGTATATTTTGTGTTTTCCAGTAGAAAATAATATCTTTGAGTGCAGGGTCTGTCTGAACCATCTTTGTTTCATCTCAAGATGAATATTAAGATGGTAACTAACGTTAACTTCCACAGCAGAGTCCACAGTCCCAGTGGCTTAATATTACCAAGTTAAGTTTTCATTTACATTAAATTCCAGTGCTTGTTATGAGCTCTCATTTTATATATATCATATATTGCTGCTCTCCTCTAAGTAGTGTCTCAAATGTGGACTGCTTCAGTCTTGTAGTTAGGCCACTGAGAGCAAGCACATGGCCTACGTGTAACCACAACAGGGAAGCAGAGAGATAGCAGATTGTATGGGGTTTTATGGGGCACATCTGGACCTAGCTTACCTCGCTTTTCCCCGCATCCCATTGGCCAAATTTAGGTACATGTCTCCATCTCAGTGAATAGGAGACTAGAAGCCATCAAGGAGCACTCAAATATTTGAACTAGCAGTTTTTGTCATAGACCTTTGTTTTGCTATATATACACATAACTTTGTTTCTTTATATAGGTATTGTGTCTAATCTAATATCAAGAATGTCTGGGTGATCTATAATCCTTTCCATTAGCATAATCTGCTTGTGAAAATTTGTGGGCATTATCCCACTCCTACCCCCAAGGGTAATCACTGTGCTGACTTATAATACTATAGATTAGTATTGCTCAATTTTAAAATTTACTTAAATGGAATCCAACTGTATATATCCTCTTGTGTCTGGCTTCTTTGATTCAACATTATGTTTGTGGAGTTCAGCTATATTTTTTATGTATTATGCTGAATAATATTCCATTTTGTGAATATTCCACAATGTATTTATCCAATTTAATGTTGATGGACTTTTGGGCGTTTTCTAGTTTTTGACTACTCTGAAGGGGGCTGCTATGAACATTAATGTATTTTGGTGAACATATATACATATTTCCTTTGTGCGTACTTGAGAGTGGAAATGCCGAGTCATAAATGTATGGATATTCGGTTTTATAAAATGTTGCTGGTTCCCCAAGGTGGTCGTACTAAATTATATGCCTTCTAGCCAGGTATGGGAGTTCTCTTTTCTTCAAGGCCCTAAATCTCTGTCTTCAATTATCTCTTTATTTCCTTCTATTTCGGCTTGTACTCAAGACAGCATTTTCTGATCTTATGTGTTTTCTTCAGGATCTTGCCAAATGCAGTCAAAACACAGTACAACATTCTGTTATTTGATACCCTTCCTCTAGATCTCCTATCCCAGAAAGCCCATGGCTTGTCTCCTCATTTAGAACAGTCAGTGGGTTTTCCAGATACCTGTCCACAGCTCCCCACAGACAACGGTTTTCTATCTGCCAGTATCTGTTGCCCCACTGTAGCCTGAGCACTCATTCAGTGCTACATGTTTTAGTTTTTAAAGCAGCGCTGATCTTCAAGGACTGATTACAGTACTCAGAGCAAACTGTCATTTGGTACTGTAATAAAGGAAACCTGAAATCTTAATTGATTAACATAATAAAAGGCTTACTTCTTGCTCATATCTGGTTGTAAAACAGTTGGCTCTCTATCTTGGAGCCGTGTGTCCTCTATGGTCACCACAGCAAGGAAAGAGGAAACTCGAGGTTCATGTGAGATATTTTTGGATTTTTTATAAAAGTGGCTTTCATTACTTTCATCTAAACCCTATTTTTGAGTACTCAGTCCCATAAATTTCAACCTAAGTGCATAATTGAGAAGTTAAGGAAAACATGGATACTTGGTAGCAATAACAATCTCTGCACAAGGGAGCTTGTCAAAACTTCGTAAGCATAAGTTGAATGAATGAACGTGAAGGCATAAATGTATCCTCTGTGCTATACCTTGTTACATTTGTGAGGTATTAAAAAGAAGTAATTTCTTAAACTACTTTCAAACTACTTGCTAATTACCTTCCACTTCTAACAGAGATTTTATGTATGTATGTGTGTGTGTGTGTATATATATATATATATACACACACACAGAGCTATCTATAGATATATTTGTCGATTATATTTATTATATAAATTACATATATATAAATAATAGAGCACACATCTCAGCATCAAGTAGTCAACAGCATGATAGAAGCATCTAAACTTTAGATGATGACATCAGTTTGACTTTATTGTTTTTCCACAGAAGCACCCATTAATGTTCATAATTCTAAGAACTAAGAAAATGAAATCAAGGAATCTTCTGGACACTTATTACTCCTAAATTTCACTAAGGGGAAGTCAGTGTGAGCTGATCCCAGATTAATAAGATTGTTCCTTCTGAATACTTGTCTTCATGTGCTACCTATAGGAATTAATCCTTACTCTCCAACTCTCTACCTGATCAGAGCTAGCCACAGTTGTTGGCTTTCCTGAAAGCACCTTTATAATTTATTAAACATGTTTTAATTTCTATTTGTTAATACTCACACAAATTTGTTTAAAATAAAGCGTTTAAAATAGCTGCTGTCTATGATTTCTGCCCGTTTTACTGGTGAGGTTTTTATTATCATTGCCATTCTTCAGTACTGCTGTATTTTAATTAATTACTAGTTATTTTCACCTTCAAAGATTTATTCTTTTCTATAATGAGCTAATGCTTTTCTCTACTTCCTATAGTGTTGACAGCAGCAGTGCTTACCAGTGGTTCTTCAGTGAATGTTCAGTGAATTGAAATGGATGCAAACATTGATTTTCACGTATTACCAGTTTGTAATAGTATTGTATGATTTAAATTAAGTTCAGTTGCATATAGTCAAAAGAAAAAAAATAAAAGTGAATGCACATCTTTGTTCTCTTTTCTAAAAGATGGCAGGGGAAGGCAGTCCAGGGTTGCTTTGAGAGTATGACAAATGTTTCCAGGTCTTAGGCCATTTTCTTCTTTCTATTCCATTGTTCCTAATGTGTGGCTCTTGTTCCTGTGTTTTCTTCTCTTTTTTTGGCAGTAAATTCTTTTACTTATTTATTTTTTAATAGAAGCATAGTTGATTTACAATGTTATGCTAATTTCTACTGTACAGCAAAGTGAATCAGTTATGCACATACATGCATTCTTTTTTTATATTCTTTTCCATTATGGTTTTTCCCAGGAGATTGGATATAGTTCCCTGTGCTATACAGTAGGACCTTGTTGTTTATCTATTCTAAATGTAATAGTTTGCATCTACTAAGCTCAAACTCCCAGACCATCCCTCTTCCTCCCCACACCCTCTTTGGCAACAACAAGTCTTCTCTACGTGTGTGAGTCTGCTTCTGTTTTGTAGATAGGTTCATTTGTGCCATATTTCATATTCCACATATAAGTGATATCATGTGGTGTTTGCCTTTCTCTTTCTGACTTGTTCCAGTGTTTTAAGATGGTTGGTGGAATGTCAGCCATCACATCTGCATTCCAGGTACCAACGTGGAGGAAGATACAAAGGAAAAATAGGTAAAGGACCCACACAAACTCTTTTGAGGTTGTCCAAAAAAGGCCACACGCATTCTACTTACATCTTCCTGGAATAAGCATATTTACAAAGTAACACCTAATTCCAAGGGAGTTTGGAGTATGTAGTGTTTTTTTGGAAGGTCAATGCTGGGTAAAAATGTGGGGTTTCAGAGCTGTGGAAGGAAGTTTTCAACAGATATAGATCTAGGGAACCTTCAATCTTCACCAGAATCAGAAGTGGAAAAGCCAGAATCCTGGAGTAAAGCATGAGGTTCAGAGTAGTCGTTTATGATCACTGGCTTGGAAGTCAGGATGATGTAGATTTGAAGTCAGGCTTGACTGGTTTTTAGCTGTGTGGATTTGAATAATTAACGCTTGCTTAAGCTTCAGTTTTCATATATGTATAATGAGCATACTATTTCTCCTTTAATTTTTTGTGTGTTTGTGAGGTTTTAATGAGATTATTTAAGGTGTAATGGGTTCAACTAAATTTTCTTCTATCTTTGTTGTTTTCTTATTTTTTCCAGCAATTGCTTTATTTAGTAGAAAAAAATGGATTTGTAGTTGGAAGACATGTTGAGATTCCAGCATATACCAATCATATATCCTTCCTGAGGATCAGTGTTCTTATCTGTAAAATAGGTCTACCAACCCTGTTATGGCTGTGTTGAGAATTAAATAGAATATTGTATATGAGGTTTTCCTATACAGAATATGATACAGAATACAGGCGTAGAAAATGTTGATTCAGTAGTTTTCCCTTATTTGAAATAATGTATTTTACCCTTTTATGTAAATATCGATAGATTTAAATAGATTTATTGAATTCTCAAAAACTAGAAATAGATTTATTGACTCCCCAAAACCCAGAATATGCTGAGACACTGGTGATGGCTGCTGATCTGAGTGGCATGCCGATATTTAGAGTATAGATTAGCTCTATCAAAAATATACTGTTCTGTTGTGGTTTTCCTATGAAATTCAATAGCGTGAGTTTTAGAATAGAGAATGAGTCACTTCTTATCCTTACTGTGTAATAATTGCTGCTTAGAGATCAAGAAATGACCTTTATTGTACTAAATTAATATAAATGTACAAACATATGCAAAGAAAAATGCCTGGTGTGGCACATAGTAGGGACTCGATAAATATTTGATGAGTGAATTAATTCATTCATTGGGTCTTTTCTACCAAGAAATTTTCAAGAACTGATGAGTTGGCCTCTGCATGGCTGCAGTTATGTTTCTTGTGTTTATTAGATTCTAAGTCATACTGGCAGCTCTCCTCTTTACTTTTACGTTTGGTGAATGTTACAGATTCGACTAAATGAACCATAGCAAATGTAAAATAAATCTTTGCCAAGGGGATGGTATGAATTGAGACAATTATTTCTTAGCTGCATCAGTTTCAGTAAAAACCACGTAGCATTGGCAAACAGCATCGCAATAAAAAGGCTTGTTTTCCTGAAGTAACTTGACAATCATTAGATTGTTGGTTAAATTGACTTGAGAAATCTGAATCATTTTTTTTCAGTTCAATGAGTATTAATGATTTTTCTAATTAAATTCTGCTTCATGATATTAAGTAGACAGACTAACTTCTGTGTTCTAGTTTCTCATCTTTAAATGAGAGGAACATGAGTGTATTATCCAAGGTTTCTTTCATCTCTAACATTTTCTCATTCTGTGATTCTAAAAATTTGCTTGGGTAACCCCACAGGAGCCCCCAGATCCAATCTTCCTCTTCTACAGAGCAGTGCCCCCCTTTTGAAAGTCTTTGCCAGAGGGCCATGCAGTTTTAGCTTGAAAAATCTCCTGCTGCATTATAGATAGCCTTTTGGGTAAGACAACTCCACTGTCAAGATTCTTCTAATTATGAGACAGTCCCTCATTTTGAGACACAGTTTCTTTCTAGGTAATTTCTACCCATTTGTTACTTTTCCTCAAGGAAGCAAAACTTATAATAACTCTTTGACATTCTATCAAATGTCCACAGCTGTCATGTCTACCCTAGGCTTCTTTGAGCCAAGCTCATTCCATTTCTGTAGTCATAACCTAGCGTGACAAGATTTCCAGTCCTCTGTAACAATCTCTTCTAAATCCAGAATTAATGAGCTTCAATAGATTTACCACAAATCTGTGCCCCCTCAAACAAACAAAATCACTAAAACATGGCTCCATGGCATGGACAATAAAAATGGATTATTTATATATTTAGTCCTTTTATTTTGCCAAGAAAATATATTGTGATTTTGAAGTTAAAAAACTAGCTCTTAATTTCACTTTATAAAATATTGCTTGTAAACTTCTCCAAGTCACTTAATTAAACTTTCTGAGAATGCTTTCTCAAGTGTAAGATCATTGTCATCATCATTATCATTGTCATGTGTATCATATCTGTTATTCTGCTATAATGTAAAATGCTCTGAAATTTTAACGTGTTATACGTCTGCAACTGTATAGCTTTAACAACCATTTTTGTATTTGTGCATAATATCATTGCCACATAATTTTCTTCTAAAAACACATTTAAAGATAATAGAAATAGAAAGTATCCGATCAAGGAATGTTCCTAAGAAGAGAGAGAATTTAAGCTGTATGTATATGCACAAACATAACACACACATATACTTCAAAGTTTTAATAGATATAATTATTTTGTTTAGATGTAATTGCTAATCATTTTAAATTACAAACATGAAAATTAAGTGGTCATAAAAACAGCAGTGTTTCTATTTACTTTTGAAAATTATAATGATGACTACCTTTAAGCCATTTAAATAAACTCTAGAATATGCTATAAATGATTTCTTTTTGCAAATTGAAAAGTTCAGAAAATTAGGCAAGTGACATTTTAAATACACTGAAGGAGGGCTTCCCTGGTGGCGCAGTGGTTGAGAATATGCCTGCCAATGCAGGGGACACGGGTTCGAGCCCTGGTCTGGGAAGATCCCACATGCCGCAGAGCAACTAGGCCCGTGAGCCACAACTACTGAGCCTGCGCATCTGGAGCCTGTGCTCTGCAACAAGAGAGGCCGCGATAGTGAGAGGTCTGTGCACCGCAATGAAGAGCGGCCCCCACTTGCCGCAACTAGAGAAAGCCCTCACACAGAAACGAAGACCCAACACAGCCAAAAATAAATAAATAAATTAAATACACTGAAGGAAAAGTTTACAAATCCTATGTGTGTGAATTCTCATGGAATGCTAGACTATAGCCTGTATTCTGTGCATAAGCACCATTAAGAGGATTGCACACTACTACTCTCAAGTTTAATTGGTGTCTGACTGTTCTTTATATGACTTGGCAGTTCATAGGTCAGGGAGGGAATAAAAAAAAACAAAACTCTTATTCCAAATTTATCCCTTTTTTCTCTAATAAAATTACATATATAGCTTTTAAAGGAGAGAAATTTAGTCCCTTTAATACCAAATCATCATAGAAAATTAACAGATAATGATAAGAATATTGCAATGCATGCAGTAAACACATTTACTGAGATTTCAGCTTTGACTGCAAAATTCTAGTGGAATATATTTCATAATAATTATTCTTTGTGCAAATTTGTTTTTAATTTGTTTTTGTTTTTTGATGTATAAGAAATCATTTAGATGAAAAAAGAAAAGTCATGTCCTGTGTGTTTGTGTGTGTATGTATGTATGTGTGTATATGTGTATATATATAATTGTACTGAAGCCATCACCTGGGCTTTAAATGAGCTGACCAGGTTGCTTTAATGCTCCAAATAAACTTCACCACACATAGTTTTAGAGTAGTTTTGCTATTTTGCAGTCTGGTCAGTATAAGAGTTTGCTCTACTAAGAGCAACAAAAGAATCCCTCTCTTCCAGGCAAAAATGAATCAGTTCTGTGAGAAGAGTTGAAAAGAAAGTTGGGACAGCAACTGATTCATGAGTTCAAATAGTTAAGTTTTCCTTTAGAAAATGGGAACTCCATTATCATTTTAAGGCAATCAGCCTTTTTAAAGATCTTAGCAACTGACATTTAGTACATTGTAAATCCATACTCTTGTTCATCTTCTATCAAATGACATCATCAAGCAATCATCTTCCAGCAAACTTTGGTACCTAACACCATTTCATCTCAGCTTCTGGCCACAGAAAGTTTTTTCTTTCCTTCTCCCAGGAGTCCACAGGCTGTAGTATGTCTGGTTTGGAGATATTGTCTGACTGTTTTACAGAAGCTTAATCCAGTGCTGTATGGTTTTTCTCTTGGGATAACTGGAGAAAGTTTATGCTGCTGGTCACTGACATTGATGTGTATAGCATCTTGCCAGGTGTGAAGGAGGTATGAAAGTGGGTCCATCTATTAGGATCCACTGGTCGTATTGCATAATGCACCATCTAAGACTTGCCAGTCTGATACGATTTTAGAATGGCCTGTTAAAGCCACTGTAGTAGATCAGAAGAAATATTCTGTGAATAGGATGCAGTATACACACTGAACAGAGACCTTTAAGTGGTTGTGTCCCCCAAACAGATGACATAGGTCCAGAAGCCAAGAAATAGACCTAGCAGTAGCCTCCCTCACCATTACTCCAGTGACATGCTTGGGGTCTTCGTGCTTCTTGTCCACAGGTCTGGGCTCTGCAACGGAGCCCTCTAGCCAGTTTCCACAGCACAAGGGTCTCATTGTAATACAAGCTACTTATTCTCTTTGGTTCTTATTAAATAAGATACTAACTCTTTCTACCTGAGATTGTTGTGAAGATTAAAGTAGATCAGGTATGTAAGTGATATAAGATACAGGTAGCTGCTCAATAAATATTGGTTTTTCATATTTTATTTGAAATTATATTTAATAAAAAATGTTTTGGAAACATACTATTGAGACCTTTTGATTTTATTGTAATTAAAATCTGTTTTTTGGATTGTAACCCAGAAATGTTTAGAAGAGAGAAATTTGAACTCACTCTATTTTGTCTTAATGTTTTTTTTGTTTTTTTTTTTGTGGTACGTGGGCCTCTCACTGTTGTGGCCTCGCCCGTTGCGGAGCACAGGCTCTGGACGCACAGGCTCAGTGGCCATGGCTGACAGGCCCAGCCGCTCTGCAGCATGTGGAACCTTCCCGGACCGGGGCACGAACCCATGTCCCCTGCATCGGCAGGCGGACTCTGAACCACTGCGCTACCAGGGAAGCCCTTGTCTTAATGTTTTACAATGACATCTTGAGTAGAGTATACTATTTGGGAATTCAAGATTGACTTTTCTAGCCCTGCTGTAAAGAAAAATGTCTGTTTTATAAAGATGATTCTTTTCAAGTTACTGACGACCATAAATAATCTGTGTTCTCATATATATGTGTGTGTGTGTGCGTGTGTGTGTATATATATATATATATATACACACACATATACACACACGCACACACACACACACGACATTTGTATTTGACTGCAAAATGCCACTAAGATATTATGCATATATTAGGTTCTGATTCAGCTTAGAAAAGCTGAATGACTGTGTGTTTATTTTTACTATTTTAACTTTATACTGTCTTTTGTCATAATCATAAAAAATAAGAACTTCTTATTTTTCTGGGGAGAATCATTAGAGCAGGAAAAATGAAAGAAATCTATAGTTTTAGTGAAAGAGGAGTTATTTAGCATTACTACTAAATTTGCATAACCTTAAACAACCATTTCTTTCTTCCTGGACACCAATATCTGTAGTAGACATTGGTCCATTCCAGTACAATGTTTCCTTTGGGGTACTATCACCTCCTCCACTCCCCCTTTTCTTTTCAATTTAGCAAATAATAAATGTATGCCTACCAGGACAAAACACTGAAAGCTCTGTATGAGGTTATAAAGATGCGTAGGCGATGAGCCCTGCCTTCAAAGAGTTTACAATCTGAGCAATTGGTCACACGAGTAAGTTGTGGCATATTGCTTCAGGTGACTTAAGCAGCATTCATTAAAATATTCACATCCTTTGAGTACTTCTCTTTTCAAATTTATAAAGAATCTCTTCAATAGGAAAGGCTAAGCAGTGGGGGAAAAGACCTTTTATTGGAATAAATTGGTGGCCTTGGTTTTGCTTATGAGCATCTTTCTGTTGCTGTAACTTTCTCTCTTATGACATTTTCAGCATCATTACTAACGAGAACTTTGGAGAGAATCTCCATGTTTCCTGAGCCTTCACCAGGGTTTCTTGGTTCCTTGTGAATGGCTCAGTTGCAGTTTGGTCTTGGAATGAATTGCAGTGATTTTTTCCTTCAACAAATCAATATTTTGATTTTAGTTGGTGCTAGAATGATATACTTTGCAATATGTGGTTTTTAGGGTGAGAGTGAGATTCAATAAAAAGGAACACAGGGAAGACTTTTTCCTTGATCTAAACATTTGTTAGTATACTTACACATTATATTCTGTAAAGATATAGTGCAAGTTATAAAATTCTCCTTATTTTTAAAGTTAGAGTGTATTCATGTAAAGTGTATGCACAGTAGAAAAAAGAAAATCTTGAAGTATAAAACTCAAAAGAATAATTAGGTATAAATACAAGTGTGTGTGTGTATACATATATGTATGTATGTAATTTTAAGACTTTATTTTTTAGAGCAGTTTTAGGTTCACAGCAAAATTAAGAGACAGGTACAAAGATTTCCCATGTACCCCCTGGTCCCACATATGCATAGCCTCCAAATAGTTCAATCCAACTCAATTAGTATAAGTCCTGATACTTTAACTGGAATAGGAATAAAAAGTACTCCCTCCTTGGGGGTTGTTGAAATAATTAAAATAATACAGTGTACACAGGAAGTTGTCAGATTGGCCACCATTGGAGAAGAAAGTGCCTTAAGTTAAAGAATAGAACATTACATCATTACATCATCGTGTTCCATCACATCACATCATAGCTAAAATATGGAGAAAAGCAGAGTACTGACAATATCATCTGAACACTCATATCAAATCATGCTTGACACCGTCACTGTATGGGAACATTTTAGTAACATGGGTCAAAACTACATTCAAATTTAGGCTAGTTTGAGTGGTTGTCTTGGTGATTTGCAACTAAAATTATCCCAAATTCTAGCATGTTTACATGTATAAAAACAAGATTTGGCTTTTTCATTGTTATGTTTCCATTTCACTCTAAAAGTACACACGTTTCTTTTGCATAGTTGCATGTAGTACCTAAAATATATGGGAAGCTACTAAAGTACTTTGAGTCATAAGCTCATTCCCTATGACCAGGCTCCTATTTCTCAAGGACATTAAACTTGAAGTAAGAAGACAAATCACAAAACATAAAGCAGTTTGAAAAAATTATCAGGGACCATATAAATAAATATATGAAATGAGTAGACAGTGTGGATATTAAATAAGGCAAAATGGATTATAGAGTAAATAGATAAAACACACACACATTTTAATTAAGAGGTTATTTGAAACTGGCCTTTGAGGAGTATCATCACTCAAGCCAGTAGGTAGTTATTGTGCTTTAAAAAGTGTTTTAAAAAGGACTCATTTCTATGGGAAAGAAAATATGCAAATGAATGTTTTCTGCACTCAAGCTACTTGGAGTCTAGAGCGGAAAGTAAGATACATAAGGTAACATGGCTTAATAGTTTTTGCCTGCATGTATTTGCATTACATGGCTTTGAGTCAGGTTTATTTGCCATTTAATCCTAGTTTGCCAATTCAGTGGGTATGTGTCATTGCACCAATTACTTAACCCTCCTAAGCTTGTGCTTTCATTTATAAAAATAGCAATAACATTTTTTCATTCTTCAAAGTATTTTTGTAGAGATAAAATAATAAATACAAAGTGTTGCTTTCCTTTAAATATTAGTACTCAGGCTGCTATGCCTTGTATCTTAAGAGCTATGTCAGAATTAAATGATGAAACAGTTC
The DNA here is from genome assembly GCF_005190385.1 of Monodon monoceros. Lineage (NCBI taxonomy): Eukaryota > Metazoa > Chordata > Mammalia > Artiodactyla > Monodontidae > Monodon > Monodon monoceros. The sequence goes on along the minus strand of NW_021703777.1, from coordinate 83,572,316 downwards.
TATACATTCTTGCAAGATAGCAGAAATCTTTTTTTTATTGGAGTATAGTTGATTTACAATGTTGTGTTAGTTTCTGCTGTACAGCAAAGTGAGTCAGTTATACATATACATATATCCACTCTGTTTTAGATTCTATTCCCCTGTGGGTCATTACAGAGTTTTGAATAGGGTTCCCTGTGCTATTCAGTGGGTTCTTATTAGTTCTCTATTCTATATATATATATAGTTGTGTGTATATGTCAATACCAATCTCCCAATTTATCCCTCCCTTTCCCTTCCCTTCCCCCCCCTCCACCACCTGGTGACCACAAGTTTATTTTCTATATCTGTGACTCACTTCTGTTTTGTAAATAGGTTCATTTGTAGTATTTCTTTAGATTCCACATATAAGAAATATCATATTTGTCTTTCTGTGACTTACTTCACTCAGTATGACGATCTCTAGGTCCAACCATGTCACTGCAAATGGCATTATTTTGTTCTTTTTTATGGCTGAGTAATATTCCATTGTATATTTGTACCACATCTTTATCCATTCCTCCATTTAGGTTTAGCAACGTTTAGGTTGCTTCCATGTCCTGGCTATTGTAAATAGTGCAGATCTTTAAGAATGATCATCAGATGAGGGTTTAAGCCAAGGCAAATGAACTCAATTTGCATATGGAATAATATTTGAAAAATTAAGTAACCCTAATATCAATATGAATAATATAAATATCAATTGAGTAAATAAATTGCAATTTAACCAAATTAATACCAATTAATGTTACAATTGATATATTTGTATATAAATATATATGTTATATATAATGATAAAGAAAATCAGATAAATAAGTGAGACATAAAATATATTGTAATTCATGTATTCTTTTTCTTTGGGTTATCATTTTTGTATCTCAGGACCTGGCTGTCAAACAAAGCCACAGAATATTTTGAGGATTCTGGGTCAATGATCCTGCTTTCCACATGAATATAAGCCAGAAAATGTAACATTCTTCCTTATAAAGTTATCATTCTCAACATAGAGCAGGAAAAGGGTGATGGTTGGAGTGAGAAAAGCATAGTCATATATCCTGATAAATATCTAAAATGGCAGAACTATTTTATAAGATTTGTTAAAATAAGGGCCATCATCTGTTCACGTGTTTCTGATCTCTCGCTTATTAAATAGCTCTTGGATTCAACAGAGAGTAGCAGCTCTGAGTGTTTTCCTTTAGTCTCTTAAAAATATCCTAGGTTAACTGAGTGTTGGTTCACAACCTCTGGAATTCCTCTATGGAGGGCAAAGAGAGACAGAAGAGAGAAGCAGCCGCTCCAGATTGGTGGTACCAGATTCAGTAAGCAATGGAACTTACATACGAGGCTTGTCGTGGGTGGTGCAAGATGAGTAGACCTCCATGCCTTCTGGCTAGAATTTTAAAAGTTTATATAGGCCTTAATGGGGCTCAGTCACCTATACTGTCCAGATGGTCTCAACAACACATTACTTTTTCAAGGCTGCATCCTTGAAACAACTCCAGCTGTGGGAACAGTGGACAGCTTGTAAATTCCAAGGACAAGGGAGGGGCATGAGGAGTCTCCAATTGTCTGGGTCCAGCTCAAGGGTCAACCAGCAAACACCTCCTCTTCAGGACCAAGTCATCATTATTTTGGGTATAATGGTGACAGTATTGTTTTAAATAATTCTTTAAGGAAACAAGAGAATCTTGCTCAAAATCCTAAAGTATTATAACAAGAAAACACTTTTATTTATATAAACATTTATATTCATATATTTAGTAAATATATTTATTCCAAGGGATCACTTGGAATTGCTTCATTGAGCTTCTTTTACTGTGCTTAGAATTAGTGGTAATGATTTGCTCAGGTAGGTTCCAGGAGCAATGTAAAGATTATCACCCTCAGTTAGCTATTTTCCAACTCATGTACTTAATGAACTTTAAAAAAAAAGCAGACTCTTTTTTAACTCCCAGTGTGAATTGGAATAGTTTTGTATGGAGAGTTTCAGGGATTAATAAATAAGTATAATTCAATAATCAAATCTTTTATAAAAGAATACCTATGCCTACACGCTGCTTGAAAAATTTGAGTTCCAATTCATTATATAGTTGATCCTTTAACAACATGGTGGTTAGGAGTGCTGACCCTGCGCATGATCCAAAGTCCACACATAATTTATAGTCTGCCCTCAATTCCTCTGCATCTGTGGATTCCGCCAACATGGACCCTGTAGGGCTATAATATTTACTATTGAAAAATATCTGCATCTAAGTGTACCTGCATAGTTCAAACCCGTTTATTCAAGGTTCAGCTGTGTATAGTAACACTCTTCAAGTCTCCTTTCCTTTCCTCTTTATTTCTCTCATGGCATAAAATTGTTCCAGGGCACCTCCTTTATCAAGTCTTTTAAATTTTCCCAGTAACTAATTCAGGAAGCTTTTCAACAACTCTTCCTCAGTTCAGATTTCCCATCTCTTTTACTCCTAGCTCTTTATTGTGTAGATAAATCAGTCTTCTCCACCTAAATATGTTTTTCTGTCCTTCACTTGTTCTGCCCTGTCTCTGTCTGAGTAAATGCAATTCTAATGAGATGGAAATATGGGGAAGGGATCAGAGCAGGGAAAGACAAAAGTCAGTAGAAAGGAGTACTCAGACATACATAAATTGTGTCCTGATCAGATGTATTTTAAATAGTTTTAAAACAAGAAATGTTCAAGATGAATAGAAATAATGTCAGGGAAGCTAAATTTTTCCCAGTAAAATTGATGTTCTATTTTTTATAAGATGTTCTACACCATCAATATAAAAATGCACTTAAAGCAAAATAAAGATATTCTTGATTTTTTTTTGTATGTAAAAAAAATCACTGCAAAATGTCTACTGTAGTTTTGCTTTAAAAATTCAAGAATCAAACCTTAATGAGTGTCAAAGTGAGAAGCATCTCTTTGAAGCACCATGAGTCTTTTAATGTCTCTGTTAGACTATTTTTTCAGTGATAATCGGTATCTATAACAAGAAGCTCATTTCAAAGTCTCTGCCTGGGCCAGGTACATTTCACCTCCTCTGCAGGATTTTTTTCTTTTTTTTTAACATGTTTATTGGAGTATAATTGCTTTAAATGGTGTGTTTGTTTCTCTGCAGGATATTGTTGCACTCAGTTGGTAAAAGGTCAATCTTAAACATAGTAGTTGTATATTTTTCTCCTTTTTTGTCAATTTGAGTTTAATTAATTTAAATTAGCACACTTTTTTTTTTCTATCAGCACACTTTTTTTTCCTATCAGTAAGGGACTTTATAAGGATGATAATCCCAGCAGTGAAGAAAAAATAAAGTCTGAAATATTACAATATTTATTACATGCTTTTATTTTTCAAGGCAATGATCCCTAGTTGCAGGAGTATGAAATAAATGAACCATTCTTAGCAAGGAGAACTTCTTGAAAATATGTTCCAAATTCCAAAGGACAGATTAGGAAGGTTAAAATATCAGGAGGAATAGTGTGTAATAGTCAAAAACTATGTGTTTTGGAGTCAGAAACACATTAGTTTAGTTCGAATTATAGCTCATATAGTAATATTTTTTTATTGTACAGTTACTGGGATATACATGGTCCTTTTGTGCATTAAATCATTTAATATGTATATCAATTTTATGAATTTGCTATTACTGTTTTTCCAAGTATAAAATTGGTGACTGAGTCTTAGAGAGGTAAAGGTTAGTGAACCATAAATATATACTAAAGGAATGGAAAACAAAGGGTTCAAGCACAAGTTGAAATTCTAAAGCCCATGCCTCTAATTATTAGAATATACTGCCACTTTATTCTTGTGACTGAACTATCAGCTGCAGGATATAGAATGCTCTCTACTTCATTTAAGCAGAAGAACCATTGAATAAAGTGTATTGGGAAGCTCACAGACTCTCCAGAAGGGACAGAGAGTCAGGCTTGGAGGCTGCTCTTCAAGGACAAGCTAACCACACTGTGGGGAAGTCCAGGGAGGACCCACCACAATATCTGTCAGGCACACATACTGAGGGTCACATCCCTCACTTCTTCACTGCCACTGCTGCCACTCCAAGGCATAGATTCTCTGTGTGCTACTTCTTCACATTGTTCTGTCTGATTAAATCCTCACTCAAGTGTCTGAGGGAGTCTAGCTGCAAGGGAGACTGGGAAAGAAAGTTCAGAGAAAACCCTTCCCAAGGCCTCCTCAGTAGCATTCTTTTCCTTTGTCCCCTAGGGTTCTTTGTATATTTGTAACTGAGCCAGAACCCTGTGGAGCCTTCCTGGGACTGGGACAGACACCAACCCCCACCCCAGCCATGTCCCCCACTTGCCTCTTTTCTGTAAAAAAACTTTAGCCAAAGATAAATTTAATCAGAGAAGTGAGAAAATGCAGAAACAAAGAAAACGGTCAAGCAAGACAAAATAATAAGTTTAGCCATTAAGCAAAGTCAAGGACCTCTAGTTCCTCCTCAAGGGCTATAGATAATATTCTGAGCCATATCCTTTGAGCTGTTTTGCAGATACTGAAACCCCTACCAGGCAGAAGAAGTTAACTACATGATGACCACACTGTAGCCATGACATAAGCTTCTCCGTTGTACACAATTCCAAGAGCTGGCCTCAAGGAAATGGGAACAAACCAACCCTGCAGTTAAAGATTAACTGTACTTAAAACAATCACGATGACACTGATCAGACCACCACATGACCAATTTCAAGATGACTGTTGGAGTTATCTGTGCTGTTCTGCACGTAGCTCCCTTCCCCACCTCCTGCCATGCCTATGCATACCTGAAACTCTGTTTTAAAAGCTCTTTCCCCCTGATCAGCAGTGGGGAATTAGTTCTTTGGGACATGAGTCCACCTTCTCCTCAGGATCACTGGCGTCCTCAATAAAGTTATCTTTCCTTTTATCCAACACTTGTCTCTCAGTACTGGATTTTTGAGTGACAAGCAGCCGAACCTGAGTTCAGTAGCATTTTGTGTTCAAAATATTTACTTTGTATTATACCTAACCTTGTGTGCATTCACATTTGCCAGTATATTATGAAATCTTTAGTTCAGGACTAGGTCTAACCATCTTTGCCTCTCCCAAGGATCCTAGCACAGTACCTGACATATAATTTATTTATCATCATTTCTTTCAGTGGATTGAACTGAATGCCTCTCCTGTTCCAGAACACTTTAATCAGGCAATACTAAATTATTTTACTTAGATACAGTTTCCTCTACGTTCCTATTCATAGGCAGAACTTCCCTCTTAAGGTTTTTAGCAGTATCCTTCTAATTATGTGGTTAGAGAAATGGGTACATTGTCTTTACTCATAGTCATTGAAAGTAGTGATAGTAGAATTTCATTTGATACACTTTAAAAAAATAAAATTACAGGCTCTTCAGGCTAAGGGCTAAAAATCATTTATTATAATGTTTCTCATTTAGAAAATTGGAGAAAAAAAAGAAAGACTGAGCCAAGAGATTATGAAATGACTTCTGCCTCCAATACTGAATTAAGCTGGGATGCTGTGGGTTCCTATTGTACTTTGTACTTACACCATAAAAGCCCTTTCTGCTGTCCATTGCATTTATTTATCTGGTTAGTAATTGTAACATGCACTAGACTCAGAATTTAATTAATTAATTAAATCAATTAATTCTGTTTTGAGGGATTTTTTATTCGATTTTAAAGGTTACTTTCTATTTACAGTTATTACAAAATATTGTCTTATATTCCCCATGTTGTATAGTACATCCTTTAGCATACCTTGGGAGGTACAAATTATTGGGTATAAGATAGACTCAGGACTTTTTGAGATCAAAGACTGTGTAATGTTTATGGCTAGAGACCCATCACCTAGGATCATTCTTAACTCATAGTAGTTACTTAGTAAATCAACGTTAATTGTGGGTGAAAACAAACCTTTTTTATTATGATGTTCTTTAGGGGCTTAGGACAGATACCCATTATCTGTCCCTTATTTGGAAATAATTCAAATCTCACAAGGCACCAAAATATAAGAGATTTGATCTTAGAGGTAATTGCATAGTCTTAGACATTCTTGCTCTGGATGAAATTACTCAAGCTAAAAGACCTCTCCCAAATCTTATAAGGTAACAGCAGGAAGACCTTTTTGGTTATAGTTATAAATATAAGAGTAATTCAAACCAAGCTCATTGCAGCAGCAGTGGTGAGAAGTCTGGGATTCTGAATATATTCTGAGACTAAAGCTAATTGCATTTCCTGATGAATTGATGAAGATTATGAGAAAAAAAGGAATCAAGGATGACTTCAAGGTTTTCGGTCTGAGTCACTAGAAACAAGAAGGCAAAAACGTCTTGAGCTGGTGAAAACTGCAGAGGGGATAGGTTTGATGAGAAGATAGGGAGTTCAGCATCAAACATGCTAAGTTTTCTCATGTTAATCTGTCTTTATCAGTTTCATTTTAGACCCAGCCAGGGACTGTAAGAGGGTAAAGGAAATTGTTTTCCTCCCCTACAACACTGTTTAGTTATGGAAAAACTGGTAGGTAGTGGATGTGGAAGCTAACTTTGGAAGTTGTGTTAATCTTTGCAGAGAAGTAGGTTTGGAATTTTGAGGAAAGAGAAAAAGATATGACGTGGTTATGTAGGAGAGATGAGGGGGTTAGGAAAATAGATTATTAGGAAGAATGAGGATCCAATTGAACTTATGGTTGTGAATTTAGTGAAACCAGTCATGATGGACATACAGCCATGTTTAGTGGCATGAGAACAGTCCGTTCAGAGGTAGACAAGTGGATTTTACTGCAGTATGATTTTTGCCAAAGAAATACAGTGAAGCTAAAGAGAAGCAAGTGTTTGGACAGTTTAGGCAGATGAGTAATTATAACAATAGACAATGTAATTAAACTGCCTAAAGTGGGGGTTGAGGCCATTAATGGAGGTGATAGACACAATTATTTAATAGAGGTATCCATTCAGGTACAGAATCTGGCGTGGTGGAGTGCTTAAGAATTTTGGTGTTAAATCAAAAGAATATAAAACAACACAAATTTGCTACAACTTTTAAATACTAAGTTGGTCCAAAAGCAATCAAAACACACACACACACACACACACACACACACACACACACACACACACTGTTAACATTATTATAGCATCTTTTTTTCACTCTGTCTCGAGATATTTGTTTGGAAGATTGAAATTGTGGATAGCCCTACTCATGGAGAATATCTCACATCTGTTTTAATGAGAAAGAATGATGAGACACACTGCTATTACCACATCAAGATGGACTGTGTGGTGGAATATGATTGCCAACAAAGAAAAGGTACAAATAAACAAACATATCCTTGCAAAAAAAAGTCCAGAGAATCAAATGTTCAGTGCTGCAGTTGTTACATTCCTTTCATTTATCATTTCAAGCTGCATTATTTTGATGGCTTTTCAGCTGTGAGACTACTGGTGCTGATGCAGAGATAATGAAATACTGAAAGCCCCAAACACCAGAAATGTCTGTAACTGGTAATGGGCATCCTCCTTCAGTTTATTAACTCCAGCTGTGCTGTTTGACTGTTTTTGTGAAGAGGTGCCACATGAGGTGAATATTGGATGGGAAATAAAGGATCAGATGTCAGAAGCAATGGATCACATGAAGCCTGTATTACAAGATAGACAGGTTGAGGAAATTGCCCCCGCCACTCCCCACTTGAAGTACAGCTCTGTGTTCATCAAGGTAAAATGTGACCAATATAAGTTTCTTTCTGTTGAGGTGTGTCAACCTCAATGTTCACAATGGCACTTAATAATAAACCTACTGATTATACCCAGACAGTACTCTGTGCAATATCACAGAATAGTCAAGGTATCAATGTATGACTGAATATTTTCTCATATCAAGGCCTCCTGATAGAATAAAACCTAAATAATTTCACTTAGAATAAAACTGAGAATGCTTGCTACCTTATTCTTCACCTTTCTCTTTAAATTGATTCTTAACATTCTGATGTCATGGGCCATTTTAATTACATAAAAAGAATAAAAACTAAAAAGCAAGAAGTAACTTAGGGAATGGAAAGAGTGTTACTCTCAAAATTACAATAAAATAACTGAATAAAGAGCAAGTTTACAACTTTTCATGACCTCTCAGAGAGCTGAGGTTGCAGGATAACCAACTGGCCCGAAATCTAAGGAGAGTAAGGAGCCAGCAGGGAGAGACAAGACATGAACTTGGCTTACCTGGGCAAAATGCAGCAGGATGCTGGTGAGAAGAGTTCCTCCAAGGTGATTGGCAAATGTTGGGAGGTCGACCAAGTAGACACTATAGAAAGAGAATCTTGAGAAAATCTCTCTTGGGAAAGGGGGCACCAGCCAGTGCAGGAAGGATTTAAATCTCCCCTGGGACCCTCCTCCCCTTAATCTGTGGGAAGAAGTGCTGCAAACACTGTCACCTTCAAGGCACTAGGAGAGGGGAATAGTAAAAAAAATAAATGAATAAAACCACCTCTTTACTCCTGGGACAGAGTCATGAATACATGCTGGGCTCAGACCTAAATGAGATGGGGAGGGTTGAGAGCATCAAGAACACACCTTGAAATCCAATGACCTGGTGCCCACCTATGTCTAAGAATTAATCAGAATAACAGATCCTGTCCTCCCTTGCACATGTACACACACTTCACTTGTAATCCCCTGTCAGGCTATGAAGAATTGAGCCATTAGTAATTAGTAAGATAGAATCCCTCTCTGAATTTTAGCTCAAAGGGAAAACCTAAATGTACGTATGGGTCCAAAATAGAACACACACACACACACACACATTTATACAACATAAAAATAAAAATTAAAACAGAAACCTTTGACACACCAGCCTTTCCTCTCTCCCTTAGAAAAGAAAAATATTAAAGAGCATTCTTTAGGCAAAAAGAATATAATACCATTCACAACCTTGTATCTACATAAAGAAATGAAGGCAAAGATAATGGAATAAATGAAGGTAAAATAAAATTATTTTTGTCTTAGTTTTTTATTGATGTATAACAAATTACCACAGATTTTGTGGCTTAAAATGTCACCCATTTATTATCGCACAGTTCTGTAGGTCGCAAGTCTGGGAATGACAAGATTGAGTTCTCTGCTTGGGATCTTCTGAGGCTGGCAATGAGATCTCATTTGAGGCTCAGGATCCTCTTCCAGACTCACCCATTATTGCCAGAATTCAGTGTCCTGAAGTTGAAACATTTAAGTCCCTGTTTTCTTGCTCGTTGTCAACCAGGGTCTGCTCTCAGCTGTTAGAGGCCAATGTCAGATGCTGATCATGTGGTCCCTCCGTGTGTAGTTCACAACATGTCTGTTGCTGCTTGCGGGCCAGTAGGAGGCCCTTGCAGAAACTTCACCCTCTTTCAATAACCTAGTCATTAGGTTACATCCACCCAGAATAATTCCCTTTTGATTAACACAAAGTCAAATGATTAGGAAACTTATTTACATCTGAAAAATATTTTCTGTTATATAGTATAACACAATCTTGGGAATGACCTCTTCATGTACGTAGGTCTTCCCCAACTCAAGAGGTGTGGATTGTACTGTGCATATATATCAGGGGACTAGATTCTTAGAGGTCATTTTAGAATTCTGCCCACCATAATTTTTATTCTATTTTTAATTGCTCTAAAAGGAAACTGATTATCTAAAGCAAAAATGGTAGTGATATATTTTGTGTTTGTAGCCTGTAGAAAAATAAGATGAATGACAGTAGCAGCACAAAGGATGGAAAAGAAGAATTGGCATTTCACAAGTTTCTTACATTATACATGGAATAGCGTAATATTATCTGCATGTAAATATGAACACTGAAAACTCTTGGGAACAACTATAAAAGTAAAAAACAAAAATAGGTATAAATAATAAGACAGGGGCTTCCCTGGTGGCGCAGTGGTTGGGAGTCCACCTGCCGATGCAGGGGACATGGGTTCGTGCCCCAGTCCGGGAGGATCCCGCATGCCGCGGAGCGGCTGGGCCCGTGAGCCATGGCCGCTGGGCCTGAGCATCCGGAGCCTGTGCTCTGCAACGGGAGAGGCCACAGCAGTGAGAGGCCCGTGTATCGCAAAAAATAATAATAATAATAAGACAATAGAAGAAATGAGGTAGAAAGGTATAAAAAATGCTCAATTAACTCAAGAGGAGGCAGTAAAACATAACCCGAACAGATGAAAAACATATAAAACATATAGCAACTTGGTAGATTTTAATTTAAAAATATCAATAATTATATGTAAATGCTTTAAAATCCCATTAAAAGACTGAAATTGTAAAGTTGGTTGAAAATGTAAGACATTGCTATATGCTATCTGCAAGAAACCTGCTTTACATTTAAAGACAGAGAGATGAAAGTTAAGGGATGGTGAAAGATATACCACATAAACACTAAACAAACTACAGCTGGAGCATATACAAAAAATAAGGCAAAGTAGACTTCAGAATAAGGATTATTACTAGGGGCTAAAAAAGACATTACACAATGAGAAAAAGTTGTTGCTGTTGTTTTTCTCCAAGACATAGCAACCTAAATGTGTATGTATCTAAGAATATTTCTTCAAATATATGAAGGAAAGCTGACAAAACTCATGGAAGAAATAAGGAAATCCAAAAGTTTAGCTGGAGACTTTAACACTCCTCTTTCAGTAATTGATAAAGAAGTAGGTAGTAAATCAGTGAGTATACAGATGACCTGAACAATACTATGAACCCGCTAGACCTAGTTGATGTAGACTCTTTTACACCAAAACAGTGGAATATACATTCTTCTCAAGGGCATGTAGAAAATTAACAAAGATAGCAATATACTGCATCATAAAACAAACAGTAATACATTTAAAAGAACACAAATCAAACAAAAATTATTCCTGCACCATAACAGAACCAAACTGGAAATCAATAACAAAAAGATATCCAGAAAAATCATCAAATATTTGTAAGTTTAAAAATATAAATAACCTATGAATAAAAGAGGAGGTCTCAAGAAAAATTTAAAAATATTTTGAACCCAATGAAATTAAAGGATAACAAATTTGTAAGATGTAGCCAAAGTTGACAAGGAAATTTATAGCAATAAATACTTATAATTTAAAGGAAGAAAGAGTTCAAATTAGTAACCTCAGAGCCCTTCCTATGAAACTAAAGGAGAAATTATACTGGAAGCAGCAGAGTGAAGGAAATAATAAAGAGCAGAAGACAATGATACAGAGAGTAGAAAAACAATTAAGAAAATAATGAAACTAAATTCTGGTTCTTTGAAAAAGAAAATCATTAGAATTAATAAACTATTATCAAATTTGGCCAGAATGAAAGAGAACAAACCCTAATTAACAATATCAGAAATGAGAAACATCACTACAGACCACACAGGCATTAAAGAATAATGAGGGAATACTATAAACAAATTTATGCCCATTACTTGGAAAAAAATAGACCACTTCTTTGAAGTTCACAAACTACTAAAATCAAGGTGGAAAAAAAAGAGAAAATTCCTGTGTATGTTGAAAAAAATTGAACTTGCAGTTGTAATCTTCCAACAGAGAAAACTTCAAGTCCAGAGTTTTCCACTGCCAAATATTTTTTTTAAAAAAGTATACACATTTTACACAAATTCTTCCAGAAAATAGAAGAGGGGGAAACACTTCCCAAATCATTTTATGAGCCTAGCATTTATGCCAGAAATGAAAGGCTGGTTTAATATTTGAAAATCAATCAATGCATTATAATAACAGATTAAAGAAGGAAACTCACTTGTTCATGTCAATAGATATAGAAAAAGCATTAGAAAAAACATCCATTTATAAAAACAATTATCAGCGAATTAGTAACAGAGTGGAACTTCATAATCTGATAAAGAATATCTATTAGAAGCTTACAACTAACATTAGTTTTAATAATGAAAAACTGAATTTTTTTTGAAGATCAGTAACACATCAAGGAAGTCTTGTTTCACTATTCCTGTTCATCATCATATTGAAAATCCCAGTGTTTCATTAGCCTTTTCTTCACACTACTGGTGAGGGAGAGATTCCTATCCTAAAATTTGGGGGATAGCGAAATACAGGACACCAGACTCTGGACAGATGAAAGGGACTGTAGTTTATTAGTGATAAAAATTACAGCCCAGGGGCAGGAGGACACTGCATGTTATGCAGGGCCCCAGGGGTTGCACTTGGGAAATAAATAATTAAACAGAGGTTGTAAGAGGCATATTTTGTATTAACAAGAGGATGTAGTGACCACTGATTTTTGTGGAAGAATGTGATTGTTTTGTTTGAATAATATCACAAGCTGGCAGGGAAATAGAACCCATTACTCAAGGATAAGTAGGTGCAGTGCCTGATCCCCATGATAAGGAGTGTGGTTTGGCTAGGGGACCTTATCCACAGGAAAAGAGGCAGAGGGGAATTTGTGGTCAGGTTATTTGAGGATCTCCCAATTTTATCAGGTATTATGGATTGAATTGTATTCTCCCACAAAAAATATATTGACATCCTAATCACAGTATCTCAGAATATGAATTTACTTGGAAATAGGGCCATTTTAGATGTAATTAGTTAAAATAAGTTTGTACTAGAATAGTGTGAGCCCTTAATCCAATATGGCTGAAGTCCTAATAAGAGGAGAAAATACACACAGAGATATATAAGGAGAAGACAGTTATTTGACAATGGAGACAGAGATTGGAGTAATGCATCTATAAGCCAAAGGATACCAAGGATTTCCAACAAACACCAGAAACTAGAATAGGCAAGGAAAGCTTCTTCCCTAAAAATTTTGGAGGTAGCATGGCTGTGCCAACATCTAGATTTTAGATTTCTAGCCTCCAGAACTGTGAGATAGTAAATTTCTGTTGTTTTAAGCCACCTAGTTGGTAAATACTTTTTTATGGTAGCCCTCAGGGCTAGTACATCAGATGTCAAGGTAGCACTTAATATTGAATCTTAAATTCAGACCTCACACCACACATAGCCAGTGCAATATAGCAAGAATAAGAAATAAATAAAATACAAATTGGGGAAAAATGACATAAAATTGTCTGTGTTCACAGATGCTTTTTTTTTTAGAAATACCAAAAGAGTCTACCAAAAAATATTCTAGAACTAGCGAGTGCATTTACTGAGTTTGCAGGATACAAAGATAAATGTACAAAATAAGCATTCCCTATAAAATTCCAATGGCATTTTCCACAGAAATAGAAAAAGAAAACAATCATAAAATCCTTATGGAACCACAAAAGACCCTGAATAGCTAAAACAATCTTGAGCAGGAAGAACAAGGCTGGAGGCATATTTCCTGATTTCTAATTATATTACAAAGTTTTAGTAATCAAAACAGTATGGGCATAAAGACAAGCACATAGGCCAATGTAACAGAACAGAGAGCCCAGAAATAAACCCACACATATGTAGTCAGATAGTTTTCAACAACATGGATGAACTGGGAGGAAATTAGATTAAGTGAAATAAGCCAGACAGAGAAAGATAAATATTCCATAATCTTTCTTGTATATGAAATCTAAAGAAGTCAAACCATATCAACAGAGAGCAGAATGGTGATTACCAGGTTTTGCGGGAGTAGAGGAAATGGGATGTTAAAAGGTACAAACTTCCAGGTATAAGGTGAATTAATGTACAACATGGTCACTATAGTTAATAATAATGTGTACTTGAAGTTTGCTAAGAGCTTAGATCTCAAATTTTCACACTACACACACATAGAGAAGTAAAGAGATAAGGTGATGGAAATGTTAATTAGCTTGACTGTGGTAATAATTTCACAATTATACATGTATCAAAACATGTTGCACATCTTAAATATTTACAATTTCTATTTGTCAATCATACTTCAATGAATCTGGAAAAATAAAATGAAAATAAACCTTATTTCTATATACTAAAAATGAAAAATTGAAACTAAAAATTTTTCAGTAGAACTAAAAATGAAATACTTAGCAATAATACACTCATATATGTTTAGGATTTCCATCTGTATATTGAAAATTACAAAACACTTTTGAAATCAATGAGCCTAAATAAATGGAGCAAAATACCATGTCCTTGGATTCGAAAACTCAATATTATTAGGAAGTCAGTCTCCCCTCTTTAATCTATAAATTTAATGCAATCCCAATAAAAATCCCAGACTTTCTTTAGATAGCAGCAAGATGATTCTAAAATTTGTATGAAAAAGGCAAAGGAACTGGAATATACAAAAACAATTTTAAAAAATAAAAATGGGAAAGATTCATACTATCTACTATCAAGACTTACTATAGGGCTTCCCTGGTGGCGCAGTGGTTGAGAGTCCACCTGCCGATGCAGGGGACACGGGTTCGTGCCCCGGTCTGGGAAGATCCCACATGCCACGGAGTGGCTGGGTGCATGAGCCATGGCCGCTGAGCCTGCGCGTCAGGAGCCTGTGCTCCGCAGGGGGAGAGGCCACAACGGTGAGAGGCCCGTGTACCGCAAAAAAAAAAAAAAAAAGACTTACTATAAATCTACAAGTTGGTTTGGAATTTTTGCTAGTATAAGTAAAAATCAAGTTGGTTTGGAATTTTTGCTAGTATAGATAAAAAGATCACTAGAATATGATAGAGTCCCCAGAAACATACCCATTCATATACAGATTACTTATAAAAAAGGCAATCCCAAATATAACCAGAATTTGAACAGGGCAGTTGAATAGTCACTTGGGAGGAATGTAGAACCCAGCTAACACCAGTGAGTAATAATACTCTCCCTACGTGCCACTTTGCAGTGTATGTGAGAATTAGTTCAACTAAGGAGCTCCTCTGTACTCTGTGAATGGGAAATACCTACTTTAAACCCTCCAAAAACATTACTTGAACAAGAGTCCTAAAGTTTCCTAAATCACCTGTGTGCCATTGGAACTTCTCTGAAATGACTGATATATATTTGATCACCACAGTCATTTGAGAGAAAGTTTGGAAGATTTTCTGAGGGCTTTCAAGTCACGTCAACATAATTAATTCTTTTTCTGCGCTAGGCTTCTGCCTAGCTTTCTAAGACCCATATTTAATAGAAAAGAAAGAAAAAAAGCTACCTTGGGCTTGCAACTGATATCCTTAGCAATATTTACAACTACAGCTACATTTTTTTCTTTACAAGTGTTACTTATCCAGAGTTGTTTTCTGAACGTGGGAGGTGAAAGATAGGGCATATTTTAGTTCCTTTTTCTATGAAGAGGCTTAATAGTTCCATTTTCCATTTTTTATCTCCTTACACTAAAACATATTTTACTTTGCATGTATCTGGAATCTTTTGACTTCATTTTCAACATATCCAACACTCCACGTAAATGTAACTTCCTCCACTAAAACTGTTTGCCTCAATGGGCAGTTTTGTCTTTCAACTGGTGATTATTCTCTTCTTTGTGTTATAGGTATTTATATACACAAATCATGATTCCATATTAGATTTTAAATTCCTTAGTTGTAACTGTCCATAGTATATAAAACACAGCACCGTATATGATGCCTTGAGTATTGTTATAGGTCAGAAGATTTTTTATTGAGAATAATGAAAGAAATATACCAGATATAGGTCTCTTCTTAATAAAAATCCTTCAATAAAGAGGGTATATTTTGGAGAAACCAAGATGGCGGAGTAGAAGGACGTGCTCTCACTCCCTCTTGTGAGGACACCAGAATCACAACTAGCTGCTGGACAATCATCGGCAGGAAGACACTGGAACTCACCTAAAAAGGTACCCCGCATCCAAGGCAAAGGAGAAGCCACAATGAGACAGTAGGAGGGGCGCAATCACAGTAAAATCAAATCCCATAACTGCTGGGTGGGTGACTCACAGACTGGAGAACACTTATACCACAGAAGTCCACCCACTGGAGTGAAGGTTCTGAGCCCCACTCAGGCTTCCCAACCTGGGGGTCCGGCAACGGGAGGAGGAATTCCTAGAGAATCAGACTTTGAAGCCTAGTGGGATTTGTTTGCAGGACTTTGACAGGACTGGGGGAAACAGAGACTCCACTCTTGGAGGGCACACACAAAGTAGTGTGCACATCAGGACTCAGGGGAAGGAGCAATGACCCTAGGGGAGACTGAACCAGACCTACCTGCTAGTGCTGGAGGGTCTCCTGCAGAGGTAGGGGGTGGCAGTGGCTCACCGTGGGGACAAAGACACTGGCAGCAGAAGTTCTGGGAAGTACTCCTTGGCTTGAGCCCTCCCAGAGTCTGTCATTAACCCCACCAAAGAGCCCAGGTAGGCTCCAGTGTTAGGTTGCCTCAGGCCAAAAAACCAACAAGGAGGGAACCCAGTCCCACCCATCAGCAGTCAATCAGATTAAAGTTTTACTGAGCTCTGCCCACCAGAGCAACAGTCAGCTCTACCCACCACCAGTCCCTCCCATCAGGAAACTTACACAATCCTCTTATATAGCCTCATCCACCAGAGGGCAGACAGCAGAAGCAAGAAGAACTACAATCCTGCAGCCTGTGGAACAAAAACCACATTCACAGAAAGATAGACAAGATGAAAAGGCAGAGGGCTATGTACCAGATGAAGGAATAAGAGAAAACCTCAGAAAAACAACTAAAGTGGAGATAAGCCACCTTCCAGAAAAAGAATTCAGAATAATTATAGTGAAGATGATCCAGGACCTCAGAAAAAGAATGGAGGCAAAGATTGAGAAGATGCAAGAAATGTTTAACAAAGACCTAGAAGAATGAAAGAACAAACAAACAGAGATGAACATTACAATAACTGAAATGAAAACTACACTAGAAGGAATCAGTAGCAGAATAACTGAGGCAGAAGAACGGATAAGTGACCTGGAAGATAGAATGGTGGAATTCACTGCTGTGGAACAGAATAAAGAAAAAAGAATGAAAAGAAATGAAGACAGCGTAAGAGACCTCTGGGACAACATTAAATGCAACAACATTCGCATTATAGGGGTCCCAGAAGGAGAAGAGAAAGAGAAAGGATCCGAGAAAATATTTGAGAGATTAGAGTCGAAAACTTCCTTAACACGGGAAGGGAAATAGCCACCCAAGTCTGGGAAGCACAGTGAATCCCATACAGGATAAGCCCAAGGAGAAACACGCCAAGACACATAGTAATCAAATTGGCAAAAATTAAAGACAAAGAAAAATTATTGAAAGCAGCAAGGGAAAAAAAAAATAACATACAAGCGAACTCCCATAAGGTTAACAGCTGATTTCTCAGCAGAAGCTCTATAAGCCAGAGGGAGTGGCATGATATACTGAAAGTGATGAAAGGGAAGAATCTACAACCAAGATTACTCTACCCAGCAAGGATCTCATTCAGATTTGATGGGGAAATCAAAAGCTTTACAGACAAGCAAAAGCTAAGAGAATTCAGCACCACCAAACCAGCTCTACAACAAATGCTAAAGGAACTTCTCTAAGTGGGAAACACAAGAGAAGAAAAGGACCTACAAAAACAAAGCCAAAACAATTAAGAAAATGGTCATAAGAACATACATATTGATAATTACCCTAAACGTGAATGGATTAAATGCTCCAGCTAAAAGACACAGGCTTGCTGAATGGATACAAAAACAAGATACATATATATGCTGTCTACAAGAGACCCACTTCAGACCTAGGGACACATACAGACTGAAAGTGAGGGGATGGTAAAAGATATTCCATGCAAAGGGAAATGAAAAGAAAGCTGGAGTGGCAATACTCATATCAGATAAAATAAACTTTAAAATAAAGAAGGTTACAAGAGACAAGGAAGGACACTACATAATGATCAGAGGATCAATCCAAGAAGAAGATATAACAACTGTAAATATTTATGCACCCAACACAGGAGCACCTCAATACAAAAGGCAACTGCTAACAGCTATAAAAGAGGAACTCGACAGTCACACAATAATAGTGGGGGACTTTAACACCTCACTTACACCAATGGACAGATCATCCAAAATGAAAATAAATAAGGAAACAGAAGCTTTAAATGACACAATAGACCAGATAGATTTAATTGATATTTATAGGACATTCCATCCCAAAACAGCAGATTACACTTTCTTCTCAAGTGCCCACGGAACCTTCTCCAGGATAGATCACATCTTGGGTCACAAATCAAGCCTCAGTAAATTTAAGAAAACTGAAATCATATCAAGCATCTTTTCTGACCACAACACTATGAGATTAGAAATGAATTACAGGGGAAAAAACACAAACACATGGGGGCTAAACAATACGTTACTAAATAACCAAGAGATCACTGAAGAAATCAAAGAGGAAATCAAAAAATACCTAGAGACAAATGACAATGAAAACACGATGATCCAAAGCCTATGAGATGCAGCAAAAGCAGTTCTCAGAGGGAAGTTTATAGGTATACAGGCCTATCTCAAGAAACAAGAAAAATCTCAAATAATCTAACCTTCCACCTAAAGGAACTAGAGAAAGAAGAACAAGCAAAACCCAATGTTAGCAGAAGGAAAGAAATCATAAAGATCAGAGCAGAAATAAATAGAAACAAAACAATAGCAAAGATCAATAAAAGTAAAAGCTGCTTCTTTGAGAAGATAAACAAAATTGCTAAACCATTAGCCAGACTCATCAAGAAAAAGAGGGAGAAAACTGAAATCAATACAATTAGAAATGAAAAAGGAGAAGTTACAACAGATACCGCAGAAATACAAAGCATCCTAAGAGACTACTACAAGTGACTGTGTGCCAATAAAATGGACAACCTGGAAGAAATGGACAAATTCTTAGAAAGGTGTAACCTTCCAAGACTGAACCAGGAAGAAATAGAAAATATGAACATACCAATCACAAGTAATGAAATTGAAACTGTCATTAAAAATCTTCCAACAACAACAACAACAACAAATCTTCCAACAAACAAAAGTCCAGGACCAGATGGCTTCACAGGTGAATTCTATCAAACATGTAGAGAAGAGCTAACACCCATACTTCTCATATTCTTCCAAAAATTTGCAGAGGAAGGAACACTCCCAAACTCATTCTATGAGGCCACCATCACCCTGATACCAAAACCAGACAAAGATACGACAAAAAAAAAGAAAATTACAGACCAATATCACTGATGAATATAGATGGAAAAATCCTCAACAAAATACTATCAAACAGAATCCAACAACACATTAAAAGGATCATACACCATGATCAAGTGCAGTTTATCCCAGGGATGCAAGGATTCTTCATTATATGCAAATCAATCAGTGTGGTACACCATATTAACAAATTGAAGAATAAAAACCATATGATCATCTCAATAGATGCAGAAAAAGCTTTTGACAAAATTCAACACCCATTTGTGATAAAAACTCTCCAGAAAGTGGGCATAGAGGGAACCTACCTTAACATAATAAAGGCCATATATGACAAACCCACAGCAAACATCATTCTCAATGGTGAAAAACTGAAAGCATTTCCTCTAAGACCAGGAAAAAGGCAAGGATGTCCACTCTCACCACTGTTATTCAACATAGTTTTGGAAGTCCTAGCCATGGCAATCAGAGAAGAAAAAGAAATAAAAGGAATACAAATTGAAAAAGAAAAAGTAAAACTGTCACTATTTGCAGATGACATGATAGTATACATACAGAATACTAAATTTGCCACCAGAAAATTACTAGAGCTAATCAATGAATTTGGTAAAGTTGCAGGATACAAAATCAATGCACAGAATCTCTTGCATTCCTATACACTAATGATGAAAAATCTGAAAGAGAAATTAAAGAAACACTCCCATTTACCATTGCAACAAAAAGAATAAACTACCTAGGAATAAACCTACGCAAGGAGACAAAAGACCTGTATGCAGAAAACTAAAAGACATGGATGAAAGAAATTAATGATGATACCAAGAGATGGAGAGATATACCATGTTCTTGGATTGGAGGAATCAATATTGTGAAAATTACTATACTACCCAAAGCAATCTACAGATTCAATGCAATCCCTATCAAATTACCAATGGCATTTTTTACGGAACTAGAACAAAAATCTTAAAATTTGTATGGAGACACAAAGGACCCCGAATAGCCAAAACTGTCTTGAGGGAAAAAAATCGGAGCTGGAGGAATCAGGCTCCCTGACTTCCGAGTATACTACAAAGCTGCAGTAACCAAGACAATATGGTACTGGTACAAAAACAAAAACATAGATCAATGGAACAAGATAGAAAGCCCAGAGATAAACCCACATACTTTGGTAAACTAATCTATGACAAAGGAGGCAAGGATATACAATGGAGAAAAGACAGTCTCTTCGGTAAGTGGTGCTGGGAAAACTGGACAGCTACATGTAAAAGAATGAAATTAGAACACTCCCTAACACCATACACAAAAATAAACTCAAAATGGATTCGAGACCTAAATTTAAGACCGGACACTATAAAATGCTTAGAGAAAAACATAGGAAGAACACTCTTTGACATAAATCACAGCAAGATATTTTTTGATCCACCTTCTAGAGTAATGGAAATAAAAACAAAAATAAACAAATGGGACCTAATGAAACTTCAAAGCTTTTGCACAGCAAAGGAAACCATAATCAAGACGAAAAGACAACCCTCAGAATGGGAGAAAATATTTGCAAACGAATCAATGGACAAAGGATTAATCTCCAAAATATAGAAACAGCTCATGCATCTCAATATTAAATAAACAAACAACCCAATCCAAAAATGGGCAGAAGACCGAAATAGACATTTCTCCATAGAAGACATACAGATGGCCAAGAAGCACATGAAAAGCTGCTCAACATCATTAATTATTAGAGAAATGAAAAATCAAAACTACAATGAGGTATCACCTCACACCTGTTAGAATGGGCATCATCAGAAAATCTACAAACAAATTCTGGAGAGGGTGTGGAGAAAAGGGAACCCTCTTGTACTGTTGGTGGGAATGTAATTTGATACAGCCACTATGGAGAACAGTATGGAGGTTCCTTAAAAAACTAAAAATAGAATTACCATATGATCCAGCAATCCCTTTACTGGGCTTATACCCAGAGAAAACCATAATTCAAAAAGACACATGCACCCCAATGTTCATTTCAGCACTATTTACAATAGCCAGGTCATGGAATCAATCTAAATGCCCATCGACAGACAAATGGATAAAGAAGATGTGGTACATATATACAATGGAGTATTACTTAGCCATAAAAAGGAGTGAAATTGGGTCATTTGTTGAGACGTGGATGGATCTAGAGACTGTCATACAGAGTGAAGTAAGTCAGAAAGAGAAAAACAAAAATCGTATATTAACGCATATATGTGGCACCTAGAAAAATGGTACTGATGAACCGGTTTGCAGGGCAGAAGTTGAGACACAGATGTAGAGAACAAATGTATGGACAGCAAGGGGGGAAAGCCACGGGGGCGGTGGTGATGGTGGTGTGATGAATTTGGTGATTGGGATTGACATGTATACACTGCTGTGTATAAAATTGATGACTAATAAGAACCTGCTGTATAAAAAAAATAAAATGAAATTAAAAAATTTAAAAAAACCCCACAAAACTATCGTGTGTAGAATGGGTAAACAAGGAAGTCCTACTGTATAGCACAGGGAACTATATTCAGTATGCTGTGATAAACCATAATGGAAAAGAATACAAAAAAGAATGTGTATATATATATATATATATATATATATATATAAAACCGAATCACTTTGTTGTACAAATTAACACAACATTGTAAATGAAGTGTATTTCAATAAAGCAACTGTTTTAAAAAAGTAAAAGGAAAAAAAAAAAGGGTATACCTTTTTTCCTTTTTCTTTTGGCAATAGTTGCTACAATCTCCCACCCCTTCCTCTATGTTCATACCTTTTGCAAATGTGGACTTAACACTTCTCTCAGCAAGAGGTAGCCTATATTTTTCCACCCCTGGAATCTGAACTGATCTTGTGATATCCTTTAAAATATAAAATTCAGTGGAGGTGATAGTGTTCCAGTTCCTAGACCATAAGAGGACTTGTGCTCCTCCACTTTCTCTCTCTTGGAACCCTTCTGCTGCCTTGTGAACAAACCCTAGCTAGCCTGCTAGAGGAGAAGAGACCATGTGCATCAAGAAACGCCAAGCCAGCTGAGGCAATCCTAAACTAGTTAGCACCTACCAACTCCCTGGCTGTCTGTAGATGCATGAAGTCAGCCAGCCTAGATCCGCCAAGCCCAGCCGAGATAACTGGATTTTCCCAGTTGGCTAACTGATATGGAGCAAACACAAATACTGTTGTGTACCACTGAGGTTTGGTGGTTGTTTGTTATATAGCATTATTATGGTAATAGGTAATAAATACAGATATAGAAGCTGTCACTGATTTTAGGTTAAATACTGTATTTCATATTATACCTACTAATTAGTGGCTTTAATTTAATAGCTGCCTTCCCTCTTAAACACTCTTCTTGTTATAATTCCCCAGTCAGTGAGTCACTACCATATACTAGAACTATCATCATGCCTTACTCAAAATGGAAAACAAATATTTTTAAAAGTTCCTACTTCAAGGTTTGTTTTGGCACCAAAGTTTGCATGTAATACATTCAATTCTCAGAATCCCCCCTTTTTTACTCTGTTTTCTCCAGGGTCCTTAGCTAAATTGTCAATCCCATGTGTTTTTAGCACACCATGGACTAAAAGATGATGATGACACAAATGTAAACTTCTTTACACAAAGGTCATACCAAAAGTCATGGTAAATGATTAGGTGGCATCTGCTGGCTCAGTGGTACAAGACTGCTTTCATCCATACCCTGCAGGTTTATGTCACCAGCTTTCCCAGCAAGGCACTTCACTGAAAATTCATTTGAAATTCTTCACCTGACTACAGCCTGTCAAATGGAGTCAGATAACCCTAGCCTAGTTTTAAAGAAGAATAAAAAATCTGACAAAGATGAGGACACAGGGAAATTGCTCGGAAGGAACATTCAGAAAGTATTGCTCATTGTGCCGCTTAGAAAGAACTACGTTTGGTTGGAGAGCAAAGCTATTAGGTAGAGATATACAATATTGAAAGTGATTTAATAAGGTAAATGACAGTTTTCCTTCTGTCCTTTCCCTGTATGGCTGTCAAGATTCAGATAGTGCTATTTCACCTTGTTTTGTCAAGTATCCAGATGATTTAGTAAGATTAGATCATTAATGACTCTAGCCCTAGAACAAGGAGAGAATATTATTCACTAGTCCATCTGTACAGAACTGTTATGTGTATAAAGTATGTGAACAGCCTTGAATATCAGAGGTTACAAAGGCATAGGCATTGTTATAATTTTAAGAAGTGCTGGCATGGACTAACATTTTATAGTTGTCATTTTTTTCCCCAGCACTGTTATCTTCCTTGGTTCACAGAGAAATCTGAGATAGGAGGTCAGGGAATAAGATGAGGGACATAAGATGTGGTTAAATTTGTTGCATGGCTCCCCTCCCATGTCCCTGTCTTCTGAGCATTGCAGTCTGATCGGTGTGAGCTGCTTGACCCACCTGGAGACAGAGGTAAAATGGAACTAGTCCATCAAGACCTAAATCTGTCTTATAGGCATCTAAGTTTTATTAAGAACCTAGTATGCACCAGATAACATATTGGACACTTTCATATTCCATCTTGATAGTGACTCTGCAAATTTGGTATTATTAGCAGTATATGAGTAAATGAATTGAAAGTAAACACTTTTAAACAAATTAAATGCTAAGCAATAGATTAATAGTGTAGTAACTCTACTTTTCCTATTAAACTCATGAAGATATTGAGGGTACAAAATATTAAATAATTTGGCCAGTGTTAAATTAGTTTTCCCTTGTTTTATGTAGACTGGCCAAAGTCTTTAAGTTACATATTATCTCCCCTTGGAACTAGATGAACTCTAAATGGGACTCTAATATGTAGTGACTGAGATGTGGGCTATATTGTCATTTACCCCATTCTGTATAATTGCTTGATGACTATTTTCAATTAAAGTTGACCAGAAAAAAACAAAACAAAACAAAACTTGTTTGAGTATTTGATACATCAGAATCTTTTCCCTTGGTGGAAGCAAGCACACTGACCATGGCTCTGTAACTAAAGACATCTACTAGGGGACACCACCAAACATTTCTAAATACCCACCCCTCTTACTCTGATGTGATATCCAACATTCAGATCTTCTCCCTTGTTCCTACCTAAATTCCTCTATATTGTTCCCATTCTAAGTTTTCTATGTATTGGTGTCTCAACATATCTCTGAACTTTTGCCTATATTATTTTTTTATTCTTGTAATGCTCTTCCAGCCCTACAGCTAGCGCACAGCCTCCCTCAAGTACATCAGCTCTTGTCAGGAGCCCATTCTCAGCACTCTGATAGTACTTTCTCATACTTTTGTGGCACCTAGCCATATGCTACCTGATGCCATTTTTAAAATTTTGTGCCTGATTTGTGTTGACATGTCGTGTCTTGATATAAAAATAAAACTCACATTCAGTGAGTCTCTGGCATATAATGAAAACTCTATAAATAGTATTTAACTACTACTATTGCTAAACATATTATGTATATTATTTCATTTAATCCCAGGTTTAAATTATTCCCAATTTAAATATGAGAAGCAGAATATCAGAAAGACAAATGACTTACCCAAGATACCACAGCTGATGGCTAAAGGAGTTAATATTAAAAATCAAATTTATTTAATTTTGAATTATCTTTCTAGCTATCTTATTATACTTCCTCAAATGTAGAGAGGGTGCCTTATAAGTTTTTGAGTACACACTGGCTGGCATAGTAATCCACACTTAATCAATACCCAATAATTATAAAATATTTAAATAAGTATTTGTTTATTCCACTGACAGAAAGTTTTACTATGTTCAACATCTCATTTTCTCAACACCTGAATATTTAAGAAAGAAACATAATATGGTGGAAAAAAATGAGTGAATCAATAGCTGTGTAAGCGTACTCAGGAATTTCTCATTTCATAATCTATTCCAAGAAACCAATCCTAATTAAGAAAAAAAATTATAGTGAAAAAAATATGTTCATCATAGCACTATTTAACTTTAAAATCTGAAAATATTCCATTTAATAGATTAGCTTCTAAGTATTAAAATTCCACTTACAAAGTGGAGGAAACAACCTGAAAAATAGGATAGTCTGGTGCCTTCACCACTGAGAAAATATAAAGATTCAGTAGTAAGTTAAAACTAAAGCCTTCCAAGTCTGTCACCAACTTCCAATACAAATGTTTTGTCATGAGCCCTAGTACCATTCATGTTTATCTATCGACATTGAGGTTCATCAACTACCAAGGACCCGACTCCTGGGCTTCCCTACGTTAGGCTACACATTCACAACCAATGTACTTCCTTCTCTAGACACTAAAAGCTAAGCTATGCTCCTTACTTTGGTAATGCCATTTAGTTGGCAGCATGACATATATTATCTCATTGATCCCTCCCGATGACCCTATAAAGGTCTATGCAAAAGGAACTTCCAATTTCCCTCTGGGCATCCAGGAAATATGCATTTCTAAGCCTTCTATGCAATTAGGTGGAACAATGTGATTGAGTTTTAGCCAATGGAAGGTAGTGAGGAGTGATGTATGTTACTTCTTAATTTGGCCATAAAACACCGTCTGCAGTCTTTTATGCTATCTTTCCTCCAGCCAAGGAGACTGAAATCAAAGGACTCCAAGAAAGCATAGTCACAAGAGAAAGGAGGGTGGATACCTGGAAGCATCACTCTGAGAGCCACGCAAGAGAGCTGTTCCATGAAGATAGGTGAATCGACTTTTGTGTGAAATGAAGGAACACTCAAAGTTTTAAAATTTCAAAGTTTACTCTGCCATATCATAGTCTAGCCTTTCATATCCAATGCATGATCATTGCCTACATGCTTCATGTGAAGAAACTAAGGTGTAGAGATGTGAAGAACTTGTTCAAGGACACGTAGCAACAGTAAAGCTAGAATAAGTACAGAATCAGTCTGACATCAAAGCTTGTGTCTTCCATTATAAAAATCAGTACTGTCACTTTAATTACAAAAATGTACATATTATTATCTATAATAATGACTTGGTAAAAATTAAAAGCTTAGTTAATGGGGTAATGTGGAATGTATATTGTTATAACTAAAAAATAACATTGCAGGAAACTGAAAATCAGGTTTTAAAGAATATTTTGTAAAAATAATGTTCATAGGAAAAAAGGAAAACACAATTACGTATATATATATGTGTGTGTGTGCGTGTGCATGTTCTGAGTTCAACTTGAATATATGTGACATAGAAAATGACTTGAAATCAAATCTATTAATGTGTTGATAGGGGTTTTCTCTAAAAAGTAGGAGCATGGAACAATTTCACTTTTTTCCTTTATTATGTATTCTTCAATTTGCCTGAAGTAATTATGCATTAATTTTTTTTGGATGACCACAACAAAAGCAAAAATGATTGCAATTACCAAACACTAAATATGCATTAATTTTTAATCCAAAAATTATGTATTAGATGGAAGACATAGACAATATATACCCCTTTGACCTCGAGGCAGCACTTTAATCACAGGTCCATTCATAATCCTGTGTGTTTCAGAAACACCTGAGCATGTGAATGAGAGCCCTTTTTGTTGTCCCCAGCAGCCGTGTTTGCAGGTGGTGATATTCTTCTGTAAAGAATTCATAATATTTTTTCTGTACTGAGACACCTTTCTAAGTGGTTCGTGATGTGTGTCATGAATATCTTTTATTGCTGTGTCTTCACTGAGCCAAAATGGATTGCTATTAGTTTAATGTAGTCAATATGTACAATTTTTTTTTTTTGGCTAAATGATTGTGACTATCAGCATATAAATTATTTGGGTATTTTTGATTTTCAATACTGTATGGAATGTTATATAAGCCTTCTGCAAACTCTTGAGGTGATTTAATTCCTATATAAAACATGGTGGGCAACTTTAGCTCTGACAAACTATCCCAGCCCAAATCAACAGCAAATCAGTCAAAACTAATCCAAGGTTCATTAATCACTTAATATGCAGAACGAGCATTCCCATTACTGCATTCTACAGAAGACAGTTAAAACGACAGTTCTGCCGTTCTCAGTGCCTGATTCTTGAAACTAAGGAAGAATACAGTGTTTCTCAAATCAGTTTGCAGGCAAAGGACAAAACCAAAAAAAAATGTTATTTAGAAAGGATTATTCTATTTTCTCTTAATCATATTAATATTCTGATCTAAGTTAATTTCTTTTTAATCATACGAAGCTAATCTTTGTTTTTATTTTATTGTCTTCAGAACTTTTTGCTTTTGAAAACAGAGAGGCAGCAGTAAATGTCAAAAATGAAATTTTATCCCCAAAAGATCTCTCTGGAGGCATGGGTGTGTTTATGAATTAAAGTCAACCGAGACCAATTTTAGGACTTTTAGAGAGCATTCGTTAATCCTTTGAGTGAAATGCTGGGCACATACTGAAAAATTGGAGACCTAAACTAAAAGTATAGAACCACCATTCTTTTCTTAATTCTGATTCTATTAGCATTCTACATCCATTAATTTATTAGTTCTATGTTTGGCAGTTGAGGCTTTAAGCAGAAATTATTTCTTCAACTGATTTTTTTTGGTCAGGTTGATATAATTTTTTAAAGTTACTAATCAGACATGTTATTTTCATCTCAATGAGAATTTTGGAAAAGTATCAAGTTTTGACTTCATTAATTGAATTAGAAATAGGTAGTGTAGAGGAGACAAAAATTTTCTTTTACCCTCTTAGGGTCTTTGAATGGGTCTGAGAATTAAATTGACATAAGACATTAACAGGAGAAAAACACACACATTTATTTAATATATGTTTTACAAGATATGGAGCCTTTATAAGGAAATGAATACCCGAAGGGGTAACAAAACCTAAATGTTTCTATATGAGGTAGAACAAAGGAGACAGTTGTGGAAAAGTAACTAAAATATATGAGGAAGCTAAAGGATAAGAGCTATTTTAACTCTGTTTGTACAGGATTTTCTTGGCCTCAAGTCTTCATCTCTGCTATTAAGAATGTTTTTTTTCCTCCTGGAATGTGGAGGACATCTTACGCTTGGGAGTTTTATCTTCTGCTTTCAGGAAGAAAAGGGGAGGTCAAAATGTTCTTCTTGCACCTGCTATTTTTTAAAAGTGCCTTTAGCTCAAAATAACTCCTGTGCCAAAGTGCGATATTTTGGGGTGGCATATTCTGCCACCCTTCAGTAGTGAACCCAATGCTTTGATACTGTGAGGTTGTCTTTTCTTGTCTCTTTTTTTCTCCCTTAATATATTTTCAAGATTTGCCCTTATTCATAATCTTTGTGTGCTCGGAATTAATTGCTTCTTTACTTTTTACAGGCAGATTCCTTTCCTGTCCATATGTTAAAATCATGTGTATGGAGACAGTTTTTGGTCCCTTTCATTAGAAGCCAGACTTGTTTTGACTAGTGAAAAACTACTCATAAAATGATGGCCAGCCATGGAACACAAGTGTCTAGGGATCCAGACTTTAGAATATGAAAAACCATGCTATGTCTTGCCCATAGCATATTATAACAAAATGGGACCTAGTGGTTTTTTAACTTACCAGCTTCTTTATTTATAAACTGGGGATGATAAAAATGCCCATGTTATGACATTAGAAATCTTATGAATCACTGACATAAAAAATACAGTAATGCATAGAAAGTGCTTCTTTGCCACAGTTATACTACTATAATATACACAAATTAATTTTTTAGTGTTTTCTTTTGGTTCTTCCATGAGCATGCCACCTCATACACCATAGCAAACACACCTTTGTCAGTTCCTCCTCTGAATCCTGCATTCTTTTGACTATACCAGTAGAACTGCTAGAAATGTGAGAGTTCGTAAGTGATACCTTGTAGAGTTATCATGACTGTGCATAGTGAATTTGCCAATGTGATAATTAATAGAGATTTGAGGTTGATGAATTTCAAGTTGACTGGATTTTGCTGCACTAATAATCCTACTAAATTCCATTCCTGAGACCAAGTATGCAGCCCAGAATATATTGTTTCAGGCAAAGCATGAGGAGGATTATAGTCAATTACAAACTTTACCACATGACATTTTAGGTGAATAAAACAGCTTACCTGTCTTCCCTCTGTATTAATTAATCTCTTCTAGGAAGGGGAATACCAAGGTTTCCTCACATTAACAATAAACAAAAAAGGAAAAGAAATACTAATTCTGCAGGAATAAGTATTTCACCAAATAGAGTACTGTTAAAAAGTAAGTGTGAGACCTGCTGGTTAAAAAAAAAAAAAAAAAAGCTGATTAGAGTTTTGTTTTAACCATAGGGCTGTTCAACATCTTTAATTTATTAAATTGAGTCGTGACTTGAATTATGGGTTTATCATTCACCTGCAAATTTCTACTTTATATCTTCCAGGAATAGTGTTGGTCGGAAGCACTTCGCTATATCTGGGTTTATTCAGTCATTGAAAATATGTATTGAAGTCTTTCTGTGTGTAATATGCTGTTTTCAGTGCTGTGATTTCAGTGATGAGCAAGAAAGAGAAGATTTCTGCTCACAAAACCTTACAAACTAGTGAGGAAGAAAGGCAATTAACCTGTATTACAACAATTGAACAAAATCAGTCAGAATAGTGCTGAGTTCTGGGAAGTAAATGTAATGGTAAAATGGAATCTGAAGTGACTGGAGTCAGGCAGCCTTGTATTGATTGATTAGAGAAGAATATAATATTTTAGGCTGAACCTAAGTGGGTTCAGTGGGGAAGAGAAGTCTATCATGTTATGATCTACGTGAGAAGTATTCTAGGCAGAAACGTTTAATGAATTCAAAGGTTTTGATGCTTTAGTTTATTATAAGGATATACAAGATAGCTAGAAAGCATGGGGATTTTTCTTGCTAGCAATACAGCCACTCTCAGCTTATAGTAAAATCACTTATCTTTGGAACTGTTCCTCATTGGTAGGTCCTTATAAAATTATGTACCTTGAGAGCAATTTTTATACTGTTTGGTCCCAGTTGATTATACACATAATAAACACCTGGCCAAAATGGACTTTTCAAGTATGGATTTTATATTTTATTTCCATTGGAAGACCAAGAACTCTAGGTAGATAGTAGTAGCCCCGTGAACCAAAAGGTTAAGTATGGACAGCACATGTGGCACCATTTGTCTTCCAGATGACAACCAGCTATTCTTCCAGTTCTTTATGAAGATTACTGAACACTTAAGGCCTGAAGCACTGAAACTCTTAAGTGAAAGATCTTTAAATTTTCAATTGCAATAGACAGTTGGATCTAATTTTAGAGATCTCAACATAGACACCTAACAAGTTTCACAGAAATCTAGAAATTGAACTGCAACAATCCTGAAAAACAGAAATTCAACATCAAAAGATGTCTCAAGCTTTCATAAAACATAGGGTTTTCAGCAAATCTCATGTCCTGTAGGAGACATATATGGATGTATATAGTTCTGGTAATATTGATCAGACCTTCTGTACCATAGAATTAGGGGTCTATTACTGCCAACTAATCTTTGCCATGTTTTCTTTCTGCACATGATTTTAAAAAAATTATTGTATAAAGAACACTTAGTGAGATCTGCCCTCTCAACAAATTTTTAAGTGTGTAATGTATTATCACTGACTATAGGTGCAACCACCATTCTACTCTTTGAGTCAAATTTATAGAATCAAAGAGTGAGATGGTGCTTGCACATCAATTTTATATACCCTTTCTAATATAAAGGGTAGCTCTTGAGTGATACCTTAAGCCAAGTTACACAGAGATGACCTCTCTTATGCCTGTCCTGTCCCTGTTTGGCTTTTGGCTCATGCATCCATCCCTGGGACAAGAGGTTTTGTTAGCGTGTCAAAATCATATTGAAGAAGGCAAAACCTTTTATGAGGAGGCCTCAGGCCTCCTTTTCAGGAAAAAATGTGAATTTAACAGGCCCTTTATATCTCAGGGATACTTCATTATTGCATACCTCCACAGTGTGATTGGGGAATGTACTAGATATCCAGACAATAGAAACCAAAACTAATTTTCATTAATCATACAGCTTAGACCAAACAGTGCTTTTCCAATTTAGAATATCTAATAAACTAACTCGGTTCTTCACTTTGCCTAGTGTGTATAAGCATTTATCCAATGCCTTATCTTTAAACTTCGAATAAGAACTTCATTCACTTTCTCTCTCAGGATATTTTAAAAATAGATGACAGGATATAAAAATACGTATTTCTTTTTTCAATTTGGACAAGTTTTTACATATTCAAACATAGAGGCATATCTCATCTGGCTGAATAGAAATGTTTCAGCATAGTTGCCTATAAATCAAATTCCTGTGTATTAAAATTGATTTTCTTATTGGCTTTTAGTAAACTTAGATATGCCTGGAGAGACACTCCTCTAAGGAATTAAAAATAAACTGGCTTTAAAATGTAAATGAGTGACATCTAAAACTGCCGCAAAAATGTTAAGACTCAGACATTTAAAAGAAACAATATCACTTTTTAATTTTAATACTATTTAAAATAATAGCCCAAAGAGAAATCTTACTTATTGTATAATTTCTGATATTCCATATCTTAAAAGTTGGAAGGTAAAAATAAGATAAGCTACCTTGGAAAAATATGAAATAAAATATCCCTTCCATCTTTTGCCAGCTTTCCTCTTCTTTGTTCTATAATCAGAAAGGAAAGTGCAACCAATTTGATTCCAAAAACTCTGTACAAACTAGTAAAGTCTGTTGAGCTGGAATAAATGGAGACTCAGAAGGAGTCCATTCAAAGTGCAGCAATAAGCGAACAACAGAAACACATTCAGGATGATGCATAATTACTGTCAAATCATGTTGGACAACTTTTGTCTTGGCAAGAGTGAGGAGTCCACAATGCAAATGCCAGTCACTGCAACTAGTTCCTAATTGTTGGTAAATCAACAATTTGATTGATTTGAAGGGATTCCTTCACTGGACCTTGGTATCTTGTGATTGAAGACAGAGTTTGGGGGTTAGGGAAGGAAAATAGGTGGGGGAGGGAGAAGGAGTAACATCTATATGAAAAACAGTGTTAGAAGCTTTACAAATTTTATTTCACGTAACTCTCACCACAGACCCGTTAGGGAGTTATGCTTTCCCCATTTATCACTGAGAAAACCAAAGCCATCTGGGCAAGATCAAGTAGCCAGGATATAAATTCAATACTGTTAGACTGCATATTCTATATTCTTTCCATAATAGAGAATACTTCTAATATGCAAGTTGCCAGGCTAAGTATTAAGCAGACATGAGGTCCATATCTTTACATTGTGAGGAAACTGAGACTAGGGAGGGTAACTAAATGTTTCTATGACCACAAACCTGGATAGTTGAAAAATGTCTCTCTGGTGTGCAGTCCTGTGTTAGGTACAGGATTTTTTTTCAACAGCCCCTGTACATTTATTTCAATGCGATAGGCAAAGACTAAAGAGAAATAGCCTGTCCTCACCGGAAAGATTGACTTGGCTTCTGATCTTGTATCATGATTGATATGCTAACTTAGTATACATGTTTTATTTCTTTCATCTAAAAATGGAATCCTTGAGGAATTAGATTATATGGCATGGGTTTGTGGAAAAACTAAAGCAACCAAAACCAACAAAACCAAACATCAAAAAAACTCAGTATTCCTACTAAGTAAACTGGTCTTTTTTTCTGCTACACCTTGGTACCACAGCGGTATTTCTTACTTTACCTTCTATTTCCCTCTTCCTTTTGGGGGAGAAACGTACACTGTCATCATTATACATTTTAGAAGTCTTGAGAAATAGATTATTTGACATCATTTGAGATTATTTTCCTTATTCTAACAACATACTTATTAGAAATGGGAGATGTAAGATTTAAATTTTATGTTATTTCCAAAATAAGTATTTTTCTTCCAGTAGTAATAATGCAGAATCATACAAGTTTAAGATGGCACAATTAGTTGGGGCACCTTAGTAATAAAATCAAAAATGTATGTGTTACAAGAATAAACAGTTGTTACCTTGGCTAAAGTGTCAGAGAGACATTTTACCTTGCCCTGTATGTTTTAATAGCATGGTGTGGCAAGGAAACCAGAAGTCCCTCCAGATCAAAAAAGCTAATATTCTGAGTAATTAAAAAAGTAATAAAAATGTGTCCCTGAACTGGCATGGAATTCAGAATTAAAGAAAGGGTGAAACTAGACATTTTATTAGTTAGCTAGTGCCAAAATGATTTTACCACTGAAAGTGTCTGCCAGATCTTGAGTCAAAGAATGTACACCCTGAATTTAGGATTTATAAATAAGAGACAAAATCTTTAGATGCAACCAATGTGAAGAATTTCATAGAAAATTCACAGTCTCCAGCTGTAATGTAAAGGGTGATAAATAAAATAAATCCGACTGGGAAGAGGCTTTCCTATCTCGAAGTTGGCACTAGAGGAGGAGGAGAAGTTGTGTATTTTCACTGAGAGTTCATAACCATGGGCACGCCATGCCTTTGCAATAAAATTCAAGCTTCTCCTATTTTCAAGAAACTCCAAAAAGGATATTTTAATTTAAAGCAATGCCAAGATGGTACAGCCCACTGGCAGAATCCAACATACATTTCTCTGAAAAAATTCATTTTTAATAATGTTTCTCTACTTTATTATATTTTTGGAGTAATCAAATATTTGTTTTAGACCGTATCTTTTATATCAACTAGTTAGTTAACTTTCTCTATTATTTCAATTAATACCCAGGGCTATGCCTTATGATAGCCACTAGCTACACCGGTCTGATTAAAATTTAATTTGTCAAAATTAAAAAAAAATTAAAAATTGGCACACAGGCCACATTTTAAGTGCTTACTGAGGCCAGCCACAGCATTGAATAGTGCAAATATATACCATCAGCATCATCACAGAACATTATTTTGTGGAGTACCACTCTAGAGATTCAGACATGTATCATTGTCATATTACAAATTGTTGCTCTTTGCATTCCTCTGGTCATGACAGAGAATTAGATATATTTAACTCCAATATGTTTTCTGTATTTTGCATCATTTTTTTCATGCTTTTTAAAATTCTGCATATACTTTAAGTGCATAAGTCAACACTAATACTATTTTGTATAGTGAATATTCATATCTACTCTTTCTCAAACTCTTCTTTCCTTCCTCTATTTCTCTGGTTATATCTGGGATCATTTTCTTTCTGCCTTTGATTTTCTTTGAGGATATGTTGATGAGTAATCTGTTTCTGTTTGTCATCATTATTGAATAGCTGTTAGCTGGGCATGTAAAATAACTTTACAAGGTAAACACTAAACAAAGAAAGCTGGAAGGAATGCATTAATATAAGAAAAAAAACAGAGATTAAAGCAATTATTAGTGAAGATAATACATAACCTAGGACCTACTATTCTATTCCTAAGTGTATAAAACATTTCTTATAAGCATTCATAGCAGTACAAATACGTAAAAAGTACTAATGTTCATCTGTTAGATAATGGAGTAAAAGCTCTGAGGTTTATTTATATAATGGAATAAGTACTTCACCGTTTTGAAAATAGATCAGCTATAGCTAACACATCGAGTTGTATGCATTAAAGCATATTTAAATATAATTATGAAGAAAAGAAAAATGCAGAATACACATAGTGTGAGTCAATTTATATAAATTTTATAACAGGCAGATATAATATATATATATTAGAAGGTGATATAATCAGGTCAGGAGAGTGAGCTGTTCTAGAAGAACTATTCAAAATACTGGGAAAATCTTATTTTATTATTTGAGTGGCATTTCTATTCTGTTGTCCATTTTATTGCTAATCTGATTTTCTGTATACATGATGTTTTAGTATATTCATTTTAAGATGTATTTCCTGATTAAAATATACAAATATATCAATTCATATGTTTTCTGCCTTTTCCTTAAAGGGCAAGTAAGAATCTTATCTTTCCATCTAAGTAGATAACTCTGAAGGTTTCTCTGAAGAGTGCATCAGTACAGTGTTTTCTGGTTTGGATCATTCCCCCTTATAGCATTTGCTTCTCAACAGGAGCTGAGAGTGGGGTCCTGTACAGTAATTGTGTCC
The DNA here is from genome assembly GCF_005190385.1 of Monodon monoceros. Classification (NCBI taxonomy): domain Eukaryota; kingdom Metazoa; phylum Chordata; class Mammalia; order Artiodactyla; family Monodontidae; genus Monodon; species Monodon monoceros. Next base: position 83,537,200 of record NW_021703777.1, on the reverse strand, counting down.
AGTAAATGCTGCTTGGGAAATTATATCAATAGCTCTGACTTCATTAAAGTCAAACCTGAGGATGGAAATTGTCTCCAGGGTTTGAGGCTTCAATAGGTGTGTCCTGTGTTTTTCTTATTACATACTTTTTAAAGTTTTTAATTGATAACTAATATTTCCTTTTCAAATTTCTACAAAATTTTATTTAACCTCATATAAGAACATACACTGGAAACTTTTATAACCTTTCTTTTGGAAAAAATAATCTCTCCAAATATTGCTTTAACATCTTCAGTCTCTGCATATGATTGTCTTACCATATTGTGTACACTTTTGTATGGTTTCATTCAAAATTAGAGTAATAGCTCATGGGACAAAGAAATTACATGAATTTAGAATTATACTAATTAGCAGTAAAAAAAAATCAAGATTCAAAAGACCATTTTTATATGATAGACAACATTTTCTGACTAGAATTTAAGCCTGAGATCCAGAACCTTGTCTGTCTTATTCATTGTCACTTTCATGGCATATACAAGCCATTTGTAGGTGATATCTAAATCCATATTGATATCTATATATAGGTATATAGCTTATCTATTATTAATGACATTTTTATAATACATTCAACCAGTTTAAAATCCAAACAATAGACAAAGAAACACATAGAAAAGTCTTATTCTATCTCTGTTTTTATCCATCCCCAGTAATTCTTTTTTATTTTCTTCCATTTTACATTGATAATATCTCCTAGAAATATTTTTATATCCATGGAAGGATCATCCCAATCCCATTGTATGCCATTGTGTGGGTATACCCATTTATTTAACCTAGGCACATGTGTTTGTTTTCAGCCTTTCTGATTTTAACCACTACTCCAATGAGCAGCATTATGCACACAATATTTTGTATGTATGCAAGAAGACCAATAGGATAGAGCCCCAGAAATGAAATTGTTGGATCAAAAGTAAATTTGTTTATAATCTTAACAGATATTAGATTGCCCTCCCTAGAAGCGACTACATTTTTGCACTCCCAGGAGCAATGTAGAAGAGGGCCTATTTTCCGATAGCCTCTGTAGCAGAAGCAGGCAGTGAAGTTTAGATTTTGGCTCCTCTGAGCTTATAAAGTGTTATCTCAAAGCACTTTAAATTTGTATGCCTCTTATGAATGATACTAAATGTTTTGTTTATTTGTAATAATTATACTTCTTACATTTAAGAATGTTTGTATTTTTTGTTATAGTGGACACCTTTATCCAAAACTTCTGTGTAATATACTCCATCTTCATTTTTAGACAAATTCTTATGGCTCTCTGACATGGGCAGGAAGGAACACAACAAATAAGTTTGCGTCCTCTTTTCCTAAATTTAGTTAATAGGATTAACTTTCTTAATATTTACCATTTGACATAAACATGGTTAAATATCTTTTGACGTGTCTGCTACTGTAATTATCTCTTAGTCTTTGCACCTTTTGTTCTTTCTTCTGAAATGTCTTTTCTCTAACTTGTCGAAATGAAACTCCCTGGGGAGGAAATTACACCCATATATTATAACAGACTTTGGTTGTATGAATCTTTCAGAACTTATTTCAGTGTATTGTTATTTGAATTTTTGAACCTGGATGTGGGTATGTGGGTAGGTGTAGTTGAATGATAGTAAAAGGGTTGAACTGCTCCTATTCATTGCTCACAGTATTATTGTTCAAAGGATAGAATTTGCATCTGTACATTTGGGAAATGATATGTACTCTTTCTGCATCATGGCACCAATGGTAGAATAACATGAGAAAATAAATACATAATCACATCAAAGGTAAGGATAATGCTAACATAATAGAGCATTTTGATCATGCAGAGCAGGGAGCTAATATGCAGATTGGTATCAAACATATTTTATAACAGTTTAAAAAATTAGCTATATTAGCTCTAACTGGACAGTGCTTAGGGACAGAATTCTGTTCTAGGCATTTATGACATATTCTATCAGGTCTAAGCCTGACAGGAAAGATCATTTTCAATGCATATTTAATGTGAGTCAAATCTTCTCGGCCAGAAGAGCATTTTTATGAAGCCTAATAATACTTTCTTTGGTGAACAGACTTTTTATCTACAGCAGGTGTCATAAACCTGAAAGTTCCTTCGCATTAGAAAGAGGCCAATGCATTAGAAAATAGAATCAATCCTAGGGAACATCAAATATTAGCTTTATGAAAAAAATAATATCATTGGAAGAAATTAAGCTATATTAGTTCCAAGGTAGAGCTAAATTCCACTGAACTTTATTATTAATTATAAAGGCCAAATCCATTATTGGGTAATACAAATATCATTACAACTATATAACAGAAACTCATTACTTCTGCTTTTAAATACACCTGTGCTAATATCGCCTTTTCACCAAGCTTTTCATTTTTCTTCCCCAAATCCAATACATTAAAAGATTTTTCTTTCACATTTTAGAGTGACTCAAATCCATAACTTTTTATCATAATGAATACTCTAATTCTGAGTAAATTTAATTTTGAATAAACTAAGACTATTGGTCTTCTAATTCAATCACGGGGCACACATTCAACCCTATCTCCAGCCATCCTCCACTTCCAGAGCATAGTTCTTTTATCGGCAGGTGGACTGTCAACCACTGCACCACCAGGGAAACCCCAGAGCATAGTTCTTAACACAGGTATCACTTCAGTTATCACTGTCTTAAAGAGGTCAGAGAAATTCTACCTGCCCAACCTGAATTCAGGCTCTATCAGCACAGTTCCCATAGAGGGTGTTTATCCTGTATTTCATCCTACTTCCCCTATAAATTTGAGAAATATGCTGAGATAGTTTTACAAGTAGTTAAAACTCAAAGCAGAAAGATTTTTAGCTAAAAGCGTAGTTGTGGGCTGAAATATAATGCCAGATTGTCACATTAGATGTTGCAACTTAGTTTAAATTAACCATAGCATTGTGAATTAGATCCCAAGATTAGTTGATATGCAAAAGCATTTCCTCCATCTTCATTTTAATCAAAATAGTAAAACAAAACATATTTTCAGGTGGTGTACAGTAGAAGACCTCTCATTCTACTTTATCTGGACTAATAACTAGTTAGTCAAATAGTAACTAAATAAAAGAATCATAAAATTTATTACGTATATACCTTACATATTTTTACTTGAAACATATTAAAATGGAATGAAATCAGTCTTAACTGAAAAAAAATAGACATGAATATCTTAAACACTTTAACTTAAAACATATCATAACGTACAGAATCTCTCTTAACTGATCTCATAATTTACTCACCAATGTTCTAAGTCCTTTTTCTAAAACATGATAGTACATTCATCATGGCTAAGTAAGATACTGTTGAATATGCCCATGTTTCCACCAGACAAGTTAAATATTTAATGAGTCATTTGTGTTTATTTTCATATCTGTTTTTGAGCACTTGACTTTTATATTGTAATTAGGTAATAAGACTAATTCAGGGCTGCCATGTAGTAAGACTCCAGAGAGATAATCACATTGTGTTGAAGTTCTGAATACTGGTAAAATATGAGAAAAGCAGAGATAATATACTTTGAAAATACCTGATAAAGTCAGGTAGCTTAAGAAATTTTGCCAGATTAAGGTTAGGTGAAAAAATTATAAAAGTTCAGAAACTATTTAGAAGGTAGTATTATCTTTCCACCTGAAAGAAACTGAAATGAAAGTTCTAGTCCATTATGAATGCAAGTTTTCTAATAGAATTAACTCCAAACTGGTAATGTGATACATGTAGTTTTACTATTTCTTCAAGAACAGATGGAAATGGAATTATTTTAGATTTAAAGGGGCGTTATTTCTCCAAGTGACTCTCAGAAGTTTCAAAAATTTATGTGTGAATGAGAGAGAGGGAGGGAGAGAGAGAGAGAGAAAATGTTGGAGTAACTGGAGCAAAATGGAAAACAATGTCTTCATGCCATGTGCTCTGCCTAGACATCTTATTCTCTTTGTCTTGCTAACTCCTATGCATTCTGCAGAACCAAGATTAAAAGTTAGCTTCCATTATTGGGACTAACCCCATGGTTTGAGGAAGATCTGTGAATTGATAATTTTTAAAATTACTGGTCTGTTATCTTTCTCTTTGCTAGATAGATAGTAAGCTCTATGAAAAGAGAGTTCATGGCTTTTAATTATTTCTCTATCCATAAAACCTAATGCATTGTCAGTGCATGATGAGTCCTTAACAAATTGGATTATATAAGTTAATGAAGATGGTCAATAGCTGTTTCTCATTCTTTGTAACATCTCAGGCTCAGGAATTTGATAGGCTATCCTATCAAAGGATAAAATGCCTTCCTCACCCTTCTGTATTCCTCCATCTTAACATATATAAACCTGTGTCTCTCCATTAAATATTCAAAAACTGTTATTAACAAAAGGTGAAACTGATGGCTGACCCATTTTTTTGGGTTACCCTATGAGCAAAGGTACATGGTCGAGATGAGCATACCTTCTATGCGGGGCTAGATTGTTGGATGACACAGCTGGGTTTGAGTGTTTTGTTCACAGAGAATGAATATAGTGGAGCCAGGTCTTACTGATGAAGGAATGGAGATGATTGAGAAGAAGGAAAGACAGAAGGCAAGACATATTTTCCTGCTGTGGTACAAGACAGAAGTTGAAAATTGTTTGACCGTATAACTGATTAGTTTGGGCTGCTTAGTGATTTAAAAATAATTAGATTTGTTGTCAACATTTTATAGTAAAGAAGGTTAACTTAAAAATCACATACTTTGTCTTTTCTTAAAAAAGCTAATCTAAAATATTGGATTTATGTTTGTGCTCAGTAACAATTAGTAAAGCTAAGGAGCTGCCTCTCATTTTTTAAAAGAATCTACTCTCCAGTTTGCCAGGTTCCCAGCGCTACTGCTTTTACTCATTTTACCTGCCTGGCCCCTGTTGACATTTGAGTCTGTAAATCCCACTATAAAGGAATTTTAAAGAGCCATGAAAATAGGAATATTTTTTGAAGTTAAATTTAGGTTGATCAACTTAATATTTCACTGTTATAGATTTTGGAAATAGTCTACATTTTTTCGTTTTATATATAATTACATTTTTAAAAAATGTATTTATTTATTTTTGGCTGCGCTGGGTCCTAGTTGCTGCGTGCGGGCCCACTGCAGCTGCAGCAAGCAGGGGGGCCACTCCTCGCCGTGGCACTCGGGCCTCTTGCTGCGGTGGCCTCTTCCACTGCGGCGCACAGGTTCTAGGTGTGCAGGCTTCAGTAGTTGTGATGCACAGCCTCAGTAGTTGTGATGCACAGGCTCAGTATTTGTGGCATGCAGGCTCAGCAATCATGGCACATGGGCTTAGCCGCTCCGAGGCATGTGGATCCTCCCGGACCAGGGCCCGCCCCATGTTCCCCACACTGGCAGGTGGACTCCCAACCACTGTGCCACCAGGGAAGCCCGATTTTACATATAATTACATTTTAAAGTAATCATCTGTGTTTACTGATCAGTGATACTTGTAATTAAAAACAGCTCCTTTATTTCTCTCCTTCTTCCTCTTTTCCCTCCCTCCCTCCCTTCCTTCTTTCCTTCCTTCCTCTCTCTTCCTTCCTTCCTCCCGCTCTCTTTCTCTTTCTTTCTTTCTTTTTTTCTTTTCTTTCTTTCTTTCTTTCTTTCTTTCTTTCTTTCTTTCCTTCCTTCCTTCCTTCCTTCCTTCCTTCCTTCCTCCTTTCCTTCTTTCTTTCTTTTCTTTTCCCTTTCTTCCTTCCTTCCTGCAGGCTTTACATCTGTCTTCAGTTGAAACCTATATAAATATATACATTTAATCCTGATAAAGTATTCTGGGATTTAGAATGTTCACATTTATTCACCTTGCTAAAAATGAACTATTGATTATAGAATATTACTGCAGTTCATTTTGTTTTGATTGGGGACTCAGGGAAATTTTATATCACCTTGAGAAAAGATGGAATTAAAATTTGGTTGCTGACTGCATTATTAAATAAATTATTGTCTCTTTGGGAAGCACAGTTCTGGAACTATATCAGAAACAGATATCTATAGGGAAATAGAAATTTGAACATTTTAATAATCTTTGGTCTTAATTTAAGTTAATTAATAATTCCTTATATTTTAATTGACATTCATATCTTTCAGAGTGTTTTCAGGTTTATGATAACATTTGATCCTTTCAACACCTTGGGTGTGTTATGAAAAACTTATTGTTGTTATCAATTCCCAGGCAGAGAAAGAAGCCCAGCAAAGTTAAACAGTATGTCTCAGGACGCAAGATAATATATTTGTGGAGCCAAGAATAGAATCCAGTTATGTCTAATACCCTTTTCAACCAAAATGGATCGTCTTTGCCATTTATATGGAGTCAAGCTTGAAAATGTCCAGTAAGAATTACATATAAGCCACATCTCAAAACGTTATAAATTTAATAAAACAGGGTACTTGAAAATTAAGAAAACACTAGTAGGAGAAAAACAGATGTATCAGACTGTTTTGATTATCATAAGTGAATAATATATTTGGTTTTGATATTCATAACAACCAAGATAAAAAGAAGAAAAATATAGGTTATGTAATTCTTACTTTCATTTAAAAGGAAGAATATAATATCACCCAGAGAGACTAATTTTTGCTGGAAATTGAACACTAAATGGAGTTAATGTATGAATAGTCTGTATACTTTGTAATCTATCTGTGTAATGTATAATTTCATACAAAATATAACTCGTATAAACAAAATATACTTTTGTTTATACAAAATATAAGCATTTCAACGTGTTTAAAATGCTATTAAAATGTTATGCTTTTTTTTAGCATCAAATGAAATTGTATGGCAGTTTCTAATAGCAATGTTAGCATTTATTGAATGTTTGCTATCTAGTTTTGTTCAGAGTACTTTACATGAACTAAATCACTTGCTCTTCATTACAATCTGTGATATAGGTACTATATTTTATGTTTTACAGAAGGAGAAACTAAAGTGCAAATGTTAAATAACTTTCCCAAGGTCACAGAAGTAGTGTATTAGTTGTATATAATGCAGTATAACAAACAACTCAGATGTATGAGTGGTTTACATTCACAATGACTTCGTGCTCAGGACTGTGTAGGTTGGTTGCAGTTCATGTGAGTTTTGCTACACTAAACTTAGCCAGCTCTACTCCAAGCTTTGGATGTGGTTCAGATCTGCTCCACGTGTTTCTCACTTGGGGACCCAGTCAAAAGGGGCACTGGCTCGAGCAAGCATGCTGTTCTCTTGATGGAGGGCTGGTCCCCTTAGATTGATGGTACCAACCTGCCATACCTCTAAAAGCCTCAGCTTATAACTGGCATCTGCATTCCATGGGCAAACTAAGCCACCTGTCCAAGCTCAGTGTCAGAGGAGCAAGTGAGTATGTGCTCCTAAGGTAAGGCTATGAAACACTTGGTGAGGAAAAAGTGAATTTTGAACAATATGGCAAAGCAAGGATACAAATCCAGTTAACCTGGTTTCAGAGCCAATACACTTTCCACTGCATTCTGTTGTTTTTCTGTTATATTCTACTAATGTTAATAGATTCATTTATTTTTAACTATCCCTAAATTTACAAATTAAACAATAAGTAATATTTTGTCTTTTACTTTTAATATATTGCTGAATTCTATGCTAATACTTTCATACTTCTATATTTATATTCATAAGAGAGATTGGCCTATGGTTCTGGTTTCTCTGTTTTTTTTAATTAGATTTTAGTATCGTGAGAGTCATGTTTGCTGTGTAGAATAAATTAGATGGCTCCACATCTTTTTATACTATTCTAGAAAAAACAAAAATTATACGATTGCATGAGAGAGAAAATGTATGTGAAAATGTTATGTAAATTGTACATGGCAATAATCATTAAAATAACATTTAATGTGTAAGCAGTTTAAGATTATGTTAGATATGGAATACACTCTCATCGTTTCCTCCTTTCTAACTTAAATAATTCTTCTCTTTTAGTTATCTTCCTTCAATTAATTTATAACTTTATTCTTATAAATTACCTTTTATATTCTAATTCCTGATAAGTTCTCTTAAGGTGTCTGTAATTATATTTTGCTTGTTTTCCTTTTCTGTCTATAAAATTCAACAGTTGAATGATTAAAAATTGAGCATCGTCATAGCCAACATACATACTTGCTTTCAACTTCATCAGTTTTGTATGATGACCAGTCTTCTCAAATATTAATACATAAACTACAGTTAGCCATAATAAGAATGTTTTCCTCAAGAGTCTTGGAAAAAGCCATTAAGGAAAAAATTATCAAATTCACCCAATATTTTCACTTTTTTAAAAAAGGCAGAATTGGTGTGCTGGAGCTGGGTTATACCAACTCTTGAGAGACTCTTCATACATCAGTTCCTAACACTATACCTAGTAACATTGTGTTGGTAGCTTGAAACTGGCCATGGTGGGAGTATTTACATGATAAAAATTGCAAACACTGTAAGTTGATGGACCTCTTGGCCCTCTTTGAGCTACACTTCTCTGTGTCTGCATGCATATTTATGTATCTATGAGTTGTGTAGTATTTTCATACCTCCGTATGGTGTTACCAAATTAGATTATACAATCTCTTAAGGGAGCTCTATTCTGACTGGCTTAGAGATAAATAAATGTTTATACTAATTGAATATTACTAAAATTCCCCCGAATTCAGAGAATTAAATTTCTAATACTTTCAGTGTGAAAAATGTATTCCTTTAGAAACTTAACTCCAGTGTTTTAAGAATTCAGCTTCATATAATTTGGGGAACTCTTTGGCAAACAAGACTTTTTAAATATTGTTGGTATAATATAAACAGTTGTCTTCTGACTTATCACCGTCCATAAAAAATAAACATACATTTTATTCCACTTAGATATGTTATTTCTAAACTTATGTAGCTTTACTTCTTGAATAAGCTAGATTTGAAAAATGTAAATTTATGCTTAACCAAATTAAAGCATTCTGCAAATTTCTTTCAACCATCGTATTTTTTAGTATGTCAGCTTGAAGATAGTTTCCAAGATCTTTGGGTAATTTAGAATCTCAAACTTAAGCTAATTTAAGTAAATTAATGAGTATTCATTAGCTATCTAGATGATTTGTAAGTAAGAGAAAATACTGAAATATTAAATACCAAGCATAATTTTAAATTTGTATACTTTTGCCTCTTATTTTTAAATCTTACAGAGAGAGACTTCATATACATCTGGGTCTATTAATGAATGTGCTCATTTTTGCCACCTTGAGAAGTTTCACTATAAAAGATGTATATGGCTGTAAAAAGTTCTGAGATGCATATCTATAAGCTATGCTGGTCTGCTACAAAATGCTGGTGTATGACAAACAGTTCACAGTCATGCAACTTTTAGTTTTCTCTATGAAGTAAAAGTTACTGTGGTTAAAATTTATAATCAATACATGTGAGTAAGAGTGTCGTAGGAACAATAATACAGAGTGGAACAACTTAGTGTGCAAAGTATGAAGGGTGCATTAAGGAAAAAGAAAGTACTATTGTCCTAAAATAAAATAACCTGTTGTTCTAGAATGACAAAGAAGAAAGTGTAAGATAAAACCTGAATGCCTATAGAAAGTTGTAGAAAGTTTGAGGAAAAGGGATTTTATTTGTCTTTGCCAATACTGACCATGCTTTGATGGCTTTAGCTTTAGTACCAAACATTATACTGATGTAAAACTGAATTTAGTGTTTTCTCTGTTAAAATAACAAAAATTTCTTGGATATTTTTGGCCTGCTCTTAATGAAAGATAGCAAAATATTTTTCTTTATCTTCTGAGTAATCTGCCTATAGGCAAAGATTCTATATCTTATCAGAAGAATATCAGATGAGAGAACAGGGCCCTCTGTTCTCTCATCTGCTAGAGATGAGAGGATTGAAAGAGTTAAAATTATTTACAAACATGGTACCTCCTATAAGTTTGCTTTTAAAATATTTTACTTCCACTTTAATTAAATAGGTAGTCAAGTATGTTTTTTCTCAGTAACCCGTGATTCTATTAAATTAAATGTTCAAGCTGCCTGAAAACTTTTGTTATTTTGCCATCCCCAAATCAAATCATAAATGAGGAGAGGGCTTCTGGAAAATCACAAATGATTTGTTTTCATTGTATGAAGAGACATGGTAAAATAATCAAATTTCTTTGATATATTACTGTTAATGATTTGAATTGGAAGAACTATCAAATCAGAAAAAAAATAGCCTTCCCTAGATTAAAGTTGTGTGAGTAAATGCTATTTTTATATATATATCTCAGAAATGGTTTGAAGTTTTTAGTGAACTGTCATTGCTCTTGCTGCCAGTGACATCTTTCTGTTTATGAGTCCTGATGATGCTTTGTGAGAAATTAGACAACAGTATAATGTTATCCTAATTTCAGTTTTTTTTTAATGTTAACTGGATTGCAACTTTGTTTCTTTAATTTGAATCTAGTATATTCTAGGCCAGTGATTTTTGATTGTGGATTCATATCGTTTGCCTATAGAGTTTTATTAATATACATATGTTTAGGACCTATTCTATCCTTACTGAATATTTTTTAACTGATACTTTTGATATACTCTTGGTACATTCTAACTATGTGCCGGGTATATTCATAGTATATAATGCCTCAAGTCAGACAAGCACCAAAGCCATATCTCTTTCTCCAATATCAAATGAGTTTCATTCAGCTCCCCAGATCTCATGGGTTCAAATATATTGTAACCATAGTCCACATGTTTTCAGGGTGGCTAGAAGCTTTTCCTTGAAAACAGGCTATTGCCACCACTATAACTAAGATTCACTACTTAGGGCATTCCTTTTTTTTTTTCTTCTCTTACAATACAGGCATTCACTTCACTGGTGAGGTTATTCAGGATATTCAACAAGTATTTCCATTTTCACAAAAACTAGTGTCGTTACCACAATCATTTTTTTTTTTTTGAAATATAGAATGGGCCAATAGCACTCTTAAAGTCAAAACTACCCAAAATGTCTGAGGCATTTAACCTTTGTTGGCCCAAAGTCTTGCCTTTAGCTCTGATTACCCTTTGATTCCCTGATCCCCTCCACTCCAGACTATGCAGATAATCCCTTATAAAATATTACAAAAAGGCCCTCTTGGACCTTCAGAGATCTAATCTTATCCAATTGGATATCCTTGAATAATGCCAAGGTTTTATTAAATACCCTCACTCTTAATATGCCAATTATGCCTTTTCTCCATACATCCCACATAACCCTTACATGATCTTCAGTTTGGAGACCTAGTTTTCTGACACCACAGAAAGACCAATCTTGAGTCCAAGTGGAAGGGACCTAATGCTGTTTCCTAACCTTCAGTAATTCTGCAAAACTACAAGGGTTGCAACTTTGGGTTCATGTTTCACATTCAAAAACATATGAGTCTAACTCTGAATGGAAGGAAGTCCACCATAACCGGAAACTTTAAACAAAGGTCCTTTTGAGATTCCCTGGAACCAGAAAACAATGTGAAATAGACTGTTTTTCTAAGACCCATAAAACAAGCAGATGGTACCATGGAGTTATCAGCTTGCACCCCAGAAGCTGGAACAAGATTCCCCCAGGCTCCCCTACTCCTTTACTGCCATCTTCCCTCTTTGTCTACTCTTTGTCATATTTCTTCTTTTTCATCAACCTCTAACCCAGACCACTCCTTATTATACAGTATCCCAAGATGACTTTTTCCCTCACTCTCTCTTTACCTCCCCACCAAACAGGAAACAAAACTCCCTCATTGAACTTTCTCAAACCATTGCTCCTACTCTGAATCTCACTGATATGTCACCCCAGCATGACCCCCAGGAACAACATTTAATGGCCTTCCTCTCAGCACATGCCAGAGAGATTTTCCTTTTGATGGTCCATATCAGTATATAAACTACCCCCATATCTTCAACCTTAACTTCTTGCCAGGTAATAGCTAGAACTTAACTCTTCACATAAAGGATGCTTCTCTTAAAATCTCCAAACTCCACATCTCTTCTTCCCCAGGATCAGGTACTGAAAAAAAAACCGTAGAGGTACTTTCATTTTTGAATGAAATTTTTTTCTTCACCACTTTTCAATCAGACTTACAGCCTTTGTTCAGTTCTGTGCAAAGACTCTGGCCTCCTGAGGTTAATCTCAAACATTATAAATGATACCTATACACCAATCATTGCCTGTGGCCCCCTAGGATACTTCTTTTATTGGGGTCAACAAACATATATCTGCCTTTTCCTACACCATTCTTTCCTGTGTCTTTGGAATCCTTGTTCAGTATTGCCAAATATTCAACCACCATACCTATTGACCTATTAATAAACGTGTCCCTCTGGAGACTTAACTGATCACTTCAAAAGGAAACAACAATAGGGTAATTGGGAGAAATCCCTGGAGGGAATCACTGACTCTCTTTTTATGTGCCCTTTAAGAGCCATTATACCATTATGAAAATTACGTTACCGAACTAAAGTTGGGTCTGTTTGCCCACACTCAGTAAAGCCAATCTACTGACATCAGGTTGTGGTGAAGGAAAGTTCAGTGTTTATTGCAGAGCACCAAGCAAGGAGTCCAGGGCAGCTAGTGTTTAAAAGAACCAAACTCCTCGAAGGTTTTCAGAGAAAGGTTTTTAAAGACAGGGTGAAGGAGGTGGGTTGTGGAGTATGTGGTCCGCTCATGGATATTCTCCTGATTGGTTGGTCGTGAGGCAGTTGGGAGTCAACAACATCAACCTTCTGGTTCCAACAGATCTGGGGTCTAGGTGCTTATGGGAAGCATACAATTAACTTCTACCTGGTGGGGATTTCAGTATCTGCAAAACAGCTCAAAGAACATGGCTCAGAATATTATCTATAGTCCTTGAGGAGGAACTAAAGGTTCTTGACTGTGTTTAATGGCTAAACGATTATTATTTTGTCTTGCTTGACTGTTTTCCTTTCTTCTGCATTTTCTCACTTTTCTGATTAAATTTATTGTTTGACTAAAGTTTTTCTACAGATGAAAGGCAAGGCAGAGGACATGGGGCAGGGAGTCCTGTTCTGGGAAGGCCCCATAGGGTCCTGCCCAGTTACAATTAGATGATTAGAAAATGTGGTTTAAAACCTCCTTACCTGTTTGGTTGAGCCTTTGACTCTGCCAAAGGATGGTGATACTTGTCTTCACATTAATGAATTGAACCTGACTCAGGAATGCAGCTTTTATCATACTTTATTAATAAATGAATAAAAACAAATACTTTACTCAGATCAAATCAAATTACTCTGTTAGAATAGTACTCTGGGGCAATATTTCTGACAGAAGAAACAGGATCCACTTTCTGGATGTCCAAATCCAAGGTTTTTTGGACAAGTAAGAGTATCTCACAAGAGTATGACCTTCTGAGGGTAGTTTTCATACCGTTTAGGATTCATTTTATTATTAATATTCAGTTGTCCTAAATTACAGCAGGTTGAATGTAAAGCTTATCTCTAAAATTTCATTATTGTAATTGGATACTGCTTTTTCAGAAGTGAAATCGGGCTTGCTGGCCCAAGGTGAAAACTAGTCATGACAACATTTCTTGAATTTTATTAAGCAAACATTTGCTTGATAAAAAATAGAATTATTTCTTTATTTCTGTTTTGTATGACAAGTGTATATTAAATTTATGTTTATAAATATGGCACAGAGAACATCTTCAACACACAATAAAACCTTGAGAGGCAGCATTATATAGTTTTGAGGACCTTAGTCACAATAGACAGTGCTTAATCTGGTTTCTTTTCATTTTTATGATTTTTGAGAGTTTACCTGCTTATAGTTCAGCAGAGGTTAGAACATTTTTTTGGTATTTCTATATATGTTGTAAAACCTTAGCCCATTTACCCTTTAATGTAGATGTTTATAAAATCTTTCAAGCAGAATTGAAGTACCTATAACATCAACTTCCTTTCTTCTATTTAGGAACAGGGGTAATTCAAGAGAAGGCAGTTTTGTTGTAACACGCAACTGAGGGCTTGAAATTTAATACCCATTTGTAAATTGAAACTGAGAACTTAAGGATATTTTTTTATCAAGCATCTTTGTAAATCCTGTACAACTAGACAAGTTATAAGCGTTTTGCACACTGAGCAACTTGAAGCTTTATAGGAATGTGTAGACTCTGTTCTCCAGCACCTGCCACCCCATCTTCATCATTGTAGGGTCTTTCTCATTCTCTCTCTCTGCCACACACTCACATCCACACACTTGTGAATTTCTTTTCTCTTTTTCTCTGTTTTCTTCCTTCTTTAAGTTCTTTCTCTCTTTTTCAATAGTTTCTACTCAGGTTTTTATTGATATATTAAGATAAAATCTTCTTTTAGGAAAATAAAAGCTTTCAAAATATTATCATGATTGATGGAACAATGTGACATAAAAATTGACAAAGCAAAATAACTTATATTTACCAGTTACAGCTTCCAGATTTCTACCCTCATATGACCACCTGCACCAAAATCTATGTACTAAGGGCAGTACATTTGGGGCCTGTTTGTTCGTTAGCTTCTAGTGTAAATTCAAGTCTTCCCAGTTCATTAAAACCCAAGGAAAATCTGCCCTTAACCATGGCCTATAATTAGCCCATGAGGAGGAAATGTCCTGTATGTAACATGTCATTTCATTTAAATGGTTCAAAATTTTATTAGGGACCTCAGGTAGCAATAATCAGGCTATAGAAATCACACCAGTAATTTGAACTGGAAGACTTAGTGAAAGATGAATAATGTTAAACAGGAGGATTCTGTGGGGTGCAAAGTAGGAACTGACAAAGGAGCTATTATTCCTACACTGAGGGAGAGTAAACAGGGAAGGAATTTAGGAAATTGAAAGAGAGCCAAGCTCCCCAACTGATAATCAGACGTCTGGGAAGGTGAATGGCTACTGTAGAAGCATGTAACCTTCTGGGGGAAAAGAAACTCAGTAGAGGGCTCAGACTTGGATTAGATGTCAGAGGGCATGAGCTGCAGCTGGAATACAAGAGCAGCTAAATGCTTAGTGGTGGAATGAAAGGGCTGGAGCTGAAGTCTGAGGGTTGCCACTGTGGTCTTGGGAAACTTGCAAAAGGGACAAAGGGGACTGGCCACACACACACAGGGATACTCTGGATGCTGTGCCAAACAAACACACACTGGAGGAAGGACGGGAAGTCCTTCCCTCTGTTCTGGCCTGGGTGCCCCTCTACACACATTCGTACCCATATGAGCACATTTGTACCATCAAACAACTGTCAAACAACTGTATGTGGCCACCTAAGAGGAACTGTTCTTCATATCTGTGAAGTACTCACTCTCTCCCTCAAGTAAAGATACACATGCCCCAATGTCATTGTACCGGTTGTTAGTTACATTTGTGTCTATTCAAATTCATTCACATTTTCACTGGATATCCCATTACCTAACGATTAAATTATAAAATTAATATTAAACTACTTATATAACAAGAGAAAGAAGGAAAAAAGGAAAAACCTAGTTAATACATAAAAATGAATATATACACTAGAGAGCAAAATGAAAACACGCAAACCTACCACTGTCACTTTTTGTAATTTATTACAGTGTTATTGTGATGTTTATGACTTGCTTTTTCCACCACCCGCTTTCATATTTACTTTGCCATCAGTCAGAATCTCAGGTTGTTGGTGTTCTTTTCTAGGTGGGGTAACCCACAATTTTTTCTTGAAAGTCTGAGGTCTTAATAGACCTGTCTTCCTGGCTTTTTTTTTTGGTTGCTGTCATTTTCCATTAACCTTTATATTGAATATGGAAGTAAGAAGGAATGCTCCAGAAAAACATCTGAGTTCCAGATGTAGTGTGCCCTGCTCTCATTATACAGCAGCAAACCATCAACCCCTATGTAATCAGCATCTGTTATTCCAGCTTGGAGAGTACCACCCTTGAAAATGTTTGTTTCCTATCTAAATACGTTTGAATTCTGATATTTTAGAGTTCTTAGTTCCCATAGGGTTTATGTTTCTTATCAGAGTACAAACAGTGGTTTCATTGAATTAGAAGGTGAGACCATTGCCTGGACCTTATGACTTCAGAATGTCACTGAAGCAACACAGAAAAAGGCAGTACTCTTTAGTTAGCAATGTTAGCAAAGGTAGAAATTGCTAATTTATAACTTCCATTTGATGCTTCATTAGGTAATGAATGTTTTAGAAAGTAGTTTTAACAACTATCACTGTTAGCGATGCTCCATATCATCACTTATATCTATATATTCAACCATTCTTATTATAAATCTGTTATATTTATATAACACAATTTTTTATGTATACATAAATTATAATCTTGTATAAGATGTTTTCACTTTGGATTTCCGTGGCCATTAGCGAGGTTGCACATTGTTTTGTATATTTGTGATTCATTGTTGTTTCCATTTGTTTGAAATCACTATTCATTTCCTTTGTCCTTTAAAAAATCTTTCTTATTGATTTGTGGAAATTCTTTATATATTTTGACAGTTTATTCCTTATTGTTTATGTGTCACATATAATTCCATTGGAACTTGTCTTTGTGCTTTTGTTTATATGCCTTTTGCTAACCTTTTTTTTTTTTTAACATCTTTATTGGAGTATAATTGCTTTACAATGGGGTGTTAGTTTCTGCTGTGTAACAAAGTGAATCAGTTGTACATAAACATATATCCCCATATCTCCTCCCTCTTGCGTCTTCCTCCCACCCTCCCTATCTCACCCCTCTAGGTGATCACAAAGCACAGAGCTGATCTCCCTGTACTATGTGGCTGCTTCCAACTAGCTATCTGTTTTACATTTGGTAGTGTATATGTGTCCATGCCACTCTGTCACCTCATCCCAGCTTCCCCTTCCCCGTGTCCTCAAGTCCATTCTCTTTGTGTGCATCTTTATTCCTGTCCTGCCCCTAGGTTCGTCAGAACCATTTTTTTTTTGATTCCATATATATGTGTTAGCATACGGTATTTGTTTTTCTCTTTCTGACTTACTTCAATCTGTATGACAGATTCTAGGTCCATCCACCTCACTACAGATAACTCAATTTCATTTCTTTTTATGGCTGAGTACTATTCCATTGTATATATGTATATACGTGCCACATCTTCTTTATCCATTCATCTGTCAGTGGACATTTAGGTTGCTTCCATGTCCTGGCTATTGTAAATAGAGCTGCAATGAACATTGTGGTGCATGACTCTTTTTTGAATTATGGTTTTCTCAGGGTATATGCCCAGTAGTGGGATTGCTGGGTCATATGGTAGTTCTATTTTTAGTTTTTTAAGGAACCTCCATACTGTTCTCCATAGTGGCTGTATCAGTTTACATTCCCACCAACAGTGTAAGAGGGTTCCCTTTTCTCCACACCCTCTCCAGCATTTATTGTTTGTAGATTTTTTGATGATGGCCATTCTGACTGGTGTGAGGTGATACCTCATTGAAGTTTTGATTTGCATTTCTCTAATGATCAGTGATGTTGAGCATCCTTTCATGTGTTTGTTGGCAATCTGTATATCTTCTTTGGTGAAATGTCTACTTAGATCTTCTGCCCATTTTTGGATTGAGTTGTTTGTATTTTTGATATTGAGCTGCATGAGCTGCCTGTATAATATGGAGATTAATCCTTTGTCAGTTGCTTCATTTGCAGGTATTTTCTCCCATTCTGAGGGTTGTCTTTTCATCTTGTTTATGGTTTCCTTTGCTGTGCAAAAGCTTTTAAGTTTCATTAGGTCCCATTTGTTTATTTTTGTTTTTATTTCCATTTCTCTGGGAGGTGGGTCAAAAAGGATCTTGCTGTGATTTATGTCAAAGAGTGTTCTGCCTATGTTTTCCTCTAAGAGTTTTATAGTGTCTGGCCTTACATTAGGTCTTTAATCCATTTTGAGTTTATTTTTGTGTATGATGTTAGGGAGTGTTCTAATTTCATTCTTTTACATGTAGCTGTCCAATTTTCCCAGCACCACTTATTGAAGAGGCTGTCTTTTCTCCATTGTATATTCTTGCCTCCTTTATCAAAGATAAGGTGACCATATGTGTGTGGGTTTATCTCTGGGCTTTCTTTCCTGTTCCATTGATCTATATTTCTGTTTTTGTGCCAGTACCATACTGTCTTCATTACTGTAGCTTTGTAGTGTAGTCTGAAGTCCAGGAGCCTGATTCCCCCAGCTCCGTTTTTCTTTTCAAGATTGCTTTGGCTATTCGGGGTCTTTTGTGTTTCCATACAAATTGTGCAATTTTTTGTTCTAGTTCTGTGAAAAATGCCATTGGTAGTTTGATAGGGATTGCATTGAATTTGTAGATTGCTTTGGGTAGTATAGTCATTTTCACAGTGTTGATTCTTCCAATCCAAGAACCTTTTGATGGTACTTAATTTCAATGTATTTGAATTGATCTGTTTTTCTCTTTATGGTTTATAGTTTTGTGTCTGGTTAAATAAATGTTTTCGTACACCAAGTTTTAAAAAGTTCTGTACATTGAAGTGCATATTAGTTTAATGATTTATACTAATGTTTTTCCAAGAGTCATCTTTTCAATAAAAATTTTTTTCTACCTTATTTCCTAATTCTTTTATTTTTATTACTTCATTCAATTTTTCACCCCTTTTTCTTATATTGTTCCTTAAGCTTTTTCTTTGAACTTTATGTTTATTTTTTTCTTTTACTGATGTAAGTATTTAGTGCCATCAATTTTCTTCTGAGCATTTCCACAGCTCTTGCCTAAAAATTATCTTGGGTTAGAATTCCCTTATCCATATATCTAGGACTTCACAATTTCCTTTTATATTTTATCTTAGACCCAAACGTTATTAAATAAGAACTCTATCTATCTATCTATCTGTCTATCATCTATCTATCATCTTCCAAATAGAAAGTTCTTAATTGTTTAACAGCTTATTGCGTTGTGTTCAGAAAATACTGAATGTTATTATTTCTATTTTCAAAATATAATTGCCTTTGCCTTTCTGGCCCAATATATCTGCTTAGATAAGTTTGGTAAATATTCCTCATACCCTTGAAAGGAAGGTGCTTTCTTTGTTATATCAGTGTATAGTATACGATAGATATATGAGTTCGAGAATGTATGGGTATATGTATATATTTATTACATTTACCTTATTGATTATGTTATTTAGGTTCTTTATATGTTCATGCTTTTTAAGTCTACCTGAATTATATAAGACTGGTAGCTTTTTTTTATTTTTTTAAATGACCATAGTGGTAACTTTATTCTCTGGTTGTGGCAAGCTGGGGCTACTCTTTGTTGCGGTGTGCGGGCTTCTCATTGCAGTAGCTTCTCTTGTTGCAGAGCACGGGTTTAGGTGCACAGGCTTCAGTAGTTGTAGCACGTGGGCCCCAGAGCATGCAGGCTTCAGTAGTTGTGGCGCATGGGCTCTAGGGCACGCAGGCTTCAGTAGTTGTGGCTCACGGGCTCTAGAGCGCAGGCTCAGTAGGTATGGTGCATGGGCTTAGCTGCTCCGCGGCATGTGGGATCTTCCCGGACCAGGAATCGAACCCATGTCCCCTGCATTGGCAAGCGGATTCCTAACCATTGTGCCACCAAGGAAGTCCCTAAGACTGGTAACTAATATTGGTGTGTGTCTTTTTGTCTGTTCTCCTGTTATGTCCTGTACTTTCTGCTGCATGAAATTTGCAGCTGAGCTGTTTCAGCAGTATATCCTGCCAATGTGTTTCTGGTTGGAGATATTTTTATATTGATTTTTGTGTTTGGTAAGAAATAGTATATATATTTTTAATTTTTTTCATATTTATAACCACATATTTTAAGCTCTGTTTTATTGAAAATGTTTTCCCTTTCTATGGTGATCTGAAATATCTTCTCTCGTGTTAAAGTTTATATTTGTATGAGTAAGCTCTAGGCTTTCTTTTCTATTTAATTGTCAATTTATCTATTCTTTTGCCAAAGACTACAGCATAAATCCCATAGCGTATAACAATTTATTGCTAGTTTATTATAAATATCTACTCTTTCAGGTTTATCTTTTTATATTTTCTACAGTAACATTTTGTGAGCTTTTAACAGACAGAGGCTAATTCTCAACCTTTTGAATCTGGATAGACTTTGGCTTGTTTTGGCCAGAATAATATGGTGGAAACAACATTGTCCTAGTTCTGAGTCTAGGCCTCAAGAAGGCTCATCTGTTTTCTCTCTCAGAAAACTGCCATTTGAAATATATACACGTCCATGCTCACCTGCTGGATAAGGGGAGATACAAGGCTCAGGCAGCATCATTGCCCCAGCCAGTAGTCAGCCATCTAGCTGTTGATTCAGCAGTTGACCCAGGATATATTAGTAAGCTCAACTCAGACCAACTGAGCATACCAGACCAGCTGAACTTCCTAGCTGACCCATAGACTCACAATTAATAAGACATATTTGTTGTTTTAAGCAGCTAAGTGTTGAGGTGGGTTTAATTCTGCAATAAATTACTGATATAATATGGTAAAAATTAATTAGTATTATTTACCAACATTTTGTTTTGTGCCTTGCACACTTTATTTTGAAAAAAACATTTTGTTTTGCTATCTAAATAACATGTCATAAAGCATTTATGTTTTCTAAAAGTTGTGTCATGTACCTTTCTCATATAAGGTTTAAATAAACTGGAATTGATTATTCATGTAAGATGTGAAGTAGGTCACCAGTTTAGTCTTTCTAATATGGAGACTTAATTGTCCCAAGAAAATTTATTGAGGATTTCTTTGCTCATGTATAACGCTACCTCTTTTATATATTAAATCTCTGTGTAAGTTTTGGGCTTTTTCGGCCTCTCCATTATGTTCTATTTATCCTTTATTTTCCTGTCCCTGTGCCAATAACACCACCCACCACCACCCTATTGTTCTTGCCTATTTTGAGCCATTTTAATTTATACATAAATATAGAATTAGTTTATCAAGTTCTTCAAACAATCCTGGTGTCATTTTTTTGTTTTTGTTTGTTTTTTTTTTTGCGGTATGCGGGCCTCTCATTGTTGTGGCCTCTCCCATTGCGGAGCACAGGCTCCGGATGCGCAGGCTCAGCAGCCATGGCTCACGGGCCCAGCCACTCCACGGCATGTGGAATCTTCCCGGACTGGGGCACGAACCTGTGTCCCCTGCATCGACAGGCAGACTCTCAACCACTGCCCCACCAGGGAAGCCCCTGGTGTCATTTTAATTGAAAATGAATCACACTGAATATGAAAATGTTGATATTGTTCCAACTACTCTTTAGCTTCTAGAAACATAATATATGTTTGATATTTGTTTCTGGATCAATTTTTTAAAATTTTTTTCTTATCTGTATTTCATGTGTGCTTAAAATAAATTATATACAAGATACTTTTTTATTTACCATTCATCTTACTGATCCTGACTTTTTCTTAAAAATACAATTCATCACATATTTCAAGAAGCGGTTTTGGTCATCTACTTTATTATTTCCATATCTTCTACTTAAAGCTCCTGACACTAGAAATTTGCCTGCTTCTTTTCGTATTCATTCTTAATTTCTCCATGCCTCTCATCTGCACTTTAGAGAACCACATTTCAAAGGATAAATTTAGTTGGCTTCCAAGAAGGTCCAGCCAATGAGAAGAGAAAGAAGCAGGATATATTTTTCTTCTCTTCTTCTGTCTCAGCTGTCTCATCTCTACTTCTGATGTGGGCTCTCACTCTTGCCTCTGTAACTCTAGTTATCTTTCTCCATTCTCTCAAATTCCATCAGGTCACTCTCTGTCTCGTCCCAAATGTGGTCTAGATCTTCCCTGTTGGACCTGGTTTCTGGGGTCTAGTAATACCATCTCCCTCCATTATCCTTTTAGCTCTCTTATGGATGTGGCTTTGTGATGCTTTTAATAGCAAGGCTATCTCACTGAAACTCTTGGTTAATCAATGTAGTAACCAACTGACTGTATTAAAATCTCTCTGTTTGAAAGACTTAAAGATTTCTGTTTTTTCTGACCTCTCATTGCACTTTGGGTATACCTCTCACATCTTTTACTCTAATAAATGGCTCACTATTTTTTCCTCTCACTAGACTATCTCTGCTTAATAGAAAGAACCTCATCTTGATAATTTTTAAAAAACAAGGCTTAGCAAAAATATTTTGCTGTTCAAAATTACTGTGTAAATTAGAGAAATATTCGAAATTACTTACAGAGTCTGCAAATTTCATTTAAAGTGTATCACACGTTACTTTTGAGGCTCTGTTCCTTACCCCCTCAAATCTACTCAAAACTTATACTCCAGTTATGCCACCTTCTTTCTCTTTTCCTGAATAACTCTTCATGCTCTAGTTCTCTTGAACCTTTGTCCCATTTTTCCTTCTGAGGGGACTTTTTCCTTTATCGACTGATTACATTTTATCCTCAATTAGTGATACCCTTTGTCCTTCTAGACTTCTCACCTGGGAGTCTATACTAATAATTATGTAGCCAGTCCAATGGTGTTCTTATAATATTTGCCAAAAAGTTATTTTCTCTCTTACTTTCAGTTATTCTGTATACTAATAGCTTAGTTTTTCTTTTGAAAACAGCATTTGGCTAGATTTTATTAAATTTTAATAACATACAAACTTACCCCTTACTTTTTGCTATTTACCGTGCATTTTCTTTACTCTTGTATGATTTCTATTGGATTCATCAAGGTGTCTTTATTTTCTAATCACCATAAGGAAATTATGCATTTTATTTTTATTATTGTTGAAATTTTTCTTGATATTTAACCTATACACATGACTTTTAGTATTTCATACTTAACTTTCTCTCTCTTTTTATGCTTGAAGCATATATATGTAAATGTGCTGGTGAATCACTTTCTCTGCAAATACTTGTCTAATATTCAGTTGGCAGGTAAGTGCTGATATAAAACCAGTGCCTGAAAATATCTGACCTGTAAATAATTAAAACCTAATCCTGAGCTTACTATGATTAGCAATAATTTGCATAACAGAGCTTATCTGCCATATTACTAAATAATTTTTTTCTTCTTCTTCAAAGGCCACGTTTCCTTAGGTAGCATAAGTTCCATTACTTTTATGCACAGAGATTGGCTCTTTAATGTGTGTGGTTTCCTGGATAGCCATCTTCTATAAAAAAGGCCTTATTACAGGTTAAAAAAAGGAGGAAAAACAGTATAATGCAAAGCAATAAAGAACAAATGATATTTCATGCTGTTTTCTCTGAAGAATAAGTTTGTTGATTGTTTTAAAGACAGTGTTTAAACCACAGGGTTTAAATGATCTGAGATTTTAATATTATAGTAAAAGTGCTTCTGACAAGGCACCACGCATTTTGATCATTTATCATGACTATTGATTTGTTAGCTTGATGCATCATTCAGATATTTGCAGCAGGCTGAGAAATTGTTTAATCTTTCATCAGCCAAGAGTAAGTTCATGGGAGCCTCTCCATTCAGTACAAAAACCTTGCAATAGTACACCCATCAAATATTTTTTCATAGTAACCAAATGAATTTGTTGTTCATAGTAACCTTTGAATTTGTTGTAAAGAGAGCCTGGTCTACCTCAGTGCCATCATATAGCACCCTTGACTTCTAACTAAGATTGTAATGTCTGAGGAGTTTTGTAATTGTGTAGAAAGCTATGCTAAGAACTGGAATGTTAATTGAAAAAAACTAAATGTAGACAATAGTAAATTATTTTTGAATACTGTGGTTGTAAAGTGTTTGAGTAAAGCATCAAGGACTGAATCTTATTATTTTAGTGGGCCTGTGTTCCTGGGCTCTGCCTTTAACAAGTATTCTTAGCTCCTTCTTTTGATGAGACTACCACCACAAGGGTAAAGAAACAAAGGATTTTGTGGTGCTTCAGAAGCTTGAAATGTAGCAGCTAGTAGGGGCAGCTGGAACCCCACAGGGAGGTGTAGTTGCATGTAGCTGGTAGTGTACAGGCTACCTGAGTCTTCAGAGGATGGGAAATCATCTTGAAAGGGATCAGACTATCTATGTAAGGAGAACAAAACTGGGGGGCATAAGTAATTGAAGACAAAAATGCCCTAGAACACTACACTTTCAGCTCTGACTATACCATGTCTATCATTGGTTCCCTGTTAATTTATCATTCCTTTCAACCTTAATGCTTCATAGACTTTCAGTCTCAGTCATCTTCTTGTCTCCCTCTACACACTATATTGACATCTCACTTGCTCCTATTGTTTTCACTACTTCCAAATGCTAATAACTCCCCCGAATTGTGCCTTGACTTAAAATCCCATTGTCAAATCTTGGATGTCCTGCAAGGACCTCAAAATTAATGTGTTCAAAACTGAGCTCTTATGTTTTTATCTTAACCTGATATTCCTCTCAAACTCAATTAAATCCCTCTTCTGTATGTCCATTCTCTTTTCTCACTGCTTTTGCTGAGGTTTGAGGCACACTATTTTCCCTTTAGGTTAGTCTTCTAGTCTCCTAACCTGCATTTTGTTGACCTTGAAAGCTATCTTTCGTTTTGTTTGACTAATCTTTCTATATCCTCATTCTGATTAGGCTGCTCTATTAGGTACCATGTTTTTGTGACTTTTCATTGTGCCAGTGTGGCTGCAGCTTTACTGATGCCTTATCTTTAGATTTTCATTAGTACTCTTATCACCAACCAGATTAAAATATTTAAATTTCTCTGAGAACATTGTTTTTATATATCCATATTTTTGTACATGTTCTCTCATCAGTCACATTATTTTTCCTTGTCATTTACCTAATTGCAGCTTGTCCAGGAAGATACATTTTAATCACATCTTCAAGGAAGGGTTTTCAACCTGTATGTTATTATTTACATATCCTCTACTTTATGCCCCTGGTGCTGGTTATTTTCCTGCAGACTTTCATTTTATAGGTGTTGTTTTTTTATTTTTCCCTGGCTCTGATTAGTATTCTGGGAGACCACATATCTCTCCCTATTGTCTGCCATCAAGATATCTCTGGCATCGATTTCCTTGGTAGTTCTGATTCCAGCTAAATTATTCCACCTTCAATGGTTTCGAGTTCCATAATTCCACCTCCCACTGTGGTATTGACTCCCACCAGGTGGTCCTGGAGTCTGGGCTCTGAAATCACCATAGCTTCCCTTTATCCCTTCAGCTCTATTTTGGTAGTGGCTTCTGTGCTTTAATATCTGTTTAGCTTCTTAGCACTTTATTCACTGGCATAAGCAATTACCCATATTAAACTCCCCCTATTTCAATGACATAAATTGTGTTCTGTTTTTCTAAATGCTTGCATAGTCCTTTAGATATACCTCTCACATTCTCACATCTACAATAGCTTGTTCACTAGTTTGTCTTCCTTTCTAGGCTGTCAGCTTTATGATGGAGAGGATTCATTTTTCTATCTCAAGTCTAGCTAATTTTTATATCCACCATGCCTACCAAAACTTTTGATTTTAAAAATTGTATAGATATTATCTAAGGTTTTACTCATGGACAAGTTCTAAATTTTTAAATTATGTTTTTCAAAATATAGCCCCAGTCAGATTTGTACACGCAATTTCCTATCTCTACTACTCCCTATCCCCACTTCCCATAAAAGTGTATGGCTCAGCCATGCTACTTTATTCCATTATTCTAGCTCACACTTCGTAGTCCAGTACCTGTGATCTTTGCTCCTGATGATTCATCTAGAATTTCTCTTTTTTTTAGGCTGATGAAATTCTCCTCCCTTCACCCAGATAAGATGTCACATTTTCTCTAAAGCTTCCCTAGAATAAGTTTGTTCCTCCTTCTGTGTTGAGGTACCATCGTATAATTATAGAACTAATCAGAATATGTGATTATCAGTCATATACCTAAGTCACTATAGAACATCAACAAGATAATACACTTTGTTCATGAACAAGTAATTTTCAAAATTATAAATATAAGTTGGTTTTGGCATTTTCATGTTCTGTTTCTCGTGAGATTTTATTCTCTTAAATGTAAGGATCATCTGTTGTCCTTCATTAGATTTGTCCACAGTGTTTAGCAGTATTTTGCTCTCCTTATTTGTTTAATAAATATTTATTGAAATATTTAACCACCTATTGGATAAGTGCACTGGGCTAAATACAGGTCAAAAAATGCTAAGTGGTAAATGAATTATATCTTTAAGAACCTGAGCACATATCTGGCAAGGCAATATTTTATAATATCATAATGATACATTCTTATACATGCAACATGTTCTGCAAATGTAATACAATTTAAAACAAGAAATTTATATGTGAAAGAGAGCACACATGACTATAACAGTCTTTTGGTGTGAAGAAGTGATGTGCAGCCCTCATGATGGCAAAAGATGACTTCAAGTTAAAAGAGAGAAGGAGAGAAGGAATTTTTCCATCATTTACTCATCTATTTACTCATTCAACAACACTAAACCCTCCTTGTATGTCAAGGATTTATGCAGGCAATTATTAAAATAAGCAAAATAAGGAGTAAAGAGAACCTAAATTAAGGATGACCCTTAAATAATTGTTACGCTTTAAGAATTACTTATGTTCAAATTATGATCAATGTGGCATGTGTAAAGCATGTCTTAATACAACTCATACTTATTAACAAGAAAGACAATTTTGTTTATTTTCTTCAGTACTTTTTTTTGCCCAAAGTTACCTTTTTTTTTTTTTAAGTATTTGTGCTGCTGCTCTCATTATGCCATGAATTTTGTCAGTAATGTTCATTCATGTATTAAGAGACGAATTTCAGCAGTGTTGGTTATTTTAAAAGCACCAACCCATTCCAGAGCGTGTTTTATTATTGTTCCTTGTGGAGCTCTGGAAAGCACTTTGCCTTCAGCCTTAGTGAGATTGGGCCCATTATATTGTAATACACACCCTGAAGGGAATTACATTGCAGTTAACTCTTGACCTTCTTTCGCATATAGAATAGGCTAGCATATAAAAATGAGGGAACCAAGGAGCTTACCACAGGAACTTAAACTTTGTATTTTAAGTGGTGTACATTTGACTCCAAAGCTATTCATTCAATCACTGGAACTGATTGAATTCATATTTCTGCCATCTTAACCTAATTACCCAACCATTCCATAGCCAGATAATTTCTTCAAATTGATTGTGATTAAAAATTAATCAATTTCAAAATGATTGTATGATCTGAAGGAAACAAGAATTTCTTGCTATCCGAAGAAGCTATGGCTAAATTATTTAGCTGAATTTTGGATCTTTTAATACAACTTCTGGAGAGCTATGTAGCATCAGAGAAAGTATATCGAGCCAAGAGGAAAGAAATAGTAGCTTGGCTTTTGGAAAGGTGCCTGAGAGTAGATATACATAATAAGATTCCAAAGGAGTTTCAGTCGATAAAGCAGACTGATATGCTCTTCTAATGTTCCTCAGTTGGCTTGACATTTTTCTCTAGTGTTTTATTGGAGTGACATAGTTTGGGCAAGGGAGAAGTCCTCCATATTTAAAATGTACCTACAATCTCTTCCCTTCCTTCCTTCTCTCTTTCACTTATTGAAAGATAATTTATTGAAATATTAGGATATGAAATCAAATAAAATAACATTTTCATTGATAAGCCTACAGTGTAGAATAGGAGAAATGCTTAATGAAATGAGTGCAATTGTAGAAATAAGTACAGGATGCCATGAAGCTCACTGCCCAGTATAAAGGCTGAAAATGCCAGACATCTACTTTCCCAGCCTTCTTTGGTTTTATGGCATAGTCA
Organism: Monodon monoceros; assembly: GCF_005190385.1. Taxonomy (NCBI): domain Eukaryota; kingdom Metazoa; phylum Chordata; class Mammalia; order Artiodactyla; family Monodontidae; genus Monodon; species Monodon monoceros. The sequence goes on along the minus strand of NW_021703777.1, from coordinate 83,509,524 downwards.
TATTAACCACGCTGACCAGTGATACTGGAGGAAATGGCTGTTGAGGGACTATTGAAAATATTTTTCTCTCATACAAGCCAAAAAAACCCATAATAACTTATGTAATGTTATAAACCAATGTTAGCTCAATATATAAGACAATAAATAACAAAACAGCAAATGCTCCTCTTCCTTGCCCAGATATTGTACAGTCTATATAAAATACCAGAAGCTGTGACAACCATCGTATATCCTGATGAATCACATCTAAGAACTAAGGCAAAATACTACTAAGTATAGTTGAAGGATAAGATGGAAAGAGCCAGGTCATTAATTACAGTTACTGAGTGCTTGAACCAACCCAGGGACACCTGCCCTAGGGTTCTTATTGTGTGATAAAATACATTTTAGCCATTTCAAGTCAATTTTAGTTGGGTAACTGATTATTGCAGGTAAAACCATCTGAACTGGTTCATTTTCCCTGTCTTCATGAAGTTCTAAATTCCTATCATCTATGATGTGTTTCCTCTTAATATGTAACTGTTTGTAGAAGGAACCTTAAGATATAAATTACAATGTAGCAATATGATTTTTCCTTAAATTCCTTAAATTTTAAATTCTTTACATTTCCATAAATTATTTAAATGTCCTTAAATTTTAAAATATTAGAGATTGAAAATGATTCTGTTCTATTTACACACTAGATTGTCCTTTTACTATACACTGAGAAAGTCATGTGCTTCCATGTTATAGCTATTAACTTAAAATTTAATTTTCACTAATAGGCCTGAAGCAGATAGAGCACAAAATTAAGTTCCTGATTTCCTTTCAGATTCTATAGCTCATTGAATATTGCAGTAAATGCTATTATATTTATTGTATTGGATGGAAATTAGTCTTATGGGATGAAGCACACAGGGTTCCAATTTTTATTAGTAATTATCCCCTTATTTATAATGATAAATTTCAAGAAGTTTGTACTATGAGTCTGAGTCCCAGTTAATCCACTTCTAAATATTTTTAAATATTCTAGTTTTCTTAATTGGTGTGGTTGACAACCTATGAGCCTGATTTATCTGAATTTTTTATCACAGGCTTCATATTAATTTAATGTGTGGCTCTGAGTAGGCTTCTAGATGTCTTCATTTTCATCTGTAAATTTAAGCGAGAAAAGCACCTACAGAGAATGAGGCACTTGTTATCCTAAATACTTGGCCTATAAAAACGTAGAAGATATAGTCCCTTCCCTCACATAATTTACCACATTGGCTATAGATCATCAGGGAACCAAAATATGACGAATTAAAATACAGTGTGGTAAGTTAATTTGATGAAGCACATGAGAAAAAATAAAATCATTCCTTCTGGAGTAATTGAAGGGTTAAAAGCTAGTATATATTTGAGCTCATCCTTGAACAGTAAATGATTTTGCTGGGCATAGCAGTTGTAGCTAGAGAAACAGTATATGTAGCTGCATATATAAGTGACAGGACTGAGCATTTTAAGAAAAAATATTATTTTATTATGCTAGAGTTTAGGGTACTTGAGAAAATATTGGAAAGATAAATTCAGGACACATTAAGGAGAACTGGCCTGTCAAGGGTTTGATCTTCATTCTGAAAGCAATCAGGACCATTTGGAAAAACGATTCTTTAGAGTTGGGGAGAGGGTTTCGGTGATGATTATATCTATATTTTAGAAAACAAGTTAGGCAAAATATCCAAATGTGATCCACTGACATATTCCAAGCAGGAGAAAATAAGGGATTTAATTGCAGCAGGATTGTTTCATTGGATGAAACAAGACAGGAGATTCAAAACTAAGATTGTAATAGTGAAAAATTTTTAAAGTCTTATTCCAGACCAATCAAGGGGCTAAAATTGGCAAGATATATTTAAAAACTTAGGCGTTGCATTAATTAGGCAAAGTTTAAGCTGCTGTAACAAAGAGACTCCAAAATATAGTGGAGTAAATAAGTTTATTTCACAGACCTGTTATATTCAGACTAGACCACGTTAGTAGAATGGCTTTGTTCTATGGAGTCTGGTGGACTCAGGTTTCTTCCATCTTGTTGTTCCATTATTCTCTATAGGTAATTGTCATCATTTGCATATTTGATGCTGAGTTGCTCACATGTCTGCATTCTACCCTGTAGGAAGGGTAAAGAAAAAATGTATAAGGCAGCACAGCTTTATGAAAGTGAGGCAGATATCACTGTATCTATCACTGATATTATACATATCACTTACTGCTCAAATTCCAATGGTTAGAACTTTGTCCCCTGGGCAGTGACTAGTTGCAAAGAAGGCTGAGAAGCCTTCTCCAGCTGGGTGGTCAGATTTTTAGCTATAACTGTAATACGCTGAAAGGGTGAGAGAACAGATTTTAGGGGCAACTATCTGTCACATATGAGTCAAGCATGTATTCTAGGTTTATGATCTGGGAAGTTGAGTAGATGGGGATGTCATTCCTCGAGACTGAAATATTTTAGGGGAAGTAGATATGGCAGTTGTGGGAGGGGTCATGAAAGTTAAAGATGAAAGGTAATACTTTGAACTCATTGAATTGGAAGAAACTGTGGGGCCTCCAGGTTAAGATATCCAGAATAAATTTCTGATATATAGGTATAGATATAGACATCAATATATTTGAATTATCAGTGAATCCAGGAGAGTTAAAGCCATGGGAATAGATGCATTGATTGCAGGAGAGTGTAGGGTTTGAAGAGAAAAGAATTGAGTACGTGATTCAAGTCTCTGTGACTGAGAAAGCTCTGTCCAAGAGGTTAATGTGACTACATGAGGAGGGAAAGCGATTACTGTAGTGTAATGACATAAGCTTTGTAGGACGATGGGTTTATATGCAAGGTGAATGAATATTGGTCTTGGTGAAGCACTAGGGAATCAAGGAGAATGTCAGCTGTATCCTGCATTTCTCTGATTAAAGAGTATTGAATATTGCTGTACGTCTAGTTAGGATGGGTGCAGAGAAAGAGAACCCTCAAGTGTGAGCTACTCTTTTTAGTTAAAGTGAGCAAATAGACGATGTGTTCTTGAGTTAGTTGGAGTGTGTCTTTCAGAGAGTGATATGGAAGGGAAGAAGAAAGCTGCAAGCAGACGGTTAGGCCAAGAAGCAGCTCCTAAGACTATGTGAAAAGGAATACAGGATAAAAAAAGATAACCAGAGGGAATTATATTTTTTGTGGAAAAGCCTGAATGGTGAAGGCATAATAATGGGCATGATACCATTCCTCAGCAGGTGAAGATAGTTTCAAATACTTTGTGTCACAAATATAGTTAATAGTAATTTGAAGACTGGGGTCCAAGTCCTCTGACTCTATATCTGGAGCTTTTAATATATTTACAGCTTCTAATAAACACTACTCTTGGGCTTCCCTGGTGGCGCAGTGGTTGGGAGTCCGCCTGCCGATGCAGGGGACACGGGTTCGTGCCCCGGTCCGGGAAGATCCCACATGCCGCGGAGCGGCTGGGCCCGTGAGCCATGGCCGCTGAGCCTGCGCGTCCAGAGCCTGTGCTCCGCAACGGGCGAGGCCACAACAGTGAGAGGCCCGCAAAAAAACAAACAAACAAAAAAACCTACTCTTCACATGTGTAGGCTATGGATAATTTGTCCCCATTAAAATCAAATCTGGAGACCCAGAAATTATACTGCTCAGGAGAGTTTAAAGATCTTTGAATAGAGTTGCCTCAGTTCTGAGCTGCCTGTCACTTCAGATATGGTCATATGACCATAGGACCAGATCCCTGAAGGATATGAAGGCTGTAAAGGATCTCTGACCCATGATTAGGCCCAAGCCATAATATGCTCTTGGCCTTTCTCCTTTTCTCCTCCTGTTTGGGTACTTTCAAACTTAATTTTTTCCCTCCCTCCCCCCTTCCTTCCCTCCCTCCCCTTTTCTTCCCTCCTTCCCTCCCTCCCTCTCTTCCTTCCTTCCTTCCTTTTAAGCAGATAGGTTTTGCTGAGTGCACATTAGGAAGAAATCTATTTCATAAGAGTACGGAGGCTGGAGAACTAGCTGTTGCAGGGAGGAGCATATTTGCAAACAGGAAGAAAGTGACTGTGTTTTAGATGTTTTTAAGAGAGTATTCCTCTTGTGCTTGCATTAAATATGCACATACAGTAAATAATCTCACATATGTTTTTTTAATAATATATTGTGATAATTAAGTAAAATTGTAGTTACAGAGACATTCATCTTCTCAGTGGATGTTTGCACTAGAAATGGCCCTACCTCAGAGACATTTCCAGGAAACCATGAATTGTGAGCAGTGTAGCTTTCAGCTTCTGGAAGATGACCCTCCTGCTAAGATACTATCCTTGACTTTTCCCATCTTCAACATTTGGAGCATTCTCTATCTCCACCCACTGCCTTCACTTCTCATGACATTTTGTTCTTCCTGATTTATAGCTAAATTTAGCAATTCTTATTATTATGCTCTACTCCTCTGCCTATCATTTTTATCTTTTCATTGGACTCAATCATTTGATAGATTCATTTGTTTGCATTTACAGGTCTAGTATCTGTTTATACAGCAGCAAAAATACTTTAGAATTAAGAAAAATTTGTTATAAACAAAGTGATCTGACTTTAAACATGTAGTCATGTGTCTATTTTGATCTCCATTTACTCCAGTCCCACTGACACTGCGATAATAATTTACTCTAAGAAAAGTTGACTATATGCAGTTGGATGATAAAACCTTTTTCAGATTAGTAATCTTTCTGGAATTAAAAACCGCAACTTCAAAAGAAGACAATATTTAGAGTTTTCACATGTGAATATTGTGAGTAATGTAAAGCACAAGTTATAGTAAAATTAAACAGTTTAAAAGTGCGTATGTCTTACCTTTTAGGTAAAGCTGCACACCTTTAAGGATGGTTATCATTTTAAAAAATGGAAAATAGCAAGTGTTGGCCAGGATGTGGAGAAATTGGAAATCTTGTGCATTATTGGTGGGAATGTAGAATAGTGCAGCTGCTGAGAAAAAGTTTGTTTGTTACTCAAAAAATTAAAAATAGAATTACCATACAATCCAGTAATTCTGTTTTTATCTGTATATGTGCAAAATAATTGAAAGTAGAGACTCAAACAGATACTTGTACACCAGTGTTTATAGCAGCATTATTCACACTAGTCAAAAGGTGAAAATAACCCAAATGTCCATCAACAGATGAGTGGATAAACAAGATGTGGTATATACATACAAGAGGATATCATTCAGCCTTATCAAGGAATGGTATTCTGACTCATGCTACAACATGGCTGAACCTTGAAAACATACTAAGTGAAATAAGCCAGTTACAAAAGGACAAATATTATATGATTCAACTTACAAGAGGTACCTAGAATAGGCAAATTCATAGACCCAGAAAGTATAATGAAATTTACCAGGGACTGCAGGAAAGCGAAATGCGGAGTTATTTTGTAATGGCAACAGAGTTTCCATTTGGAATGATTAAAAAAAAAGATCTGAAAATGGATAGTAGTGATGGTTGTACAACATTGTGGATGTGCATAACACCACTGAATTGTACACCTAAAAATACTTAAAATGGCAAGTCATATGTATATTTTGCCATAATAAAAAATAAGCAGTGCATATATCTCTTTAAAAGGGCTATTTACTATAAGATGCAAATAAAATGAAGAATACAGAAATCTTTCATCATTATAAATCAGTTAAAATATCTGAATGGTACCTGTCATATAAAGTTACTTAAAATTCACCATATTTAATGATAAAACACATTTATACATTTTATTTATTGGTCCTTGCACTAAAAATTAGGTTTTAAATGCATACTCATTTCCTTAGAACTGTCCAAATATAAAATTTACCTACAGTATTCTTCAAGAAATATTTATTGATTTTGATGAGACAAAAACTTTTTCAAGATATTTTAATACTTTGTTATAATTATTTTCAAATTTTGCTCATGGCCTGTAGTGCTTCCTTCTCAGTATTAATTACTTTAGTTTACTGAAATGTTGAAGATTTTAACATTATGAAATAGCTTCCAGTAGAGTCCTTGTGAAACATTTTTGTGATTTGCATCAGCTTTTCCATTCTGGGTTACATCATCAACTGGTCATCCAGTGCCTGGAAGAATACATCATCACAACAGTTGTATTGTCTGGATGGTTCTGGGGATTGCTGTGCCAAATAAACCATTTTCTGCTTTTGAGTGCTGTCCTCATGAAGGGTGATAATCACAGGGAGGAGCAAACATGATGAAGTACTCTAACTAAAGGGCTTTTGGAGGGGAGTCCTGAGGTGGTTTGTTATCAGGACCATTTAGAGTAATAAGTGATGTACAAAACTAGAGCAGAACAACTATTGGCTAAGGAATGTCGTAAGGCAGAAAAATGTACCAGTCAGGACACCCAACTGGAAATCTGTAGCAGGAAGAAATCAGAGCTGTCAGAAGTGGTCATCAGTCAATTGTCTATACACATTTAGTAGCAGTGATAGTGATGTGAGGATAGATCAAGTGATGGTTTACTTCTCTTCTCAAGACCAGGTCAGTGATAGACCCTCTTTTAACCTATTAAGTTCACTCTGCTGGTGGTAGAGCCAGATTCAACCACTACAGAAAGCAATATGGCTACAAATTGCAAGAGTCATACATTTAGGTCTAGGGATACTACGGTAGGGGATTTATTCTGGGAAAATAATATGAGACAGGGAAAATCAAATCTTTGCTTAAAATTATGTTCATGTCAGAATCATTAATAAGAGGGTAGGAAAATGAAAAACAAGAAAATATTTTAGTAAATTTTGGAACTTCGGCAAAGTTGGGATATTATTTTGGAAATAAAGGCATCGTTATGGAAACCATGTAGAAACACAAAATTTTTGAGGTCATATTAAGCGAATAAAAGTGTATGAAAATGACATTTTTGAGGCATTTTTTGTCATTTAACACATATACTGGTATGTTGCTAAGAATTGGATTTTATTATATGAAACTAAAAACTTAAAAGGTATCTGGAAGTGGTGGGGTATCTTTACAAATATCTTTGATGACTCTATGAATATATGTGTGCATATATGTGTGTAAGTATGTGTGTGTGTGTATAATCACCAAAATTATTTTGTTATAAAGTTCACACTCACAAGTACAATGGAAAGCTTTTTATATGATTTAGAATTAGGATACCTTACTTTTAAAATTTCCATACCATAAACAATCAACCTAATTAATTGCAATGAAGAGGAATTTGTTAAAAGTAGATGAGTAGTTTTCAGCAATTATTGCTGAAATGGTACAGATGGAACAGATCATGTTATGGCCTTGGATCGAACAATAGGAGAATAGATTCCTCTCGGCTATAGCCAGGCCGTATCTAATATGTTCTAGACAATTTTTCCTCCCTATGAGTGGGAGCATCTGAGGAACAAAGACATCTCCAGTATTTAGTGATCAGACTTCCAAAGAGCTTCTCAAATAAAATAGAAAGTGTGCAGCTAAGTTGCTAACATCACCAGAAAATGTCACTTTTAATTGGATAGGAATTAAGCAGCCAGGTGTGACAAGGAGGGAAGGGGTTTTCATGAGCTAATAATTTGACAGAAATGCAGCCTCATGCTTCTAATCCCTCCAGAGTGTTATCTCATGATTACCAAATACCCTGCTTAGATATGCCTTATTAGTTTCTCCTTTGGATATCTTCATTCTTAGGAAAACCATACTTCTGTGTGCTAGAATATGATGATGTTAGCAGTTTAAAATATGAGCAGCTGTTTCAGCTGAACTGGTGGTTCACAAAAATTAATCTACCCTTTACATTAATCTGTGCACCAATCAGAATGCTTCTTTAATCCAAGGAGCTTTATAATGCAGTCTAAATCACTCCGGTCCAGGTGCCTTGTGCTGCTTAAAGAAAAAGTAACGAGAAACTTTAATCTGAAGATTATTAAGTATTTTAGGCTAGTGCTGGCTGGTATCACCTAGCAACTATAGAATGTACTGAGCACATCTAACAAATAGCAACTCATCCTTTCTGTCACCACAGATCAAATAATTAGGAGAGAGTTAAGTATGCTTGCTGATGGCAATAAGGAGGATCATGATAAGACACAAGAATTTTAAGAAGACAAAAAGTGGTTTGAGATAACAACTTGTGGCCACTGCCATTATTAAGATGATGATTAGCTGAATAGCATTCATGAAATCAGTTCATAAGGTGACTTGGAGGTTTTACAGGTGCACAGTTACAGAAACTGAGGGAACAAGGCATAGGCCAGAAACAAATGAACTCAGTTAAATAATCTATTGGCAAGGAATTGTTATTAGTCAAGTTTACAGAGAAAAAAATCAAAGGGGTTAAAATTTCACCAGATAGAATGTGGACCAGAAGTGTTTCTGCTTCCTGCTATTTTTTCCCTTATGGGTTTATGTTTATTATTTCTCTGATTTATTTTGTTCAGATTTCAGGTTGAAGTGGAATTAACTATGAGGGTTCAGTCTGCCAATTGTAACCAAAGGCTCCAACCACTCCTCCTTTTTTTATTGAGGTATAGGTGATTTACAATGTTATGTTAGTTTCTGGTGTACAGCAGAGTGATTATATATATATATATCTTGTTTTTCATATTTTTTTCCATTATGGTTTATTACAGGATATTGAATATAGTTCCCTGTGCTCTACAGTAAGACCTTGTTGTTTATCTATTTTATATATAGTAGTTTGTATCTGCTAATCCCAAACTCCTAATTTCTCCCTCCCCAACTCCCTTTCCCCTTTGGTAACCATAAGTTTGTTTTCTATGTCTGTGAGTCTGTTTTTTAAATAAGTTAATTTTTGTCACATTTTATACTCCATGCATAAGTGATATCAAATATATTTGTCTTTCTCTTTCTAACTTACTTCACTTAGTATGATAATCTCTAGGTTCATCCATATTGCTGCAAATGGCATTATTTCATTCTTTTTTATGGCTGAGTAGTATTCTGTTGTGAATATATACCATATCTTCTTTATCCATTCATCTGTCAGTGGACATTTAGGTTGTTTCTATGTCTTGGCTATTGTAAATAATGATGCCGTGAACATTGGGGTGCATGTATCTTTTCAACTGAGAGCTTTCTTCAGGCATATGCCCAGGAATGGGATTGCTGGATCATATGTCAACTATAATTTTAGTGTTTTTTGTTTTGTTTTGTTTTTGCGGTACGCGGGCCTCTCACTGTTGTGGCCTCTCCCATGGTGGAGCACAGGCTCCAGATGCGCAGGCTCAGCGGCCATGGCTTACGGGCCCAGCCGCTCCGAGGCATGTGGGATCTTCCTGGACCGGGGCACGAGCCTGTGTCCCCTGCATCAGCAGACGGACTCTCAACCACTGTGCCACCAGGGAAGCCCTAATTTTAGTTTTTTAAGGAACCTCCATACTGTTTTCCATAGTGGCTGCACCAATTTCCGTTCCTACCAACAGTGTCACTTTGGTGGGACACACACTCTCCAGCACTTGTCATTTGTAGACTTTTTAATGATGGCCATTATGACCGTCTTGAGGTGATATCTCATTGTAGTTTTGATTTGCATTTGTCTAATAATTAGAGATTCCAACCACTCTTCTTTGTCATCACCACCTAAACTCCTTGATTAGGACATTGTGAACTATCCAGCAGAAAGCAGGGCTGTTCCAGTGTAAATCTACAGAGGATTCTGACACCCTTTTTTTTTTTTATCTTTTCTGCTTTTTAAACTAAATATTAAATACCTATTAATAGCTTAGGCATTCAGATTTTTCACACTACTCGAGATTTCACCAGTCATAAAGAAAAGCAGCATGAACCGTTATAAGAAGATGCCAGTATTAATTTAATTTTGCATACTTTCATCTAGAAAACATGTTTGAAGCACCACATATGCAGGTCGTATTGTGTTCAATTCTTTGAACACTAAGCATAGCAATAATAATGATGATGATTATAATAATAATGACAGTAACAACAACAACTATAAAAAAGACATGTTCACTACCCATACAAAATGTAGCGTAGTAAGGGATATGGAAATAAAAACTATTTCAAATCAATATAACATGAGCTGTTATAGAACAGCTGATCTAGGGAGTACATTTACCTGCGATAATCATATAAGGCCTCATATTGAGGGATAAATAGTGTTTTGACACTCAGAACATGAAGGGTGCTCCTGACAAAAGACAAATATGCATACAAGGAAGCAAGTTAGTCTCAAAGAATTAGGACATAAAGTTCCACCGCTGTTCAGCTGTGTGACATTTAGTAAGTTATTTTGCTTCTTCAAGCTCTATTTTTTCATCTGTCAGATGAAGATAATATTAATACTTTCTTCATAGATTTACTCCAATGATTATTTGAAATGATGCACTTGACATTTAACAGAATTTCTGGCACACAGTAAATGCTCAGCAAAATGTAATAGTAATGTTATTATAAATATCCGTTTCTTTGTAAAGAGGGGGTAATGTTTTAGCCAAAAGAATAAATCTATGATAATATTTCAAACACAGTGGTAGCTGTTGATAAGAAATATTTTGGAAAGGAAAGACTTTCTAATCATCCTTCAAATTACAGAAATATAGACAATTAATTACTTTTCCCCAACAGCTATGAACGGTCTGATAAAGGATGATTCAAAACTGTACTTTCTTGTTTTAGAATCAGGATCACCTGAATTCATGTTCATCCAAATTATTTTCACAATTTTCTTAAAATTAAAAATCTAGCTACTTACAATTTATATCTATTTTTCCTAGACAATCTTATCTAGCAATTTGGGTAGCTTTACCTGAAGGATATATAGATCAATATATTTTCCTTAGTTGCTACTACAACTTATGTTTTCTTTCATTTTGCTTGGTTTTTATTTTGAGAGGAAAACACTTAGCAATATCATACAGAATTGGTTGTTAAACATTGCAACATTTATTGATCTAAGTAGATCTAGATTAAAAATTTATGTGACATAATTTGGTGCACTGTTGATTTAAATTTTTTCATATTCCATCACATTACCCTTTTACAAAAACAGACATTGTGACTGGAGATCTGGCATATTTCTAGAGTTTAGATTAGTGTGTTGTTTTGAACTGTGATATTCCAAGTTAATAAAGACAGTCAGTGGTTCTATTTTGGTCTCTTTAATTCTCTATTGGAAGCATGCACAAGTGATTTTTCAGGACCTACAGAAGCAATCAGCAGGCTTGTATGATTGGAGTGTTTATATTTTTTCACTTTGGGTGTCCATTTCTTATATAAGCTCAAATTATGCTTCATAGTATAACCCTTGACCTACACATTTGTAGAAAATTTTTAGAGTCCCTTCTGTAAGGTATTAGAATTGCACAGTTAGATAATTTCCTTTGCAGAATTCTTGTGACGAATGCTTTTCTAAGCTTCTTAATCTCTCTGAACATGGCAAAGCTTTTTACCCATATTTAAGAAGAAATCGCTTTCCATTTTCTATAAGAGAAATTTTAAGCCAATGGAAAGGCTCCAAACCGAGCAGATATTTCAAGAGACTTAGTTTCAGTCATTGGAATGGAAACGATTGAAGGAAAATGTTCTTTTGGCTTCTGTAAATGTCATATTGGGAACAGACTCTGGGGCAAAGCATGTAGGGGCTACAGCATCAACAGCCTTTGAGGATAAAAAGGACCAGGATTACACAGGATTGGGACTGAGGAAACAGACTTAGTTTCAGGGGCTGGTCCTTATGAGAGCAGCTTAGAAGCCTAAAGCAGGGGGCTGATGAGCTTGGCAAGATCATGCCCCAGCAGTGTACTCAAGGGAAAGAGGTCACATCTATTTGACATTTACTACATGGCCGTAAGGAAGTCTGCATGGTGATTGAAACAGTATAAAGTAATAGATTTGTTTAAAATATTCACTTTCTTTAGACTCATATTACCTCAGGATGCTCTGTATTTGCTTAGTGTTGGGAAAATTGATCTTGCTAATTCAAGGTAGCTTAGTTCAATGCAGCAGGTTTTGTTTTTTTTTTTTTTCATTTAATTTGTGATTTATATTCAGCTCTAGTCCAATTTAAATTTTCATCAACAAGCTTCCTCCACCCTTGGGTGGACTCTGTTGCAATAAAAAGCACTTGGCAAACTCACGCATGGCAATATATTCAAGGGAAAGAGGTCATGTACATTCATTACTTATGACAGCCTCAAGGAAGTCCCTGAGGTGACTCTACTCCAACAAAAGGTTTCTCAGGTATTGCAGAGCCGATGGGTTAGTGTGCGTATGTGTGTGTGTGTGTGTGTGTGTGTGTGTGTATGCTGACGGTATTCTTGACCTTGATCTCATTAAATTATCCATTCTGAAACAATACAAAAAGCAAGTGACTTCCAAATAATTGGCTGTTTCATCCTTGGCAGTTCTTGATGGTGCTTCCTGAGTTGTCTCCCATCCATATCCATGGCATTGGAGACCCCAGTAGCTATCAGTCTCTCACTCAAAAAAATGGATGTTGGGACTTCCCTGGTGGTTCCGTGGTTAAGACTCTGCACTTCCAATGCAGGGGGCGTGGGTTCGATCCCTGGTCAGGGAACTAAGATCCCACATGCCACGCAGTGTGGCCAAAAAAAAAAATGGATGTCACCCACATTCCTCTATTGCTATGTTCTTACTCTGGCAGTCAGTACTGGTGTGGCCTGGTGACTGTACTGTGTCACCTTTGTTATACTTACAACTGCATCAACCAGAATTCCCTTCCCTGTAAGTTACCAAGTTAGAATGGGCCATGAGAGAAATGTACGCAAGATTTGGAAGATAAAAGTGAGTCAGTAACTATTGCTTCTGAAGGTGTTTTTGAAGCAAGATGCAGTAAAAGAGACTCAAAGGTAACAGGTGGATTTCAATTTGTTTTCACTCTCCTCTGCTATATATGCAGTTTTTCTTCCCAGCTGCTGGCTCAGCTGGCAAGAGTATTGTCAGCCCCACCACTGCACACCCTCAACTGTGGACCCACAGAGGTTGGTCTGCACCGAGAGAACACGTTCCTATAGAGAACATGCCCCTATAGAGAACACGTTTCTTTGCACAAGCTGCCCCTTCATGGTCCAACTTCTGGCTCTGGAAGTGCTTGGCTTCTCAGGTTAGCTAATTAATTACTCTTTCCCTCACCTTCCAACCCTTGCCACTTCTTCACACTTTTAGACTTTCACTTCCCATCTCTTCCCCGAATTGGTCTAATTCCTATAATAATTCTTTATCCCACAGCATCGATAGTGATTCTCCTGGAGACAGGTCAAACCCTGATTGAGATGGGTGAAAACATTTGCTCTTCTCTTTGTTAAAATGGTGTGGCTTTACCTGAGTTCAAGGGAAACACGGATTTTTCTACATCATTCTTTGCTTCCTCACCTTCACATTTGGAAGCAGAAATCACCCTAAGATTGCCAACTCCTGGATTTCTGGTTGGGTCAGATGTGGATGAGGGTTCAGACCATTATCCTTCCCAGCACCACCTCAAACATCCAGAGGATGTCACTGCACATCCTACTATTCTCATGGTTATTGGGGGTGGGGGATGCAGGAAGCAGAAACACTACTTGTCCACATTCTACATTTCATCTCATCTCTATAGCGGTTCATAATATCTGTGCTATTTTTCCTTTTGTATTCCCATTCCTCTTGTATTATACCTGTTGTGGTGGCTTTTGAATTCCAAGATAAGATTTAGCATTTTTGTTCTGGCTGTCCTTATGAAGACTTCAGGAAAATAAAATTAAAATTAACCCTAATGTGACATCTTCATACTTTTAATGTTTAATCAGCTACAAGTAGCTGTTTACCTGCTCTAAAGCAGGTGAGGAGTATTGCTGAGTATGGGCTCTAGCTTGTGACTTCACTCCCTTAGGGACTGCAATAGCTTTCTCGGGGAGGGGAAGCAGATTCCAAGGAGACAGTAGAAAATTGGCAAGGTGTCAGGATACCAGATTTATATGCTGGGTTTCAGGTTCAACTTTGAATTTTTCTGAGGAGCAGAAATGTGTTGATGCAATCAGATCAACACCATTTCTGTTTTAGAAGCCTGGGTGATAAGGAATCTTAAGGAAATCCTAAGTGTCTGAGAGTCCAGGAATGCCCAGGATTTATCCACAATAAGCTGGACATCAGGTGTGTGGGGAACAGCTTCAGGTTGTAGCATTGCATGGAGTTGTCGCTCCTGCTATTCTCACCCAACAGAAGACACCAACTCAGGAAATGGAGTGAGCCTTAGGCTGCAGGGTCCTTCCTGAGCAGGTAGGGAGCCAAGAAACTGAGAAATGTGACAGAGGTGATCCCTTTCCACTGGACTGCTTTTGCTTTAGTTGATGAGGAAAAGGTATTGTGAGCAGAAAGTAGGCCTTGGAGGCAAAGGGCTTTGATCTCTAAAGATTTCTGTTAACTGTGGGCTGCTGTCTGAATTTTGACATTTAAAATGTCTGTTTATAAATTTGTCAGTCATCAATAATGAATAGCAAATGCCAGAATGTTCTGCTTTTTGTTCTTCAGATTGAATCTCCCTAAAATACCTTTCCTATTTGCATTTTGCTATCTTAATCATTTGCAACTAATTAGATATTGATTTCGCTTCTTAATCTTTTACATTTAAGTGTATTCATTTTTTCATGTTTCACGGGTTTGAAATGGTCATCATGTTACAGAACCAAACTTGGGTCCTCTTGCCCATGTGCAGTAAAGCGGATCTACTGACACTGGATTGTGGTGAAGGAAAGTACAGCATTTATTGCAAGGCATCCAACATGGGGCCAAACAAGGAGAACGGCCAGCCCATGCTCAAAAGACCCTAACTCCCTGATGGCTTTCAGGGAAGTGTTTTTAAAGGCAAAGTGAAAGCAGAGGGTCACGGAGTACGTGATCAGCATATGGACATCCTCCTGATTGATTAGTGGTGAGGTAACTGGGTGGTATTTTGGAAATCTCAGTCATCAGCCTTCTGGTTCCAACTGGTCTGGGGTCAACCTGCAGGTGGACAGCATGCAGTTAACTTCTTCAACCGAGTGGAAGTTTTTGTATCTGCAAAGCAACTCAAGAATATGGCTCAGGATATAATCTATAGCCCTTGAGTAGGAACTAAGGGTCCTTGACTTTGTTTTATAGCTAAACTATTATTATTTTGTCTTGCTTGACTATTTTCCTTTGTTTCTGCATTTTCTCATTTCTCTGATTAAATTTGGTCTTTGGAACAAAGGGAAGGACTGGGAGGCTAAAGGTTTTCTACAAACAAGAGAGAGGCAGGGGGCATGGGGTTGGGGGGTGGGGGTTCTGTCCCCAGGAAGGTCCCACAGGGTCCTGCTTGGTTTCAATCATAAGAGTTCCTTTTATGGTGGTCCAGAAAGAGTTCAAACTTATCTGGTATCCCATCTGTATCTGAGTCCTAAGCCAATAACTGAAGTAAAAACCCTCCCTCAACCCTATCCAAAAGCATCTGAAAAGAACAGTCTGTATGGATTTCTTCCATCTGTTCTTCAAGAAGCTTTATTTGCCTGGCCAGCCAAGGAGAGAAGTTTGTGTAGGTAGCTTGGCATTTTCCAGGAGTCATAGTCATAGTCTCTGTCTCTGATGCTTCCATGCTCACTTGGTCTATGATAAACTTTTAACACTATAAGAAAAAAGTGGCTACTGAATTCCCTTGGTTGGGTTATTCCAAATTCAGCCATACTGCCTGGAATCCTCAAACCAAAGAAAACAGGATGATCACATCATGAGCAAGCCTGTCTGTTCTACAATCTAAGATGTGAGTTTCTACTCCCTAGTGAAAACAAATGTGTAAGGATGTTCTGTGTAATAAAAAAGGTTAACAATAATTGCCAGGCACTTTACATACATTGTTTGATTGAAGCGATCTGAAATATGCAAAGTACACCTATGAGGAAATTTACTATGCGTGAGATTAACTAACACACAAATTGTTAGGTAACTGTTTCGTGCCCAATCCAGCATGGGAACCTTAAGCTATATGACTCCAAAGCCTGTCTCCTAACTCTGTATTCTACTGTGTTGCTCAGAGCATTTATTTTTGCCAAATCCCACCTAGATAACTCACTAGTGATTTGCCAAGGCAAGTACTCTCTAGAAGCCATTGGATAATGACTCAGTCTCCCCAGACTTCTTTTTGCTAGTAGATCTTTGGACTGCAACACCCACATGCCAACTCTCTGGGGGTGTCCCAGCCTTGTAATACACCTGTTCATGGCCTCTACCCCAGTAAGAATGCAGCAAATGCCACTATTTGAAGATAAGGATAAGGTCAGTGAACATGTATAACATTGGTCAGAAACAATTGGTTATTTAAAAACCTTTCATTTTGTATTTCTACTAAATTTCTCATTTAGGATAAAGAGAAGTGGATACCCTGTGATATAAGAAAATCATTACTTAGTAGACCATGAACAAAGACATGGGAAATATCACTTCTAATTCTCTCCCATCCTGTGATATCAGTCTCCATCAAAAGCAGCTCATGCCCTTCCTGTGCTATAAAACCTTCTTTGACATTATCAGACCAAAGCAGTTACTTTAATTTTAAACATAATAAGAGGATTACTTACCCCACTCAATCAGACACAATAAATGCTGGGAGGATCAGCTGAGCTTTGCAGCACTATGTGAGCTGTAGTGTTCTGGTGATATCTGTTTGTTGTAGACTATTGATTTCTACAAGTAGTACAATTTCTAAAAGGAGAAGAAATATGTGAGAAAATCCTTTAAAATGAAAATAAGTCCAGTGATAAGAAGGTATTTGATGAAGTGGATTTCTCTTTCATCCTGGGGGTTTCTAAGAGATCCAATCTGTTCATTCAAATAATGGTAATGATACAAATGTTAACAACATCTGAAAATTTGTTTTTCAGATTTATGTTATTAATGTTCTGAGTGCTTTACATATATTATCATATTTATTCTAACAGTCTCACGAGGCAGATATTATTACATTTCCCATTTTACATATAAGGAAAACATGCCTCAGAGTTGTTTACTAAATGCCCAGTATCACAGCACTATTAAGTAAGTCTACTAACATTTAAAATCATATCTGCCTGATCCCAGACACTACACTCTTAAATACTGTTTCTGCACTATAAACTGCAAACAGGTGAAAGTTGCACTCTGGGCATTGGCTATTGTCTCTGAATTTACTTGGACTAACACCTGCCCATTTCCCTTCCATTACTCTTTTCTATTGTCTTGGCTGGTTTTTTAGCACCCTGCGTGTGTGATGATTAATTTTGTGTGTCACTTGACGGGGCCATAGGGTGCCCAGATATTGAGTCAACATTATTTTGGGTGTGTCCGTGAGAGTTCTTTGGATGAAATTAACATTTAAATCATAGACTGAATAAAACAAATTGCCCTGCTTAAAGTAGGTGGCCTTCAATCAATCAGGTGAAAACCTGAATAGAACGAAAAGTGTGAACTTCCCCCAAGTAAGAGCATTCTTCCTGTCTGATTGCCTTTGAACGAGGACATTGGATATTTTTCTTTCCTTTGGACTCAAATGAAGCATTTTCTCTTCTTGAGTCTCAAGCTGCTGCCCTTTAGACTGGTACTACACCATTTCTCAGGCCTTTGTTGAACTCAGACTTGAATCATCAGTTCTCCTGGGTGTCCAGCTTGCCGATTCATCTTACAGATCTCGACAGTTTCAAGCTTCCATATTCACATTAGCTAATTTCTTATAATAAATCTGTGTGTGTGTGTGTGTGTGTGTGTGTGTGCGCGCGCGTGCGCGCGTGTTTTTCTCCTATTGATCTTTTTTCTCCTGTTGATCTTATTTCTCCGGAGAACCGTGATTTATACACCAGTTGATCTAGAACCTCAATCACAGTAACATTGCCAACGCTTCTATCTTATTTGGATGCATCATTATGGCTCCATGTTGGTACTCAAATACAAAGGAATTCTGAGCATCTTTTCATGTGCTTATTGGCCATCTGTATGTCTTCTTTGGAAAAATGCCTATTCAGTTCCTCTGTCCATTATTTTAAATCAGGTTGTTTGTTTTACTGATACTGAGTTGTGTGAGGTTTTTTTTATTTTGGATATTAAACCTTAACAGTAATGTCATTTACAAATATTTTCTCCCACTTAATAGGTTGTATTTTCATTTTGTTGATCGTTTCCTTCAATGTGCAAAACCTTTTAAGTTTTACTAGGTACAGTTTTTTTCATTTTTGCTCTTGTTTTCTTTGCTTGGGGAGACAGAGCCAAAAAAATATTGCTGAGACCTATGTCAAAGGGTATACTGTTTTTTTTTTATAGGAATTTAATTGTTAGAGGTCTTACATTTAGGTCTTTAATCGATTTTAAGTTTGTTTTTGTATATGGTGTGAGAAAATGTTCTAATTTCATTCTTTTACATGCAGCTGTTCAGTTTTCCCAGTGCCACTTATTGAAGAGTCTGTCTTTTCCCCATTGTGTATTCTTGCCTCCTTTGTTGCAGATCAATTGACCATATGTGTGTGGGTTTATTTCTGGACTAACTATTTTGTTCCATTGATCTGTGTGTCTGTTTCTGTGCCATTACCCTACTGTTTTTTTTTTATTAACATTTTTTTGGAGTATAATTGCTTTACTATGGTGTGTTAGTTTCTGCTTTATAACAAAGTGAATCAGCTATACATATACATATATCCACATCTCTCCTCCCTCTTGCATCTCCCTTCCACCCTCCCTATCCCACCCCTCTAGGTGGTCACAAAGCACCAAGCTGTTTTGATCACTGTAGCTTTGTAGTTTAGTCTGAAGTACAGGAGCATGATATTTGCAGCTTTATTCTTTTTTTCTCAAGATTATTTTGTCTATTCAGGGTCTTTTGTGGCTCCATAAATAATCATCAGGGACATGCAAATCAAAACCACAATGAGATATAACCTCACAACTGTCAGAATGGCCATCCTCAAAAAGACAAGAAATAACAAGTGTTGGCAAGAATGTGGAGAAAAAGAACATTAGTACACTGTTGGCAGGAATGTAAATGGTACAACCACTATGAAAAAAAGTATGGAGATTCCTCAAAAAATTAAAAATAGAACTACCATATGATATAGCGATTCCACCCCTAGGTATATGTCAAAGAAAATGAAAACAGTAATTTGAGAAAATATGTGCAGCCCAATGTTCATAGCAGCATTATTTACAATAGCCAAGATATTGAAGCAACCTAAATATCCATCAACAGATGAATGGATAAAGAAGATGTGGAATACATATACAATAGAATATTACTCAGCCATAAAAAAGAATGAAAATTTTGCCATTTGCAACAACATGGATGGACCTGGAGGGTATTATACTTAGTGAAATAAGTCAAACAGGGAAAGATAAATGCTGTATGTTATCACTTATATTTGGAATCTAAAATATAAAACAAAGGAATGACTATAACAAAACAGAAACAGACTCACAAATAGAGAAAACAAACTAGTGGTTACCAGTGCAGAGAGGGGTTGGAGCAAGGGCAAGATAGATGAACGAGTGTTAAAAGATACAAACTACTAGGTACAAAGTAAACAAGATACAAGGATATAATGTAGGGAGTATAGCCAATATTTTTAATAACTTTATATGGAGTATAATCTTCAAAAATATTCGATCACTGTGTTTGTACCCTTGGAACTAATATAATATTGTAAGTCAGCTGTAGTTCAATAAACATATATATGTGTTATATATACAATATATAACACATATAGATTACATTATAAATTAAAAAATACAAAGGAATTTTTCAATCACTTTATGGATTTGAAATAAATACGGAGAGGGTGAAATAATGTCTGTGTTCTGGATGCAAAATGTCATGTTCAGGAATTCAGAGACAATCACAGAAAGCAAGACCACAATAACAATAAAACACAGGCAGGGTTAATCCATGGTAAAATCTTAAAATGAGGCATCTTTTCTTGGGAGTCTCATCATTTTATTTCTTAGTGCATTCTATATTACCATATAGGAGAGGTTGAGAGTCCTAGTCCAGTGTTTCAGGGAATATCTGTATGACCTATTGATTATATTTGCATCCCGACCTTTATTCTCTAGTTTCTATTTTACTGCCTAATTCTTGCATTTTCAATTTGCTTAACCTCTTTGAATTAATGCATTTTATAAATTGCTCAATCTTCCATTAAAGGTTCTGTCACATGCCCCCTTACTTCATACAATGCATCCCTTCTGAACTTCTCTATACCCACATTCACTCTAGACTCCCAAATCTGCAACTAGAATACCAAGTCCATTTGTCTAGAACAAGGGCTCAGACCATGCCTCCTTCAAGACTGTCCTCATGATTCTACCTTGAAAGTTGCAGAATTTCCACCAAGAAAGAAAAGCAAAGGCTTAAGTGTATATACCCTATTAAACCTCTCAGTTTATCTTTGCATATTCCAGAAGAAGGAATAGAGATAATCAGTGGGTATTTAGAACACTTGAACCCAAAAGATAATATGAAAAAGCCACAGTATTACAAGTCTGGAAATCTTGACAGCCATACGTGTTAATCCCATCTCGTTGTTCCACTAACTGAAGATATGTTAGTACTCAGGAATCCAACAAAGAGTCCTAATAGTCTCTCCCATATGTGATTTAATTCAGTCATGTCACAAAAGTATCTTTAGGAAGAATACTAGCACATTTATTTTTATTGCTCTAATGTCTATACTAAATTCAAAATATTTAAACCTGCAATACACATCTCAAAGTTAATACATCTAAATTTTTCACTTCAATTCTTCCCTCTGTTGTCTTAGATTCAGAATATAGTTCCCTCATTCCCCCAAATGTTTCATTCCAAAGTATAGACTCGATGTCTCTGTTTTTCCTCACCAAACTCCATTAATTCAAAAAGTGTTGAGTTGTAGTCCAAAAATCTGTCTGAAGTTTTTTTCTTTTTTCTTCTCCAGTGCTTCTACCCCATTATATCTACATTATCTTACATGTGGTCTACTGCAGTAGCCTTCTAATTGTCCTTCCTACTTTTGCATCCTTATAATTTATTTTTCAAGGAGCAGTCAGAATGACATGTTAACACTTAAATGAAATTAACTTCTCCTTGACTTAAAATTTTCCATTGGCTTTATATTAGCTTTGTATTGCTTCTGTAACAAAATTGGTGATTTAAAGTAACACGGATTTATTATCTTATAGTTCTGGAGCTCAGAAGTTTAAAGTGAGTCTCACTGTGCTAAAATCCAGGTGTCAGCCAAACTGTATCCTTTCTGGAAATTCTAGGGGAGAATCTGTTTCCTTGCTTTTTATAGCTTCTAGAGGTTTGCCTGCATTACTTGGGTCTTGGACTCTTTCCATCTTCAAAGTCAGCAGTGGAATATCACGTCTTTGTCAAATGCCATCACTCTGACACTGACTCTTCTGCCTTGAACTTTTAAAGCCCCTCATGATTACTTGGGCCCACCTGTGTAATGCAGGTTAAACCCCCTATTTCAAGGTCAGCTGATTAGTAACCCTAATTCCCCTTTGTCCTGTAAAGTAACACATTCACAGGTGCAAGGGATTAAGCCATAGCCATCCTTGGGCCATTATTCTGCCTACCACACGTTAATAAAAAAATTTTTTTAAACGTGGAAACCACTTTTCAAATTCTAAATTCCCCTATTGCTTGGCCTCTGCTCCACTCTCAGTCTCCACTTAAGACAGCTATCTCCTTTGCTCACTGGACTCTGTCACACTGACCTTGAGTGGACTTCTGATCTAACCAAATGTCACCTGCCTTAGGACCTTTGCACTTGCTGTTCCTTTGTGAGAAAGGTTCTGTCTCCAGATGTTCATGGGCTCATTCTTGTCATTCTTAGACCATTTCCCCAGAGAGGCTTTTCTGACTGCTCCATATAAAATAGTTCCAAATGTTACACTCTTTATTTATTTCCTTTATAGAACTTATCACCAGCTTAAATTGCCTTATTCATTTGTTCTCCTGTGTAATGTCTTTTTACCCTCCAGAAAGAAAAATACATGTGAACAGGAGTCTTGTCTATTGTTCTAAAAACTTTACCTCCAGAATTTACAACAGTGCCTTGCTTGTAACTTCTCAATATATATTTGTTGAATAAATGATTGAATAATTCCATGAATAAATTTTAAATGAATGTCACCAAATCAGTCATGCACTTACATTTCTTTTCTTCCAGCAGGAAAATGATTTGTCCATTTTTTCAGTCTCCACAGAGCTAGCCATAATTTCAAAAGGAAGAAACCTTCAATTCCTGGCTCCCTCTTGGGTACCATGCCTCATTCCTCTGAGGGCATTTTTAGCTCACAACAAAGTTGTCTTTATTCTGTAGTTCCTTAATCCCCTTTTCATCTGATGCTCTGGGAAACAAAAAAGTAGCTGCTCTCAGAGGAATGGACTAGAGAATTACATTAATTTAGAAAACAAGAGAATTTGCCATGAGGTTCTATAATCCAAATGGAATGTGAAGGTCACTCTGTGCCTCTCCATGCCTCTCCTTAAATTGCATAATGTGCTTCTCCCATTCTTACTTGCATTTCATGCAAATTCTTACTTGTGTTCTTTAGCTACAGATTTGGAAATGCAGTCAATCAAATACTGCTCCAGATAAATCTGAGGCAAAAGCTATTGCATTAGCTCTAATAGAGCATCTTTGCAAGCTTGACCTAACCCTTTCAGGATCTGTTCTGATTAAATTTTAGATTCTGTTATGTCTCTTGTCATACATTTCTCTCTTGTGACTTTAAAGTTTAGGAGAACTTGCTCATTCCTTCCAAGATCCTGGTGGACTCATTCCTATTATATGTACACCCTTGAAGGTGCTCAGGTTATGAGGAAAAAAATACCTATTCCCATTTCCCATTTGACTACATGTGTTACATGGTTTAAGAATTCAGTGTGGGCAGAGGCCATCTATTTCTTGTTTAGCAGGGCATGCTTAGTAAATAACAGAAACCTATACTCAATTGATATTTGCTTAATTTATTAATCGATGTCTTAAATATATGAGACTTCGGAATAGATAAAATTGATTAATTTTTGTTTGTTTTTTTTAAAAGGAGACAACTCACTTGGACTGGTTACTAGTCACATTATTTTACTCCAAACTGTCCGTAAAGAACCATATTTTAATTTTGCTCATTCTATTAAAAATAGTTATACTAGTGACCTAATGATAAGACAAACTTACCAAAGGCACTCCTATTCGCTTCTGCTTGTAAAAACAGTGTGGATATGAAAGCCATGTTTTATTGGTGCATGTAGAACCTAGGTATGACACACTACAAACTTTCCAATAGCACTTATTTTTCATTAATCTCAATTTCATTGAGACAGATTGCATTATGTGGGTAAGTCGCTGAAGAATTTGAAGTCTGGGGCAATTCTTTTCTATATAATTGAGTACAGTATATGATATTTATATAGTCCTACCTTCCAGGGAGCTCAAAGCACTTGATAAATATCATCCCACTGATCCTATCCACTTTTCTGAACAGTAAATGGCAAGAACTGGTATCACCATTTAGCAGTGAGAGAAAACTCTGGGAATGAAAATGAAAAAAGACTGGTAAGAGGGGTGAAAGTATCTTGGTCATGGAGTTTAAGTAAAAGCTCTCCTGAGTCCCTAACGTTTATCTTTCCTCTAAATTTTTTTAGCTCTAATAATTAAACAGTGTTTTTTACCTTATCTGCTTTGATTTTTTTTTTAATATAAACCTTGATTTTAAGTCATCTTGATTACAAGTCTGGGAAATATGTAATTCTTCCTCTTGCTACACAATTTGTCTCTGAAATCCATCTAATTCTGCCCTTCTTTCTTATGTTTAATTAAGAATCACAGTTAAGTAACTTGAAATAACTGGAGAAGTCATTGCCCCAACTCCTAATGTTACAATTCCAAAAAGACAAGCCTAAAGTAAGAAAAAGATTTGCCTGCAGTCACATTGTTTGAGAAGAGCAAAGGAGATACTGGAATCAAGGCTTTCTGACTCAAGTGATTTTTGTTATTACTATACGATAATTCAGAACCAGGAAAGAATTATATTTAAAGGCCATTAGTGTAACCACATGGCAGGGGAAAGATATCTCAGAATGCCTCCTATGTAGGCAGGTTTCATTGTCATTGCTGTTGTGTTCTTTTTCCACAATTGTATCCCTATTACTTAGCATAAATCTCGGATGACTGAATAACACAGTGTTCTTATGACAGTGGATGCTAAGGTAGATGTACGGCATCGCTATCTTAGATGGCTTGATGGCGTTTGACATCCTGAAATGGACATGATAATGCTGTGGTTTAGATAAGCCAGAGCCATTTCAGTTCCGATAGAGTTTTGTTGAAATGTGCTCATTTTTCCTTGACTTCTCAAGATTATCTTAAGCAATTCCAAGTTGGAAGGCGGGGAATACTTAGGACACTTTAGCAGGACAAATAATTCTTCAACTATCTCATCAACATATTTTAATATAGATGAAAGGAGATTACAGAATACATTTGTAGTGTCTGAAAAATTTAAAAAAATAATAAGAACACATGGACCAGTGACTACATTCTTTGTGTCCACATAAATGGTGAGGTAGGCCCTTTGCTTTTTTTTTTATATACTTTAAAAATTTTATTTTATTTATTTTTTAATTTTTGGCTGCATTGGGTCTTCGTTGATGCGCGTGGGCTCTCTAGTTGTGGTGAGCAGGGACTACTCTTGGTTGTGGTGTGCGGGCTTCTCATTGCTGTGGCTTTTCTTTGTTGTCGAGCACGGGCTCTAGAGCACAGGCTCAGTAGTTGTGGCGCGCGGACTTAATTGCTCCGCGGCATGTGGGATCTTCCTGAACCAGGGATCAAACCCATGTCCCCTGCATTGGCAGGCGGATTCTTCCTCCCTAGAAGTGCCACTAGGGAAGTCCCTATAGGCCCTCTGCTTTTAATCAGTTCCTACCTGAGGGACAGAAGATTCAGAATCAAACAACTTTTCCTGTGTGTTGTCATTGAAACCAACAATAAAGATGATTGACTCACCATAAACATTGCCAAATTCCTCTTGGTGGATGGGACCTGATGTTAAAACAATGACATAAACTGTCTCTACTAGAAGGTAAGCTTCGTGAAGGAAGTTTGCTCTCTTTCTCTCTCTCTCTCTTTAATATTTATTGATGGATTTCCAGCACCACAATGAGTGCTCTCTAGTCAGAACCCTAATTCTACCTATTCTATTGTTATCTCTCAGTCCAAGTATCATCTAAAACAGTCCCTTTAGCTCACCTGTGGTCTAGAGGAATCTCATGCCCATAAGGCTCTATTCTAAGAAGCACAGGAAATCCCAGAGGGCAAAACTATGCTATGTAAAGTTTGTCACATCACCTGGTTCTCAGAATGCTCTTAATAAATCTCTGTGTTATTATTTCCCCAAATCCTTATTTTACTTCCACTCTGAGCCAAGCACCTTAATGCAGGGCTTATTATGTACTTTAATTGCTGCACTTGCACACTTTGCTATAGATAGAGATAGAGATACATAGATATACAACATTCTCCTTTATTAGCATGTGAGATTCTGGAGCATAAAGCCTACCTTGCAGTAAGCTCTATGACACTAGGACATAACTCAAGTGCTTGGCACCTAACAGGAGCCCAGGAAATAGTTATTAAATAAGCCAAATTAATAAATATTGGCTAAGTCAAATTAGTATATATGACAGAATTTCATAACTATGGTAATTTCAGGACATTTCTAGACATGGTAATAAAGGTTTAATGCCATTTTAATATTAAATCTAAACAAATGCAAAGTTCACAATTCACAGTGAATAAGAAATGCCTTCACATTGGGTTCCTACAGCTTCTGTCTCTGAGTGATCCTTTATTAGTGACAGATTATGCAAATCTCAAATGAGGCTTTGCCCTGGGTCCTAGAGGAATTAGATACTTTGTAGAGTGTGCCATAAGTGCCTAACTTCAATTTATGTTTCCAGAATGTATCAGTTAGTTGCCCTTAAGAAAAGAAAATCTTTGGAACTGGATTGTATTCAAACACGATAGGTGGAAAAACCAACTTTCTCTTATTACTATTTTTGTGAGTATCAATAGGTTTTCTAACTACTGTCGTATATTCTAATTTAAAATTGCATGTCCTCCCCAAAATGAGAACTGAGAATGAAAGGCAAGCTTTAAATGTAGAATGCTTTACTCTTAGAATTACTGCTGAGTACATAGAAAATGAAAATGCTATTTAAAAGTTCAGGAAGTGTCTGATAAGAAATAAAGAGGTCAGAAAATAGTTTCTCCTGATAAGCCTACATTTTGAATATATTTTACAGAGCAGTAAATTGCCTGGATATTCAAAAAAATAACTAAAATACTTTACTCAAAATTTGTTTCCCATAATTATTGGCTTTGCACAATTTAACTGATTGATTTCCCTGTCCCTGAACAAGATTAGCAAATTCCCTAAAATAAGAATAGCAAAAAGAAATAAAGATAGTGATTTTCCCTCCTCTTTTCATATATACATGTGTGTGAGTGTGTGTGTGTTATCAGTATCTTTAAAAAATGTACTGGAATAAAAGGTAGCTCACAAAATGTAGATTATTCTAATTTTGTCTTTGCTTCAGTTTAATAAAAGTTGAGGGTAAATACATGGGTATGTTTATAAGCTTGCTAAGAAAATATGAATTTTGGGTTTGTTAATTCACGTCTTTCTCTTTCAAAGTGACTTATTTGGGAAGAAATCCAGACCTAAGAGATGATGGCTCAAGTCATCTTTTTGCAAAGGATAAAAGGTTCCATTATGCATACATGTTCCCTACTTTTCATATATTATTTCAAAACATTTATTGAGTCATTTCTATGGACCAGACACCGTTGAAACAAGGATGAATAAAAATCAGACCGACTCACAAAAACCTCTCAGTTTATTGGGGAAGAGAGCAGGTACTTTATACACTGTTAGTAGTACAGTGAAGATTTGAACTTGTTCATATGGAAACATAGGGAAAAGGTACTTAAGGAATGCTCTTATATGCTGCTGTCATGGGAATGAGCAGGAAAGTGATGGTTGATGCTTGATCCAAACTACTCAAGCAGGGGAAAGCCATTGTAGAAGGAGTCAGTGTAATATCTAAAGACATGGAGTAGAGAAATATTTGCCTGTTCACGAAATCCTTTTTAGTTTGAAGTCACAGAAGAATCTAGTATCTATAGGACTATGGTAGAAGACAGAGATAGAATGGAAACCAATTAGGTAAAGAATGTTATTTAGATAGACAGTGTGGTAGGCACTCGGGTTAGCGGTGGATGAAGCCGTCCTAAGGCAGAGGTCTCCTCATGGGAGGCTTTGTATGCCATGACAACTTATTTCAGATTATCCTGTAAATGAAGACCGTCATGAAAGCATAATTAAGCTAAAGAATGTCATGATCAGGTTTATATTTTATATCATTCAAATAGCTATATGGGGATTGAATTTAACAGGGGACACAACACCAGGGTCAGGGAAACTAATTTGGAAGCGATTGCACTGGTCCTGGCAGGAGAATGCTAGGACTTGAGAGTGACAATGACAAAAAAAAGAGTAATTTGTCATGCATGTAGTGATGATTGTACACAGAAATTCATGTGTGTGTGTGTGTGTGTGTGTGTGTGTGTGTGTGTAGATGAAGAGTTGCAGATTTGCAGATATACTTTTCTTGGTTTGTGAATTTATCAACTTGGTAGAAGTTAGGGTAACAAACATAATATGAATAGTGAATTTAAGAGGACTATACATGTTTTCATTTATTCATTTATAAATACTTTCAGTATTTTCCTTTGAGGGTCTATAAAACCGTTATTCAGGTTAGAGTGCTGTCTTTTAGTACGTATTGAGGAGGTATGAGTATATTCATTAAAACCACAGAAGCACTAAAATATCCCAGAAGAGGATTTAGAGCACTGTTTATTAATTTTTGATTGTTATTACAGATAACAGCTTTGAGAATCAGAGTAAATCTGTAACTCCTACATCTCAAGTTTGGCATTGATCATCAGGGGATTCATTTTCCTCTAAGAGCATTCATTGGCCCTAGGTTAAGAACCTTTTACGTTACATGAAGAAAGAAGAGGAATAGTAATAAAACCCTCAGGGAAACTACTAAGTAAACCATTAAAAACATTGACTTTAGTTTTGACTGAAAATGTTTTCCCTGTTGAGCTCATCATCTCTGTTGGATATTTCTCTTAAAGAATAAATCAACCATTGACTCCATGTATTAATGAATTAGGTCATACATCATGATCTTGCAATCTAGAAAATATAATTTTAAGAGAAAACAGTGAAAAATTATTTTCCAAGTCAGGAGACTGTTTTTATTTTGTCATAAATTCTAAGATCTTCAAGAAAATTCATAGTGTTCCTTGCCTGAAGCCTGACCATATTTTTTAAGCTTATGTAAATAATATTGCTCTTTGATGCTTAATTAAGACTTTTGGCATGAGTACCACCACTGAGCTGCCTGCCAATATAAAACAATTAACTCCCTAGCTAAAAATAGCTCTAGCTAAATTGAAATTCACAGACAATGAACCAGTGGTTGAGAGTGTTTATTGAATACCATGCCCCAATTTTGTTAATGAAGGTGTACATCATTCTCCAGTTGGTACATTATTTATGAAGCCAGGAGTTATTCCAGTTTCTATAGCTTGTGCCAGGGTCTATAATTCAGTCAGTAAAGAGAAGACACATGGTGCAGACATGTGCCATCATAACAGTGGAGAATCCTGAGCCCTGGGATAGAACTGGTCCAGGATGAATGTCTACTGGTTTCTATTGGGTTGGCCAAAAAGTTCCTTCGTTTTTTCTTAAGATGGCTCTGGTAGAGCTTAATTGTCTTTAACTTCATTCAAAACAATTTTGTAAGATTGTATTGTGACAGCTGTCATATCAGCATGCATTTAAAAAAGACATCACAATTGGTGAATTTTTGTGTAGCCATTTTAATATTGAAGATGGAAGAAAAACGCAACATTTTCAGCATATTATGCTTTACTAACTCAAGAAAGGTAAAAACACAACTGAAACGCAAAAAAAAAGATTTGTGCAGTGTATGGAGAAGGTGCTATGACTGATCGAAAATGTCAAAAGTGGTTTGCAAAGTTTCGTGCTTTAGATTTCTCACTGGACGATGCTACATGGTTAGGTAGAGCAGTTGAAGTTGATAGTGATCAACTCGAGACATTGAGAACAATCAACGTTATACCACGGGGAGAGAGTCGCCATACTCAAAATGCCCAAGTCAAGCATTGAAAATCATTTGCACCAGCTTGGTTATGTTAATTGCTTTGATGTTTGGGTTCCACATAAGTTAAGCAAAAAAAACCTTCTTGACTGTATATCCGCATGCGTTTCTCTACTTAAACATAACAAAATAGTTCCGGTTTTAAAACAAATTGTGATGGGCAATGAAAAGTGGATACTGTACAATAAGGTGGAACAGAAGAGATTATGGGGCAAGCGAAATGAACCACCACCAACCACACCAAAGGCCGAAGAATGTGATGTTGTGTATATGGTGGGATTGGAAGGGAGTCCTCTATTTATGAGCTCCTTCCAGAAAACCAGATGATTGACTGATTCCAACAAGTACTGCTCCCAATTAGACCAAATGAAAGCAGCACTCGAAGAGAAGCTTCTGGAATTAGTGAACAAAACTCATAATCTTCCATCAGGATAATGCAAGACCACATGTGTCTTTGATGACCAGGCAAAAACTGTTACAGCTTGGCTGGGAAGTTCTGATTCATCCACTGTTTTCACCAGACATTGCACCTTTGATTTCCATTTATTTTGGTCTTCACAAAATTCTCTTAATGGAAAAAATAATTCCTTGGAAGACTGTAAAAGGCTCCTGGAACGGTTCTTTGCTTAAAAGATAAAAAATTGGGGGACGATGGAATTATGAATTTGCCTGAAAAAAATGGCAGAAGGTAGTGGAAGAAAATGGTGAATATGCTGTTCAATAAAGTTCTTGGTGAAAATGAAAAATGTGACCTTTATTTTTACTTAAAAACTGATGGAACTTTTTGGCCAACCCAATAGATTGCCCCACCTCACAACCTCCTACCCATTAAATTCTAATTTTTTAAATTAACATTTTCCAAATAGCACATGTCAGACATGAAACTAAGTGAGGAAGAAGGTAGAAAAGCTGGAAGTAGCAATCTTCACATGATATTCTCACTACTATTTTGTTCATTTAACACATGGAGATCACCTTCCTCCCCACAAATGCATCAAAAATACATCTACATGTGGAAAAACTCCTGCAGAACACCTACTGAATGCTGGCAGAAGACCTCAGACTTCTCAAAAGGCAAGAAAATCCCCATGTACCTGGGTAGGGCAAAAGAAAAAAGAAAAAACAGAGACAAAAGAATAGGGACAGGACCTGCACCTCTGGGAGGGAGCTGTGAAGGAGGAAAAGTTTCCACACACTAGGAAGACCCTTCACTGGTAGAGACGGGGTGATTGCGGTGGTGGAAGCTTCAGAGCCACAGAGGAGAGTGCAGCAACAGGGGTGCAGATGGCAAAGAGGAGAGATTTTCGCACAGAGGATTGGTGCCAACCAGCACTCACCAGCCTGAGAGGCTTGTCTTCTCACCCGCCTGGGCGGGTGGGGGCTGGGAACTGAGGCTCGGGCTTCAGAGGTCAGATCCCAGGGAGAGGACAGGGGTTGGCTGCGTGAACACAGCCTGAAGGGGGCTAGTGCGCCACAGCTAACGGAGGGAGTCCGGGAAAAAGTCTGGAACTGCCTAAGAGTCAAGAAACCATTGGTTCAGGGTGCACGAGGAAAGGGGATTCCTTCCCTGTCTGCCCACAGAAGGCAGAGCACCGCCTAAACGAGTTCCAGAGACAGGTGTGAGCTGCGGCTGTCAGCTTCGACCCCAGAGATGGGCATGAAACGCTAAGGCTGCTGCTACAGCCACCAAGAATCCTGTGTGCAAGCACAGGTCACTGTTCACACCCCCACCCCCTGGAGCCTGTGCAGCCCACCACTGCCAGGGTCCCGTGATCCAGGACAACTTCCCTGGGAGAACACACGGCATGCCTCAGGCTGTTGCAACATCACTTTGGCCTCTGCTGCCACAAGCTTGCCCCACATTCCAATTATAACTACAGTATCCCTCCCTCCACTGGCATGAGTGATCTAGAGCCCCCTAATCAGCCATTGCTTTAACCTCATCCTGTCTGGTGGGGAACAGAAGCTGGAGGACAATCTACATGCAGAGATGGGGCCAAAACCAAAGCTGAATCCCAGGAGCTGTGCAAACAAAGAAGAGAAAGGGAAATTTCTCTCTGCAGCCTCAGGAGCAGTGGATTAAATCCCCACAATCAATTTGAGGTACCCTGCATCTGTGGAGTACATGAATAGACAACGAATCAACGCAAACTTAAGGCGGTGCACTTTGGGAGCAACTACAGACTTGGGGTTTGCTGTCTTAATTGGAATTGTTTCTGATTTTTATGTTAATGTTAGTATAGTTTTTAGCACTTGTTATCATTAGTGGATTTGTTTATTGGTTTGGTTGCTTTCTTCTTTACTGTATTTTTCTTTTTTTTATGACTTTTTTATTTTCTTATTTTAATAATTAAAATTTTTTTTCTATTTTAATTATTTTATTTTATATTTTTAAATTATATTCTTTTTTGTTCCCTTTTCTTCTGAGCCGTGTGGGTGACAGGGTCCTGGTGCTCCGACCTGGTGTCAGGCCTGAGCCTCTGAGGTGGGAGAGCAGAGTTCAGGACATTGGACCACCAGAGACCTCCTGGCCCCATATAATATCAATTGGCAATGGCTTTCCCAGTGATGTCCATCTGAACGCTAAGACCCAGCTCCACCCAACAGACAGCAAGCTCCAGTGCTGGAAGCCCCACGCCAAACAACTAGCAAGATAGGAACACAACCCCACCCATTAGCAGAGAGGCTGCCTAAAATCATAATGAGTTCACAGACACCCCAAAACACACAACCGGATGCAGCCCGTCCCACCAGAAAGACAAGATCCAGCCCCACCCACCAGAACACAGGCACCAGACCCCTCCACTAGGAAGCCTACACAACCCACTGAACCACACTTACACACTGGGGGCAGACACCAAAAACAATGGGAACTATGAACCTGCAACGTGAGAAAAGGAGACCCTGAACACAGTAAGTTAAGCAAAATTAGAAGGCAGAGAAATACACAGCAGGTGAAGGGGCAAGGTAAAAACTGACCACACCAAGCAAATGAAGAGGAAATAGGCAGTCTACCTGAAAAAGAATTCAGAGTAATGATAGTAAAGATGCTCCAAAATCTTGGAAATAGAATGGAGAAAATACAAGAAACGTTTAACAAGGACCTAGAAGAACTAAAGGGCAAATAAACAATGAACAACACAGTAAATGAAATTAAAAATTCTCTAGAAGGAATCAATACAGAATAACTGTGGCAAAAGAACGTATAAGTGACCTGGGAGATAGAATAGTAGTAATAACTATCGCAGACCAGAATAAAGATAAAAGAATGAAAAGAATTGAGGACAGTCTCAGTGGCCTCGGGCAATGTTAAATACACCAACATTTGAATTATAGGGGTCCCAGAAGAAGAAGAGAAAAAGAAAGGGTCTGAGAAAATATTTGAAGAGATTAAATTTGAAAACTTCCCTAACATGGGAAAGGAAATAATCAAGTCCAGGAAGCTCAGACAGTCACATACAGGAAAAATCCAAGGAGAAACATGCCAAGACACATATTAATCAAACTATGAAAAATTAAGTACAAAGAATAAATATTAAAAGCACCAAGGGAAAAGCAACAAATAACTTACAAGGGAATCACCATAAGGTTAACAGCTGACCTTTCAGCAGAAAATATGCAAGCCAGAAGGGAGTGGCAGGACATATTTAAAGTGATGAGAGTAAAAAACCTACCACCAAGATTACTCTACCCAGCAAGGATCCCATTCAGATTCAACGGAGAAATTAAAACCTTTAGAGACAAGCAAAAGTAAAGAGAATAGCACGACCAAATTAGCTTTACAACAGTGAATGGTATAGGAACTCTCTAGGCAGGAAACACAAGACAAGGAAAAGACCTACAGAAACAAACCCAAAGCAATTAAGGAAATGTTAATAGGAACATACATATCGATAATTACCTTAAATGTAAACAGATTAAATGCTCCAACCAAAAGACATAGACTGGCTGAATGGATACAAAAACAAGACCCGTATATATGCTGCCTACAAGAGACCCATGTCAGACCTAGGGACATGTACAAACTGAGTGAAGGGATGGAAAAAGATATTCCATGCAAATGGAAATCAAAAGAAAGCTGGAGTAGCAATTCTCATATCAGACAAAATAGACTTTAAAATAAACACTATGACAAGAGACAACGAAGGACACTACATAAGGATCAAGGGATCAATCCAAGAAGAGGATATAACAATTGTAAATATTTATGCACCCAACATAGGAACAACTCAATACGTAAGGCAAATGCTAACAACCATAAAAGGGGGAAATCAACAGCAACACAATAGTAGTAGGGGGCTTTTAACACCCACTTTCAACAATGGTCAGATCATCCAAAATGAAAATAAATAAGGAAACACAAGCTTTAAATGACACATTGAACAAGATGGACTTAGTTGATATTTATAGGACATTCCATTCAAAAACAACAGAATAAACTTTCTTCTCAAATGATCATGGAACATTCTCCACGAGAGACCATATCTTGGGTCACAAATCAAACCTTGGTAAATTTAAGAAAATTGAAATATTATCACGCATCTTTTCTGAGCACACACTATGAGACTAGACATCAATGACTGGAAAAAAACTGTAAAAATACAAACACAAGGAGGCAAAACGGTATGCTACTAAATAACTAAGATATCACTGAAGAAATCAAAGAGGAAATAAAAAAATACCTGGAAACAATGACAGTGAAAACATGACAACCCAAAACCTATGGGATGCAGCAAAAGCAGTTCTAAGAGGGAAGTTGATAGCAATACACTCCTATCTATATCTCAAATAAGCAACCTAACCTTACACCTAAAGGAATTAGAAAAACAAGAACAAAAAGCCCCCAAAGTTAGCAGAAGGAAAGAAATAAAGATCAGATCAGAAATAAATGAAAAAGAAATAAAGGAAACAATGGCAAAGATCAATAAAACTAAAAGCTGGATCTTTGAGAAGATAAACAAAGTTGATAAACCATTAGCCAGACTCATCAAGAAAAAAGGAACTAGACTTAAATCAATAGAATTAGAAATGAAAAAGGAGAAGTAACAACTGACACTGTAGCAATACAAAGAATCATGGAGGATTACTAAAAGCAACTATATGCCAATAAAATGGACAACCTGGAAGAAATGACAAATTCTTAGAAAAGCACAACTTTCCAAGACTGAACCAGGAAGAAATAGAAAATAGAAGCAGACCAATCACAAGCACTGAAATGGAAACTGTGATTAAAAATCTTCCAACAAACAAAAGCCCAGGACCAAATGGCTTCACAGGCAAGTTCTATCAATCATTTAGAGAAGAGCTAACACTTACGCTTCTCAAACTCTTCCAGAATATAGCAGAGGGAGGAACACTACCAAATTCATTCTAGGAGGCCACCATCACCCTGACACCAAAACCAGACAGAGAGGTCACAAAAGAAGAAAATGACAGGCCAATATCACTGATTAACATAGATTCAAAAATCCTCAAACATAGTAACAAACAGAATCCAACAGCACATTAAAAGGATCATACACAATGATCAAGTGGGGTTTATCCCAGGAATGCAAGAATTCTTCAATATACTCAGATCAATCAATGTGATACACCATATTAACAAACTGAAAGATAAAAACCATAGGATAATCTCAATAGATGCAGAAAAAGCTCTCGACAAAATTCAACACCATTTATGATAAAAAACTCTCCAGAAGGTAGGCATAGGGGGAACTTACCTCAACGTAATAAAGGCCATATATGACAAACCAACAGCCAGCACTGTTCTCAATGCTGAAAAACTGAAACAATTTCCTCTAAAATCAGAATCAAGACAAGGATGCCTACTCTCACCACTATTATTCAACATAGTTTCGGAAGTTTTAGCCACAGCAATCAGAGAAGAAAAAGAAACAAAAGGAATCCAAATCGGAGAAGAAGAAGTAAAACTGTCACTGTTTGCAGATGACATGATACTATACATAGAGAATCATAAAGATCCTACCAGAAAACTACTAGAGCTAATCAGTGAATTCGGTAAAGTAGCAGGATACAAAATCAATGCACAGAAATCTCTTGCATTCCTATATAATGAAGAAAAATCTGAAAAAGAAATTAAGGCAACACTCCTATTTACCATGCAACAAGAAGAATCAAATACCTAGGAATAAACCTACCTAAGGAGACAAAAGACTTGTATGCAGAAAAGTATAAGACACTGATGAAGGAAATTAAAGACAATACAAACAGATGAAGAGATATACCATGTTCTTGGATTGGAAGAATCAACATTGTGAAAGTGACTATACTACTGAAAGTAACCTACAGATTCAGGGCAATCCCTATCAAACTACCAATGGCATTCTTCACAGAACTAGAACAAAAAATTTCACAATTTGTATGGAAACACAAAAGGCCCTGAATAGCCAAAGCAATCTTGAGAAAGAGAAATGGAGCTGGAGGAATCAGACTCCCTGACTTCAGACTGTACTACAGAGCTACAGCATCAAGATAGTATGGTACTGGCACAAAAACACAAATATAGATCAATAGAACAGGATAGAGGGCCCAGATAAACCCACTCACATATGGTCACCTTATCTTTGATAAAGGAGACAAGAATATACAATGGAGAAAAGACAGCCTCTTCAATAAGTGGTGCTGGGAAAACTGGACAGCTACATGTAAAAAAATGAAATTAGAACACTTCCTAACATCATACAGAAAAATAAACTCAAACTGGATTAAAGACATAAGTGCAAGGCTAGACACTATAAAACTCTTAGAGGAAAACATAGGCAGAACACTCTTTGACATAAGTCACAGCAAGATCTTTTTTGACCCACCTCCTAGAGTAATGAAAATAAAAATAAACAAATGGGACCTATTAAACTTAAAAGCTTTTGGACAGCAAAGGAAGCCATAAACGATGAAAAGACAGCCCTCAGAATGGGAGAAAATATTTGCAAATGAAGCAACTGACAAGGGATTAATCTCCAAAATATACAAGCAGCTCATGCAGCTGAATATCAAAAAAAAAATAAACAACCCAATCCAAAAATGGGCAGAAGACCTAAATAGACATTTCACCTAAGTAAACATACAGCTGGCCAAGAGGCACCTGGAAAGATGCTCAACGTCACTAATCATTAGAGAAATGCAGATCAAAACTACAGTGAGGTATCACCTCACACAGGTCAGAATAGCCATCATCAAAAAATCTACAAACAATAAATGCTGGAGAGAGTGTGCAGAAAAGGGAACCCTCTTGCACTGTTGGTGGGAATGTAAATTGATACAACCACTATGGAGAACATTATGGAGGCTCCTTAAAAATCTAAACATAGAACTACCATATGACCCAGCCATCCCACCACTGGGCATTTACCCTGAAAAAACCGTAATTCAAACAGAGTCATGTACCACAATGTTTATCGCAGCACTATTTACAATAGCCAGGACAGGGAAGCAACCTTGGTGTCTGGCAACAGATGAATGGATAAAGAAGGTGTGGCACATATATACAATAGAATATTACTCAACCATAAAAATAAATGAAATTGAGTTATTTGTAGTGAGGTGGATGGACCTAGAGTCTGTCATACAGAGTGAAGTAAGAAAGAGAAAAACAAATACTGTATGCTAACATATATGTGGAATCTAAAAAAAGAATTGTTCTGATGAACCTAGGGGCAGGACAGGAATAAAGACGCAGAGGTAGAGAATGGACTTGAGGTCATGGGGAGGGGGAAGGGTAAGGTGGGACAAATTGGGAGAGTAGCATTGACATATATACACTATCAAATATAAAATAGCTGGTGGGAAGCAGCTACATGGCACAGGGAGATCAGCTCGGTGCTTTGTGTCCACCTAGAGGGGTGAGATAGGGAGGATGGGAGGGAGAAGCAAGAGGGAGGGAATATGGGCATATATGTATATATGTATAGCTCATTCACTATGTATATACATAGTGTTTCTGGTTCACAGCAGAACCTAACACAACATTGTAAAGCAATTATACTCTATAAAGATGTTCAAGGTATATATATATGTATCTAAAAAATTAAAAAGTAAAAAATAAAAGGAGACACCATTGTCTCCACATCTAATTATTCATCATATGAATAAAAATAACACTATAAACAGACTTTAATTAAATTAAAATTAATGTATATACATACAATTGTTTATAGCATTTATTGCTGTGATAAGTTTTAAGCTGTATTCAAATCATGTAACAGTACACACTGAAGCAGTAATTTATAGATCTACATAATTTTTCAATTGAGGAGCATTTATTGAACAAACAGAGAACATTGCAATATATAGAAAAAAAACTTATTTCTCATTGAGTGAAATCAAACAGTATATGCTAATTCAAGCTAACAAACAGTGGGGCATATAACTTCATAATACATACTTACTCTGGAAATAAGTAGTGTGTATGTAAGAAAGATTGCATTTCTTTTTTGTCTAGGATTTTTAGTGAGAATATTTACAAGTTGTCTACCATCTGTATTCAAGGACCTTTATTGGTATTATGCTCAGCCATAATATCGTATCACTTTATGTAAATATTCATTTATTGTCTGTGATAAAAACCTGTAATTTCTGAATGAAATATTCCATGTGCAGTATTAAGCAGTACTTACATTTTAGCAAGTTCATCTAATGGTGGTTACTGTAAACATTGACTGTGACTCTCATATCATACTGCTGCACAAGAAAGAATAAATCTTGCCAGTCAATTTCTCTGGAGACAAGAGGAACTGGTACAAATTTTGTATTGCTGAGGAAATATCCAATATAGTGTGTTCAGTCCAGAAGAGAGCAATGATCATGAATTTAAGGTCTAGAGTCAAGTAGCTCTGAACTGTACCTGTTATTTGAACTGGGGGAAATACTTAATTTTTCTGTGCCACAATTTCCTCTTCAGACAATTAGGAGTAAATCCTCATTATTCTTTTAGTAAGAATTAGAGGAGGTAATAAACATGATTTGCATAGCACAGAACCTGGTACTGAGTAGGGCCAAGGTAACTCTTAGCCATTGCTCGTTAGCTCATTAACTATATCATTTGGTCACTGGCATTAAGAAAACCGTGATATTTTACATCCCTAATATTTTTATTGAGCTATAATTAACATATAACATTGTAATAGCATCAGGTTTAAAACATAATGATTTGGTGTAGGTATATATTGTGAGATGACCACCAAAGTAAGTCTGGTTAATAGCCATACTACACATAGTTACAAATTTTACTTTTCCTTGTGATGAGAACTTTTAAGATCTACTTTCTTAGCAACTTTCAGATATGTAATACTATATTGTTAACTATAATCACTATGATATATATTACTTCCCAGGACTTTTTAATTTTATAACTGAAAGTTTTAGCCACCTTCACCCATTTCTTTTAGAATCCTAGTTTCAATCTGTAAAAAAAAAAAAAAAGGCAGCTAATAATTCCTGCTTTTTCCACTCCACAGGTTAACTTTGAAAAGCAAACACAATAATGGATGCTTGAGGCATTGAGTAGTAATGAAAAGAGCTAGAGCTAGACAGACCTGCCCTCAAATCCTGTTCCTGCTGTCCTTGTCTTTGCCAGAAATTTCCTTACCTTGAGGATTTTAAATTAGCTAGTTTCTCTACCAGGATTATTTTCCCCCCATATAGTTCATCTTTCTGACTTCTACTTATATTCAAGATCTCTTCTCAACTGTTACTTTCTAAGTTATACCTTCTTTAATCCCCTAATTTGAATACGGTTTTGATTTCTCATGACACTATTTATTTTGCTTTATAATATATCACAATATGTAATTATATATTGCTTAAATGAATGTTTGTCTCTTCTGCTCACTCCATGAAGGCAAAGGTTATGTCCATGTATGTCACAGCTGTATCACCAGTTTCTAGTGTACAATAGGCTCTCAATATAGAATATAGAAAGAATTAACATAATTCTTTGAAACTTATAACCCTCACTGGAAAAGATGGATGTTAATAATACTTACCTTGCAAGATTCTTTTTACCCTGAAAGTGATGTGTTTGCAATACCTTTCCTACAGTAGCTGTCAAAAAATGTAACTGTCATTATTAGTGATGTTAATGATAAGTAATTATTATTATTAATAAGTCATAGTATATAGTACAGTGCATTTTAGAATATTACGTTATTTTTGTTCTGTTGAAATGGATAGGGTCATACAAAGGGAACACAAACATAAATATGATTGGTCTTCTATAGTACAGATTTAAAATATTTTATTTGGGGGGAAATTTACAAGGAGAGATGTAACAGAATGCAGTAGATCCACTGAACTGTTATTGTCTTGAAGAGGAGTGCTCAGGCTGAATTGGACACACCGTGGGGAAGGTGTTAGTGGAAAACTCTCTACATATCGTGGGAGGTCAGGAATAATTTAGACAACTATATAACAAATGACGCTTCTTAGCCTAGCAAGCACCCTTGTTAGAAATAGGGAGCCTTCAGAGCCCATTATTTGTTTTCAATCTTTTCTTCCATTGAATGAACTCAATCCTGATTCTACAAAATTAAAAAAAGGTGAGAAAATTAGCCATCAATGCCTATGCCAGTTATTCTTTCATAAATGGGAAAACATTTCAGAATTCTCAGTGGGGAAGGTTCTGGATTATTATTCATGGTGTCTGACTTACTTTAGTTCTTTCCTTTTATCTCCCCAACTTGGTCATCCAGAGTTCTTTCTCCAAATAACTGTCTTAATATATATTTTAATCATTGACAACACTAAATACCATACTTAACTATCACAGAAATGCTCACTGCATGTTTCCTGAATGCAGTAAGTGTGGATCATTCAGGGAGGCAATAGTGTAATGGTTCCACTTTGGAGTGGGACAGGCCAGAGTGCGAGCACCAGTTTCTGTTTTCCAGCTTCTTGACCGTGGAAAATTAAGCTTCTGTTTCTTCATTTATTGATTGATTTATTGATTTATTTTAACATCTTTATTAGAGTATAATTGCTTTACCTGGTCTGTTAGTTTCTGCTGTATCACAAAGTGAATCAGCTATACATATGCATATATCCCCATATCCCCTCCCTCTTGTGTCTCCCTCCCACCCTCGCTATCCCACCCCTCTAGGTGACGACAAAGCACCAAGCTGATCTCCTTGTGCTATGCGGCTGCTTCCCACTAGCTATCTATTTTACATTTGGTAGTGTATATATAAATGTCCATGCCACTCTCTCACTTTGTCCCAGCTTACTCTTCCCCATCCCCGTATCCTCAAGCCCATTCTCTACATCTGTGTCTTTATTCCTGTCCTGCCATTAGGTTTTAGAGAACCTTTTTTTTTTTTTTTTTTTTTAGGTTCCATATATGTGTTAGTATATGGGATTTGTTTTTCTCATTCTGACTTACTTCACTCTGTATGACAGACTCTAGGTCCATCCACCTCACTACAAATAACTCAATTTCGTTTCTTTTTATGGCTGAGTAATATTCCACTGTATATATGTGCCACATCTTCTTTATCCATTCATCTGATGATGGACACTTAGGTTGCTTCCATGTCCTGGCTATTGTAAATAGAGCTGCAATGAACATTTTGGTACATGACTCTTTTGGAATTATGGTTTTCTCAGGGTATATGCCCAGTAGTGGGATTGCTGGGTCGTATGGTAGTTCTGTTTGTCATTTTTTAAGGAGCCTCCATAATGTTCTCCATAGTGGGTGTATCAATTTACATTCCCACCAACAGTGCAAGAGGGTTCCCTTTTCTCCACACCCTCTCCAGCATTTATTGTTTGCATATTTCTTGATGATGGCCATTCTGACTGGTGTGAGGTGATACCTCATTGTAGTTTTGATTTGCATTTCTCTAATATTAGTGATGTTGAGCATCCTTTCATTTGTTTGTTGGAAATCTGTATATCTTCTTGGAGAAATACCTATTTAGGTCTTCTGCCCATTTTTGTATTGGGTTTGTTTTTTTTGATATTGAGATGCATGAGTTGCTTGTATATTTTGGAGATTCATCCTTTGTTAGTTGCTTCGTTTGCAAATATTTTATCCCATGCTAAGGGTTGTCTTTTCGTCTTGTTTATGGGTTCCTTTGCTGTGCAAAAGCTTTTAAGTTTCATTAGGTTCCATTTGCTTATTTTTGGTTTTATTTCCCTTTCTCTAGGAGGTGGGTCAAAAAGAATATTGCTGTGATTTATGTCATAGAGTGTTCTGCCTATGTTTTCCTCTAATAGTTTTATAGTGTCTAGACTTACATTTAGGTCTTTAATACTTTTTTTTTTTTTAATGTTGAGCCTTCTTTTAATTTATTTATTTTTATTTTTGGCTGTGTTGGGTCTTCGTTTCTGTGCAAGGGCTTTCCCTAGTGTGGCAAGCGGGGGCCACTCTTCATCGTGGTGTGTGGGCCTCTCACTCTTGCGGCCTCTCTTGTTGTGGATCCCAGGCTCCAGACGTGCAGGCTCAGTAGTTGTGGCTCACGGGCCTAGTTGCTCCGTGGCATGTGGGATCTTCCCAGACCAGGGCTCGAACCCATGTCTCCTTCATTAGCAGGCAGATTCTCAACCACTGTGCCACCAGGGAAGCCCTCTTTAATCCATTTTGAGTTTATTTTTCTGTATGGTGTTAGGGATTGTTGTAATTTCATTCTTTTACATGTAGCTGTCCAGTTTTCCCAGCACCACTTACTGAAGAGACTTTTTTTTTTTCCAATGTATATGCTTGCCTCCTTTATCAAAGATAAGGTGACCATACGTGTGTGGGTTTATCTCTGGCCTTTCTATCCTGTTCCATTTATCTATATTTCTGTTTTTGTGCCAGTACCACACTGTCTTGATTACTGTAGCTTTGTAGTACAGTTGGAAGTCAGGGAGCCTGATTCC
Source organism: Monodon monoceros (assembly GCF_005190385.1). Lineage (NCBI taxonomy): Eukaryota > Metazoa > Chordata > Mammalia > Artiodactyla > Monodontidae > Monodon > Monodon monoceros. The sequence continues at coordinate 83,467,409 of NW_021703777.1, read as the reverse complement.
TCCAGCTCTGTTTTTCTTTCTCAAGATTGCTTTGGCTATTCGAGGTCTTTTTTGTTTCCATACAAATTGTGAAATTTTTTGTTCTAGTTCTGTGGAAAATGCCATTGGTAATTTGATAGGGATTGCATTGAAGCTGTAGATTGCTTTGGGGAGTATAGTCATTTTCACAATGTTGATTCTTCCAATCCAAGAACATGGTATATTTCTCCATCTGTTTGTATTGTCTTTAATTTCTTTCATCAGTGTCTTATACTTTTCTGCATACAGGTCTTTTGTCTCCTTAGGTAGGTTTATTCCTAGGTGCTTTATTCTTTTTGTTACAATGGTAAATGGGAATGTTTCCTTAATATCTCTTTCAGATTATTCATCATTAGTGTATAGGAATGCAAGAGATTTCTGTGCATTAATTTTGTATCCTGCTACTTTACCAAATTCATTGATTAGCTCTAGTAGTTTTCTGGTAGCATCTTTAGGATTCTCTATGTATAGTATCATGTCATCTGCAAACAGTGACAGTTTTACTTCTTCTTTTCCAATTTGGATTTCTTTATTTCTTTTTCTTCTCTGATTGCTGTGGCTCAAACTTCCAAAACTATGTTGACTAATCGTGGTGAGAGTGGGCAACCTTGTCTTGTTCTTGATCTTAGTTTAAATCATTTCAGTTTTTCAGCATTGAGAACAGTGTTGGCTGTGGCTTTGTCATATATGGCCTTTATTATGTTGAGGTAAGTTCCCTCTATGCCTACTTTCTGGAGGGTTTTTATCATAAATTTGTGTTGAATTTTGTCGAAAGCTTTCTCTGCATCTATTGAGATGATCTTATGGTTTTTCTCCTTCAATTTGTTGATATGGTTTATCACATTGTTTGATTGGTGTATATTGAAGAATCCTTGCATTCCTGAGCTAAACCTCACTTGATCATGGTGTATGATCCTTTTAATGTGCTGCTGAATTCTGTTTGCTAGTATTTTGTTGAGGATTTTTGCATCTATGTTAATCAGTGATATTGGCCTGTCATTTTTGTGTGTGTGTGTGTGTGACATCTTTTTCAGGTTTTGGTATCAGGGTGATGGTGGCCTCACAGAATGAGTTCGGGAGTTTCCTCCCTGTGCTATAATTTAGCAGAGTTTGAGAAGGACAGATGTTAGATCTCTAAATATTTGATAGAATTCACCTGTGAAGCCATCTGGTCCTGGGCTTTTGTTTGTTGGAAGATTTTTAAATACAATTTCATCTTCAGTGCTTGTGTTTGGTCTATTTAAATTTTCTATTTCTTCCTGGTTCAGTATCGGAAGTTTGTGCTTTTCTAAGAATTTGTCCATTTCTTCCAGGTTGTCCATTTCATTGGCATATAGTTGCTTGTAGTAATCTCTCGTGATCCTTTGTGTTTTTGCAGTGTCAGTTGTTATTTCTCCTTTTCCATTTCTGCTTCTATTGATATGAGTCTTCCCCCTTTTTTTCTTGTTGAGGCTGGCTAATGGTTTATCAATTTTATCTTCTCAAAGAACCAGCTTTTAGTTTTATCGATCTTTGCTATCATTTCCTTCATTTCTTTATCATTTATTTCTGATGTGATCTTTATGATTTCTTTCCTTCTGCTAACTTTGGGGTTTTTTTGTTCTTCTTTCTCTAATTGCTTTAGGTGTAATGTTAGGTTGTTTATTTGAGGTGTTTCTTATTTCTTTAGGTTTGGTTTTATTTCTCTAAACTTCCCTCTTAGAACTGCTTTTGCTGCATCCCATAGGATTTGGGTCGTTGTGTTTTCATTGTCATTTGTTTGTAGGTATTTTTTGATTTCCTCTTTTATTTCTTCAGTGATCTCTTGGTTATTTGGTATTGTATTGTTTAGCCTCCACGTGTTTGTATTTTTTACAGTGTTTTTCGTCAACTGATATCTAGTCTTATAGCGCTGAGGTTGGAAAGATTCTTGATACAATTTCCATTTTCTTAAATTTACCAAGGCTTGATTTGTGACCCAAGGTAGAATCTATCCTGGAGAATGTTCCATGAGTACTTGAGAAGAAATTGTATTCTGTTGTGTTTGGATGCAATGTCCTATAAATATCAATTAAGTCCATCTTGTTTAATGTGTCATTTAAACCTTGTGTTTCCTTATTTATTTTCATTTTGGATGATCTGTCCATTGGTGAACCTGGGGTGTTAAAGTTCCCTACTGTTATTGTGTTTCTGTCGATTTCCCCTTTTATGGCTGTTAGCATCTGACTTATCTATTGAGGTGCTCCTATGTTGCATGCATAAATATGTACAATTGCATAACTTCTTCTCAGATTGATCCCTTGATCATTATGCAGTGTCCTTCTTTGTCTCTTGTAATAGTCTTTATTTTTAGGTCTGTTCTCTCTGATATGAGAATTGCTACTCCAGCTTTCTTTTGATTTCTATTTGTGTGGAATTTCCTTTTCCATCCCTTCACTTTCAGTCTGTATGTTTCCCTAGGTCTGGAGTAGGTGTCCTGTAGACAGCATATGTATGGGTCTTGTTATTTAATCCATTCAGCCAGTCTATGTCTTTTGGTTGGAGCATTTAATCTATTTACATTTAAGGTGATTTTCAATATGTATGTTTCTATTACCATTTTCTTAATTGTTTTGGGTTTGTTATTGTAGGTCTTTTCCTTCTGTTGTGTTTCCTGCCTAGAGAAGTTCCCATTTGCTGTAAAGCTGGCTTGGTGGTGGTGAATCCTCTTAGCTTTTGCTTTTCTGTAAAGGTTTTAATTTCTCTTTAAAAATGGAATGAGATCCTTGCTGGGTAGAGTAATCTTGCTTGTAGGTTTTTCCCTTTCATCACTTTAAATATGTCCTGCCACTCCCTTATGGCTTGCAAAATTTCTGCTGGAATTTCAGCTGTTAATCTTTTGGGGATTCCCTCGTATGTTATTTGTTGCTTTTCCCTAGCTGCTTTTAATATTTTTTCTTTGTATTTAATTTTTGATAGTTTGATTAATATGTGTCTTGGCATGTTTCTCCTTGGATTTTTCCTGTATGTGACTCTCTGAGCTTCCTGGACTAGATTGACTATTTCCTTTCCCATGTTAGGGAAATTTTCAACTATAATCTCTTCAAATATTTTCTCAGACCCTTTCTTTTTCTCTTCTTCTTCTGGGACCCCTATAATTCGATCGTTGGTGCGTTTAATGTTGTCCTGGAGGTCTCTGAGACTGTCTTCAATTCTTTTCATTCTTTTATCTTTATTCTGCTCTGCCATAGTTACTTCCACTATGTTGTCTTCCAGGTCACTTATCCTTCCTTCTGCCTCAATTATTCTGCTATTGATCCCTTAGAGAATTTTAAATTTCATTTATTGTGTTGTTCATCATTGTTTGCTTGCTCTTTAGTTCTTCTAGGTCCTTTTTAAATGTTTCTTGTATTTTCTCCATTCTATTTCCAAGATTTGGGATCATCTTTACTATTATTACTCTGAATTCTTTTTCAGGTGGACTGCCTATTTCCTGTTAATTAATTTGGTCTGGTGGGTTTTTACCTTGCTGCTTCATCTGCTGTATGTTTCTCTGTCTTTTCATTTTTCTTAACTTACTGTGTTTGGGGTCTCCTTTAAACAGGCTGAGGGTTCGTAGCTCCTGTTGTTTTTGGTGTCTGCCCCCAGTGTCTAAGGTTGGTTCAGTGGGTTGTGTAGGCTTCCTGGTGGAGGAGAGTAGTGCCTGTGTTCTGGTGGATGAGGCTGGATCTTGTCTTTCTGGTGGTCTGGTGGTGTGTTTTGGTGTTTCTATGAACTTATTATGATTTTAGGCAGGCTCTCTGCTAATTGGTGAGGTTGTGTTACCGTCTTGCTTAGTTGTTTGGCATGGGGTGTCCAGCACTGGAGCTTGCTGGTCATTGAGTGGTGCTGGGTCTTAGCATTGAGATGGAGATCTGTGGGCGAGCTCTCACTGATTGATATTACGAGGGGCCGAGAGGTCTCTGGTGGACCAATGTCCTAAACTCGGCTCTTCCACCTCCTAGGCTCAGGCCTGACACCTGGCCAGAGCACCAAAACTCTGTCAGGCACATGGCAGTCTCCCACTGAATCTCAAGTCTTCTTTTAGAGTGATCTCCGTACAGGATCTCCAAACTCCAGAACTCCACACTCCAGAGGCCCTTCTTTCGACATGCTACCTCTCCCCTCTGCCTGTTTCTTCATTTATAATGATGACAATAATACCCAATTCTTAGGATTAAATGTGAACTAAAATAGAAAAAGTATTTTTTAATGCTTAATAATATAAATGGCATATAATAAGTAAAAATAAATGTAGGCAGTCACTATTAGTTTTCACTCTGCTATTATCAGTTTTTAGATATTAGTATAACTCAGGAATCTGAGTGTAGGATTTGAAAGATGAATTTCCGTGAGGAAGGGGAGTATATTGGAAAGGAAAAGTGAAGCAAGGGAACCCAGACAGATTGGTAACAAGAGCAGGAGGTTTGGAATCGATTTAGTAATTGGGACATAGTATGGAGTTTGTGGACTCTAAAAATATGTAGCTAAACAGATGTACTTTAATAAGGCAGAAATGTGTCTTCTCAACTATTAATGCCAAGTTACCCTTGTGGAACGATTGTGAAATTGAATGATGACCTTTAGGTCAATTTTTTGTTAGCTTCAGACACCAATCATGATTATATTTCTCATGTTATTTTACCAATTTTTTCTGTCCCAGATGTAGGCAAAGAAAATTTTAACTATTATTATGTTAAATTCACTTAAAAAGAAAAGGCATCCTCACTCATTTGTGTTCTCAAGAACTGTTTTACTTTGGATGAAGTAATTCAAGCAGGTCTGCAGTTTTCCAGCTTCATGTTGTTTTAGCTTCAACAGTTAACACCTCAGAGTGAAAATGAATATAATAGGGGCTGTTATTCAGCATATAATGAAAAAGAATCTCTTTGTGTCATTAATTTTTATATTATGATGGTTAAAATTGTGATTTCTAGAATAAGTGCCCTTATTTTCCATTAAGCAAATTACTTGACATATCTAACCATCACTTCACTTGTTAGTAAATAGAAATGATAAAAGCATCGTTGTGTTGGTTTTTAGTGACAATCAAATTAGAAATTGTATGTAAAGTGCCTGGCATTTAGCACATAAATAAATTTTTGGCCATATTACCTACAAGATTCTTTCACATTGATCATTAATTAAGATAATACATTGAAGCAAACATAACTCATATCCTTATTTATAGAAAAGGAAACTGAGATTTAGAAATTTTATCTTATTATTGGTCTTATTTATAGGAGGTGGCCAAAACAAGAATTGACTCAGGTATAAAAAAATCAAGATCCCATGATTTTTCTACTTTAGTACCAACTTGTGTGTGTGTGTGTGTGTGTGTGTGTGCGTGTGTGTTTTGCTTTCTTTGTGTACTTGAAACAGTGAATCAGTAGACGACAAGTCAGTTAGCGGGAAGAGTAAAGGAGGGGAATATATTAATAATTTAGTTCACTTCAAATTTTATTGCATGCCTAGTATAAGGAATGGAATAAATATCTGAATCACATAACATCCTTGACCAAAAAAATCTCGTTGTCCATTGTGGGAAATAGACATTTATAGCATAGAATAATAAGCACAATATGTGTGCCTGGAACAGAATTGCCAAATGGAAACAAGAGGTTCACTCTGTCAGGGGAGGCATAGTTGGAAGGATGGAGCATGTGTCTTCTGAGAAGAGTCACGGGGAAGGTGAGCTAAAGCAATGTTTAAAGGAGGGACAGAGCTTCCCAAATGAAGGTTCATCCCAGATGGTGGGAAAAATTGCCAAGAAATAGAGGAACATGGTGATTTTGAAAATAAGAAGAAGCTCAACATCATCAGAATTAAAACTTTGAAATTTGGCAGAAATGGTAAAAAGGAGTAAGACTCAGGCCAACAGGGGACAGAACTTAAAAGACCCTTTACAGAAATACAAGTAAGATCTGCTGAAAGAATGTGGATACTCCTAGTGGAGAAAAGGGTAAGTTTTCTTTCTCTCTGCCTCAGAAATTTTCAAGCAAGAAAGGAGTCCTAATCATGGACTCAGGCTGCTCTGTTGCTGATGTTGGAAAATTTCAGGAGTATAAAGTTAGAGTCTGTTGTGCCTCATGACAAGAAAGTCTGTTTCTTTGATTTACCACCTGAGATTAAGCTACCTTGTTTTACCTCTTGAGCATCATTCGGGGAATTAATGGTGCAATGCTGGGCATATGGATGCTGATGACAGAGAAATATCCCATCTGTGAGAGAGCTCTCACAAGATAGAATTAAATGGAATTTATATCGACTCAATTCTAACTAGCATAATCTTGGGAGGTTGTGAAATCCCTTTTAGAGCACCAATTTAATAGAAGTCATCTAATTAAAAACCCACTAAATAATACTTGTTTTAGCTATTTCCTTAGCTTAATTGAATGTATGCCATTTACTTTTCAAGGACTTTTAACTACTGTCCCAGCTGAGCCTTTAAAAAACAGCCGTTATTGTGACACAAGCTGGTAAGAGATCAGACATATTTCAGTTTACTGAGTAAATTAAACATGTAGGGCATTTAAAAATAAAAGCTTTTAACTGTACTGAAACTAACTATCATACAATATTTCATAGCAGCACTTAAAACTAAGCAAAGTTGAGACAGAGACTCTGTCACTGGGGATGTTGCATCTGATAGAGTCCCATTTGGAACATGAAAATTCAAGCTCTACGTCTCCAAGGGCTTCAGGCATACATCTGCTCCTTCACACCACTTAATGAATGTATCTGACTTCATCAATAGGTGCTTCTGAGACAAAGCATTCCTTTCCCAACAAACAGTGCTGCAGCTACATTCGTTCACATAATTCTTTATGTTTGTACAGAGATTACTGGCATGACAACAAGGCTCATTATTTTCAGAAGTGTGTGGGTGAGTTTGTGGGGAGAGAGTTAAATTTGAACTTCTTGATGTGTGATAAAGAAACATGCAGTCTTTTTAGAAACCATGTACCAACAAAAGACAAAGATCAGATGAGCCCATCCTTCATGAAGCAACAAATCTGAGCTCTAATACAGTTGATGGATTACTGTCTACAAGGAATGATAACAATACCTATGGTAAAAATTCTAACTAAATTAACTAAAAGACAGTCTCAGTGTGTATTTTTCACTGTATCAAATATATAAGATTATTCAGAAGCACACAATATGAAATTGTATTAATGAAGAACTGGATGTGCTCTAAGATTAGTTTTGTTTTATGCCAAGTTTGTAGAAAATTGGTTGAGACTAAAATCATACTGTTCATTTGACTGAGTTGAAAATCTTCTCTAAATATAAACAGGTCATTTAATGAAAAATAGTTATACACATGCAAGAACATATTTTATGAGTTTTACATCTCATGCATCTTGGTTATTTTCTCAGCTTATCTTCAAACCACTCTTGTACCAGACTGAACTGTTAGGCCAAGTTGTATTGATGGCCAGTTAGTGCATTACAGAAACACAATAGATGTAAACACTGCTTTTAGGCTAAGTTGTATTGATGGCCAGTTGGTGTATTACAGAAACACAATAAATGTAAACACATAGATGTAAACCCATATGATGACATGGGTTAAGGCATTTAAAATGCTTTAAAGAAATGTTCATCTCCTGTCCCAGATTTCAGCATATGTCCCTAGGTCTTCATTCAGCTTACCTATCTGGATTCCTGCTTTAGTTTTTGGACTCTGAAAAGTTTCTCTGTCTCTCTCTTTCTATTTTGTTCTTGTCATGTATTTTTAAAATGTGCCATATTTTAAATATGGCATCCTTATGTATTTTGTAATTTCTTTTGCAGTAATAAGATTTTTACATGGTAGTAGTCTTCATGCTTTCACAAATTGAATGACCACCTATTTTCAACATATGAATTATTTTTTAGGTCTCAAAATGTAATATGACATTATGTGTTATTACAGAATGGTGTTCCAACATACATATTCAAATACTATATGCTCATATATAAGCTGCTAGTTTTAAAAGTAAACACTGTATCTCACTGAAATATAACAATTTTCGTAATGTAACATATCGGTGACCTACTGAATTTATAATAACATATGTGACCTACTGAATTAACATATGTGACCTACTGAATTTATAATTTTCAGAAGAAATGTCTTAAAAAGTGTGTGAAGAATTGAAAAATCTCTTTAGTAAAATGAACAGAGCACTTCCATTATAAACACATAATAAAAGGCATTGTGTCTGTGGGTGAATTTAAGAATAGAAAGCTGGGAATGCAGAAAAGAAAGTCTACTTGGACCTTATGTTATTTACTGATGTTTCTTAAAGATTTAGTTTTTTTTTTAAAGATATTAGAATTATTTTCTCAAAAGTTACTATACTACCAATCAAAGTAGTGCACTTAGTAGCAGTTTATTTTTTAATCATGTGACTATTTCAACAGATATTTTTGATAAACTTCAGTAATCATTCATGATGAAAATTTTGTAGCAAATTGAGGTTAGAAAGAAACTTCTTATTCTAATAAATATATATATATTTTAAAACTACAACCAACCTCCCACTCAAGTTTTAAATATTGAAAGGTTTTCTTTAAATTCACCAACAAGAAAAAGTTGTCCCATATCTCTACTTCTATTTCTCTTTGTACTGGAAGCCCCGACCTTCTCAGTAAGGCAAAATAAGCAAATAAATTTATAAGGACTGATAAAGAAGAATCAAAGTTGCTGTAATTTTCACATTATATTGTGTATAGAAAATTCAAAAAAATCAACACATATTACAAATGTTACAAGAATTTTGAAAGCTTGCTAAATACAAAATAATACAGAATAATCGACTTTATATATATCAACCAAAAAACCTAGTAAAAATTTTTTTAAGAAATATTAATATATTATAAAAATAAAACATATATGGTAATAAATACATAATGGGCAAGAACTCCTAGATAATTGTTATACTTAAAGGAGATGTGTTAGAGAATTAAATAAACCTATTGATATACCACATATGGATAGGAAGACTCAATATTTAAATATGTCAAGTCTCTTGAAATTGATTTATAATTTTAATGTAATCCCAGCCCATTTGCAACACTTATTTTACGAAAAAGCTGATTCTTAAATTTATATGAAATCAACTGCAAGGCGTCAATACTTGCCAAGATAGTCTGAAGGGGAAAAAAATGGATGGAGGACTTGTTCTACAAAATATCATTATATAGTATAAAGCTATGTAGATCCTGCAGAGTCGTATTGGTGCAGGGATAGATCATTGAGAGCCCGGAAATAGATCACACATATACAGATGCTTGGTATTTGGCAAGGGTCACTGAAGAGCAGCTAGGAAAACAGCGTGTTTTCGAAATTGATGCTACAATAATTGGGCATCCAGTGGGAATCAGATGTCTTGGGGAAACACAAGACATCTGATTCCCACTCAAATTCATCCCAGGTAAACTAACTACCTAATTAAGAAAGGCAATACAGAAAGCATTAGAAGATAATATATGAGAGTATCTTTGAGACCTCAAGCTAGGAAAGCTTTCTTAAAACACAAAACATGCTACCAATTAATAAAACCAACTACATTAAAATTGAGGGTATCTGTTTGTTAAAAGACTCCATATGCTGTTTATTAAGGGCAGCTGTCTTGAAGAGCTTATGTGTAAAACATATTAGATACAAAGATACAGCAAATTAATAGGGGATATCTAAAAAAACAAACAAAAATATTGGGCAAACTAAACAGTTACCCCACATAGGTAGATATCCAAATTATTAATTTATGCCTAGAAAAATGTTGAACTCATTTGCTAATTGGGGAAATGCACATTAAAATGACAACAATGTACCACTTCAAGCATCCAACAGGTTAGAGAAACAAATACTGTATTTGAAAGTACTGTGTGTTGACAAATGTGGAGATATGGAAACCCTCCACTCTCCCATCCTTTCCTGTTGAGAAAGAAATTAATTCAAGCACTTTGGGAAAGAGGTGAGCATTGCCTAGTGAAATTGAAGACATGTATACTCTATTAAACATAGGTCAGGCTCCCGGGTACACACTCAAGAGAAAACTGTTTATGTACAAGAATAGTACAAAACAGTCAATAAAAGTTTTAAAAAAAGAAACAATCGAATATAAACTGATGGAATAGAAAAATAAATTATCATGATTTACACAATTGAATACTATCCATCATTGAAAATGAATGAAATATATCTATCAATACATATCAATGTTAATTAATCTCTAAAACATTTTGAGAAAACTGGCAACACAGAAGGATACGTAAATTTATAGTCCATTTATATACAGTTTAGAAACATAACTTACGAAGACTTTATTTTCGTGGATACATACTTTTTGGTGAAAATTAAAAAAGTGAATTCCCTGCTGAGATTCACAAGATGTTTCAAATATTGGTAACATTCTTTTTAAGCAACATGTGAATATTTTAATATATTTTATTGATATGTTATATAATATGCATTTGTTTTATGATTGAAAATTCAAAACTGTTTTGAAAAGTATGTTGGAAAAATAAGCTCACAAAATTGTATTAGGTTCAATAGGAACATTAAAACTATTATTAAATCTACTAATGCTAATATCTCAGTGAAATCTCAATAACAATCGCCTTTAGTTATTTTAAAAGGCTGGAAACTGAAGCTGTTGTTTGGTCATTGTAGTTTTGTAGTTTTGTTTTGTTTTTCTTTACTGCCTATTTTCAGAAAAACATGTAAAGTATTGGAGCTTTATGTTTTCCAAAGCAATTTTCCACTTCATTTTTAAAAAGTTGTGATAGGCCATTAGAAGGATGGTTCTTGCCTTTTCCTTTGTGAATGACCACATCATGCTTTCTTATTTCATCATGAACAAAGTTATTTGGGGCTACCAGACTTTTACTTCAACAAAATTTCTCAACTCATCTTTTTTTGATTTTGTTTACAATATTGAGAATGCAGTTGCTACAGTCTAACAGGTTTCATATTTTCATACTGAATTCAGCCAAAGACCTCTCCCAAAATACTTTTGGTTCTTAAAAAGGTCTGCACTCTTCATTTACCTTCTCTCCCTTTTTTGTTCAAAAAGAGAATACTTAATTAAATGGAAGGGGGCCTTGGTGACCCTAAACTGGTCACCAAGTTTCTGGTCAGAGGCTGCATCAGTCTGCTCTTATCTTCCTGACCATTTTCTGTACCTTCTAAAGAGTGCTTAGAGACTGATTTTGCAACCCTACATTTTCTGCCTCTTAATCTCCTTCTATTACTGGGTTGTTGTTAGATAACCAGAAATGGAATTATTTTGCTAAATAGACTTTTTTCTATTAATACTAATTTATTTATAAATCAAAGTTCTGAGTTTATTTAGAGGCTTGTGTTTTATAATCCAGAAAGTTGTGGCCATTATGTAGACAGAAAAGACTAAATCCAACCTCTTAATGTTGGGAGAGAGCAATCTATATCAGCTGACCTTAAACTGGGGTCTGAGGAGTCCTGGAGGTCTCTGAGACACTTTCAAACAATCTGCAAGGTCAAAACTATTTTCATAATAACATTAGGATGTCATTTGCATTTTTCATCCCCATTCTCTCACGAGTGTAAAGCAGAATTTTTCAGAGGTTAATGGCATGTGATAGCAGAACAGATCAAATGTAGAAGCAGATATGAAAATCAGCTTTCTCCTATTAAGTCAGACATTAAAGAGATTTATAAAATCAGAAAACAATGCCATATTCTTACTATTTTTGTTTTAGAAAATATACTTATTTTCATAAAAAGGAACCTGTATGTTAAGTAATAGATATTTTATTTGCTCATTTTAAATGAAGTAATAAAGAGATATATTAACTCATTTCACATCTTAATTTAGCATAGAGTAAATAATAACATATAATTCACTTAAACTAAAACTCTTTAGTGTCCTTAGGTTATTTTTAGAGAGCAAATGGGTGCTGAAACCAACAAGTTTGAGAATTATTTGTCTTGAGTTACTTTTTTTATTTCTTGAGATTATATTGTTATACAATTATCTAATCCAATAACGCAGCTTGTAGTTTTTCTAAGGTTATGTGAACTCTCTTATTTTCTAGTTTCCCTGAGAATGCAAGAAGTTAAGGGTAATGGCGATAGACTTTTTAAAAATTTGAACACAAAAGGATGGATATTTTTATCCATAGTATACTCTCATTGATTTGTGGTATTTGGTTAATTTTGATTTTTAGTCCCAGAAAGAACTTGAATTAGGTAATTGATTTTAATATTTTCAATTCTTTGCAGTATTCTTTTTAATGTTAATTTTTTAAGAGAAAATTGATTTTTAACATAATATATAAATTTATATTTTTTAATTGGAAGCAGAATTTATATCCACAAGAATACAAACTTGATAAGATCAACAACAGTGATTTTTTTTTCCTTTAAATTATACAGGTATTTTCTCCATCAAGATATTTACATTTATGCTAAAGGAAAAAAAGGTATACTGCTAAATTTATAGTTTTAAATCTCAATAAATCTTACATTTGTGTATACCCATATAACCAGCACTCAGATCAAGTTATTTAATATTTCCAAATATACCACATTTGACAATTCTTAAGCAACGCATCTTCCCAGAGATAACTTTTACTTTAAAAATATAGATAAGTTTTGCCTATTCTTAAATTTCACAGAATTGGAATGCAGCATTATATGCTCTTTTGTATGGAATTTCTTTTGCTCAATATTATGTCAGTGATGCTTATCCTTATTGTTGAGAGTAGTAGTCTTTCTCTTTTTATTGTGACATATTTTTACATTGTATGAGTATAGTACAGTGTACTTACCCATTCTAGTGTTGGGCTTTGGGTCATTTCAAATTTTAAGTTATTCTGAATAAAGCTGCTATGAATTCTTGTATAATTTGGTGGGAAAACGTGCTCATTTTTCTTGGAATAAAATTTGGGAATGTAATTCCTTGATCAGGTGATAGTTTTAGCAGACACTGGCAAACTCTTTTTCAAAGTGATTTAACTAATTTATATCACCATTAGCAATCTAGTTGTTCTGCATCTTTGGCCACCCTTGGCATTGTCTAGCTTTTAAATTTTAGTCATCCTGTTTTGTGTGTGTCATGGTACCTTGTAGTTATTTTAATTTGCATTTTTATAATGACAAATGCTCTTTAGCACCTTTTCATATGAATATTGACCATTTGAATATTTTGTGAAATGTTCCTTCAAACATTTTACTCATCTGTTTATGAATTGTACTTTCTATATTATGTGTAGAAGTTATTTGTAGTCTTTCTATATTACAGATTTCCTTTCCTGGTCTCTGCCTTTGCTTTTCACTCTCTTAATATTGCCTTCCTTAAACAGAATTTTTTAGTTTCATTACTAATATTTACTTTGACGATTAGTGATTTTTGTGTTCTTCAGGAAATCTTTGACTACTCAAAATAATTATACTAAGTTTTCTTATAGAAACACCATTGCTTTATATTTTACATTAGTTCTATAATCAATCTCAAATAAATTATCATGTATTTTGTAAGTAAGGAAATGAGACTCATTTATGTTTTTCCATACTGATATGCATTTGACATGGTATCATTTATTTTAAAGACCACCGTCTCCAGAGTGGCCCCCATAGGTAAATCAGGTGGCCATAATGCATGGTTTTGTTTCTGAACTCTGTTCTGCTTCTTTGATACTCCTGTTTTTTAAGAATTCTCAGAAATTCTGCCTTTGAATTGCAGTTTTAAAAATTTACATTTAAATGTGCATAATGAACATATCAGTTGGGTTTAAATCTACCAGTTTCTTATTTCTCTCAATTCTTTTCCCCTTTTATATTTTCAATGTTCTTTTGAATTGAGAATTTTTCAAAATTTGATTTTATCTCTACTGTTGGCTTATTAGACATACTTGATTGTTTAAATTGGTTGCTCTAGGGTTTACAGATGCATATTTAATTTATCACAAATAACATTGTAACATATTATATACATTTAATGTAAGAATCTTACAATATTCTCTCTCTGTCCTTGTGGTATTGTCATATATTTGGACTCTAAATAATTATATCTAATTTAAATTTTAAAACAAGATAAACAGCTTTATATATTTACTTACATAGTTTTCATTTATGGTATTCTTTATTCTCTGGCAGATATCTAAGATTCTGTCAGCTTGAAGAACTTTTTTACACATTCTTAAAGGAAAAATAAGCTAGCACCAGATTCTCTCAGATTTTACTTCTCCTCAAGTCTTTATTTGGCCTTAATTTTTGGAACATATTTTTTGGATATAAAAATCCGAATTATCTCAGGTTCCTACAGGATCATTTACTCCGTTTCATTTTCTTGTCCTCTCTCTTTTTTAGAAAATGTCTGGTAATCCTTGGTTCTCTCTTCGTATCTGAGTGTGAGATAAGTAATTAATTTGCCATGTTGGGCTAAGAACCTCAGTAATATAATGTATAATCTTTCTTAATTTGCTACACACAGGTATAATTGTACTGTATCATGTTTTGATTTTCATTTTTGGTTATCATAAAGGTAAACACTTAATATCTTATTAAAGTGATATTCTTTATGAAAAATTTAGGACAATATTGATTATTGAAATTCAGCTTAATAAATTATCATTGAATATGATTATACTTTATATAATCTGTAACATGTACCCCTCAAAATTATTACAGAAAATTTAATAGACTACTATATACAATGTTAGGGAAATATATTTTTCACTTATCCTCCTTGTTTAGTTCTTAAAAATATTTAGTTTAATTTGCCAAGGAATGATACCAAATAGCTTATTGAATTTATACTAATGCCATCAGCCAACACATACAATAAATATTGAAGCTTTGTAGAAATAAATCAATTCAATGAACAATAATACATGCTATTATTATATATTGATGGGAATTTTTTTCTTTTGTTGAGTATATATATATATGTATATATATAACCATTATTAATATTAGTAAAACTTACATACAGTGAAAGCATATACCCATAAGGAAAAAATTCAAATAAAACTACCCCTTATGTTTTTTATTCTATTTACCAGAGTATTTGAAATTATATCGCCTAAGGGAATAAATACTAGCCAAATAACTTTATAATTGATATAAAAATGTAAATAGTGGGGGAAAAATAAAGCCTGTTTTTCTGGTCAACTTTCACTATTTAGATTTTTTATTTTCAAGTTCACAATTTATAGTAAAACTCCTTATAAACTGATTTGCATGTCTAATTTAATTATGTATTATCCATCTTTCTTCTTGCTAATTAGGTTGAGTTTTATTACAAAATGAAAAATGTTGCCGTGTGAATAATAGTGGCTCTGAGTGACAATTAGTAACTAATAAATTTAAATAATAAATTTAAATTGAGCACATCACTTTAGATATCTGGGATTCAATTTGCTCATTGACAAATGAGAGGATTGGATATGATGACCTGTTGGATATTCCAGCTTTCACTCTCCTGGATTCCAATTGATAAGAACCAGACTTAGACATGGATTTGCCCTGCCTCTTCCATGGAGTAGAACTGCTCTCGTGGTTTTCAAGTGTTTTTACCAACCTTTCAGAGCTTTTCTCATTGCAGCTACTGGCAGCTAAAGTGCCATTTCTGACTTCTACATGGCTGAGGTGGATAGGGTGGTCCAGATAGGCACATGTGGAACTGAGTAAAAATATAGATATTTTAAAGCAATGTAATTCTCTCCTCCTTCTGTTTCTTAATAGACACCCACCATATGCATGTCCATCTCATAAAAACATACATGTGCAGTTCTTTAGAGTGATATTAGTAGAAATAGTCAAATTGCAGTTTAAATATGTCAACAAATGAATAAGTCAAAAAAGCTAGGGAAAATCCACCTAGAAGATAAATGTATAAGATCTTTTGTGTATATTTACCCTGAGCTATCCTGTCCCCTCAGTTCCAATAATATTGTTCTTAAGTACATTATCTCCTTTGTTACACACCACTGTACATGGTCTACCTTACTTTTACTACTGGAATGGAAAGGGAGGTATAAAGAAAATATTTAAAATCATGTACATTTTGATGCTCTGCTCCAAGATTTATGTAATAAAAAAAGAAAAGTTTCCTTGACTGGAAATATTCAAAATATGGAAAAAATAAAAGGATATAATAGTAAAGAAAGAAATATCAACTCTGTCATGTTATGCAATCAATAAAACATTAATTATGGAAACAATATAAAAAGCTACAAGATGACATTTTTAAAATTTTGAATGAAATAAATGAACTGCAAAATTATATGTTCTGTGAATTTTATGAGATAAATATATGAGAATTTTAATAAAATTTAATAAATTTTAATTTAATGAAAGAGCAGAGTAAAATAACAGCAGTTGATTCTTGGAAGAATGGCATTGTGAGTGAAGTATTTCTCTGTTAAATTTTAAAAATTATTTATACTGTAAGAAATAAAAATTATAAAGTATTTATGAGCCAAAGTATAAAATTTTTAATGAAAAAAATAAGAGCTGCAGTGAACACTGTGGTACATGACTCTTTTTGAATTATGGTTTTCTCAGGGTATATGCCCAGTAGTGGGATTGCTGGGTCATATGGTAGTTCTATTTGTAGTTTTTTAAGGAACCTCCATACTGTTCGCCATAGTGGCTATATCAATTTACATTCACACGAACAGTGCAAGAGGATTCCCTTTTCTCCACACCCTCTCCAGCATTTGTCGTCTGTAGATTATTGATAATGCCCATTCTAACTGGTGTGAGGAGATAGCTCATTGTACTTTTGATTTGCATTTCTCTAATAATTAGTGATGTTGAGCAGCTTTTCACATGCTTCTTGGCCATCTGTATATCTTCTTTGGAGAAGTGTCTATTTAGGTCTTTTGCCCATTTTTGGATTGGGTTGTTTGGTTTTTTAATATTGAGCTGCATGAGCTCTGTTTATATATTTTGGAGATTAATCCTTTGTCCGCTGATTTGTTGACAAATGTTTTCTCCCATTCTGACGGTTGTCTTTTCATCTTGCTTATGGTTTCCTTTGCTGTGCAAAAGCTTTTAAGTTTCATTAGGTCCCATTTGTTTATTTTTGTTTTTATTTCTATTACTCTAGGAGGTGGATCAAAAAAGATCTTGCTGTAATTTATGTCAAACAGTGTTTTTCCTTTGTTTTCCTCTAAGAGTTTTATAGTATCTGTTCTAAAATTTAGGTCTCAAATCCATTTTGAGTTTATTTTTGTGTATGGTGTTAGGGACTGTTCTAATTTCATTCTTTTACATGTAGCTGTCCAGTTTTCCCAGCACCACTTATTGAAGAAACTGTCTTTTCTCCATTGTATATCCTTGCCTCCTTTGTTATAGATTAGTTGACCATAGGTGCTGGGTTTATCTCTGGGCTTTCTATCTTGTTCCACTGATCTATGTTTCTGTTTTTGTGCCAGTACCACACTGTCTTGATTACTGTAGCTTTGTAGTACAGTTGGAAGTCAGGGAGCCTGATTCCTCCAGCTCTGTTTTTCTTTCTCAAGATTGCTTTGGCTATTCGAGGTCTTTTTTGTTTCCATACAAATTGTGAAATTTTTTGTTCTAGTTCTGTGGAAAATGCCATTGGTAATTTGATAGGGATTGCATTGAAGCTGTAGATTGCTTTGGGGAGTATAGTCATTTTCACAATGTTGATTCTTCCAATCCAAGTACATGGTATATCTCTCCATCTGTTGGTATCATCCATAATTTCTTTCATCAGTGTCTTATAGTTTTCTGCATACAGGTCTTTTGTCTCCCTAAGTAGGTTTATTCCTAGGTATTTTATTCTTTTTGTTGCAGTGGTAAATGGGAGTGTTTCCTTAATTTCTCTTTCAGATTTTTCATCATTAGTGTATAGGAATGCAAGAGATTTCTGTGCATTAATTTTGTATCCTGGAACTTTAGCAAATTCATTGATTAGCTCTAGTAGTTTTCTGGTGGCATCTTTAGGATTCTCTATGTATAGTATCATGTCATCTGCAAATAGTGACTGTTTTACTTCTTTTCCAATTTGTATTCCTTTTATTTCTTTTTCTTCTCTGATTGCTGTGGTTAGGACTTCCAAAACTATGTTGAATAATAATGGCGAGAGTGGACATCCATGTCTTGTTCCTGATCTTAGAGGAAATGCTTTCAGTTTTTCACCATTGAGAATGATGTTTGCTGTGGGTCTGTCAATTATGGCCTTTATTTTGTTGAGGTAGCTTCCCTCTATGCCCACTTTCTGGAGAGTTTTTATCATAAATCGGTGTTGAATTTTGTCAAAAGCTTTTCCTGCATCTATTGAGATGATCATATGGTTTTTATTCTTCAGTTTGTTAATATGGTTTATCACATTGATTGATTTGCATATATTGAAGAATCCTTGCATCCCTGGGATAAATCCCACTTGATCATGGTGTATGATCGTTTTAGTGTGCTGTTGGATTCTGTTTACTAGTATTTTGTTGGGGATTTTTGCATCTATATTCATCAGTGATATTGGTCTGTAATTTTTTTTTTGTAGTATCTTTGTCTGGTTTTGGTATCAGGGTGATGGTGGCCTCATAGAATGAGTTTGGGGGTGTTCCTTCCTCTGCAATTCTTTGGAAGAGTTTAAGAAGGATGGGTGTTAGCTCTTCTCTAAATGTTTGATATAATTCACCTGTGAAGCCATCTGGTCCTGGACTTTTGTTTGTTGGGAGATTTTTAATCACAGTTTCAATTTCTTTGCTTGTGATTGGTCTGTTCATATTTTCTATTTCTTCCTGGTTCAGTCTTGGAAGGTTATACCTTTCTAAGAATTTGTCCATTTCTTCCAGGTTGATCATTTTATTGGCATACAGTCAGTTGTAGTAGTCTCTTAGGAAGCTTTGTATTTCTGTGGTATCTGTTGTAACTTCTCCTTTTTCATATTTCTAATTTTATTGATTTGAGCCCTCTTCCTCTTTTTCTTGATGAGTCTGGCTAATGGTTTATCAATTTTGTTTATCTTCTCAAGGAAGCAGCTTTTACTTTTATTGATCTTTGCTATTGTTTTCTTTGTTTCTATTTCATTTATTTCTACTCTGACCTTTATGATTTCTTTCCTTCTGCTACCATTGGGTTTTGCTTGTTCTTCTTTCTGTAGTTACTTTAGGTGTAAGTTTAGATTGTTTATTTGAGATTTTTCTTGTTTCTTGAGATAGGCTTGTATACCTATAAACTTCCCTCTTAGAACTGCTTTTGCTGCATCCCATAGGCTTTGGACCATCGTGTTTTCATTGTCATTTGTCTCTAGGTATTTTTTGATTTCCTCAGTGATCTCTTGGTTATTTAGTAACATATTGTTTAGCCTCCATGTGTTTGTGTTTTTTACATTTTTTTCCCCTGTAATTCATTTCTAATCTCATAGTGTTGTGGTCAGAAAAGATGCTTGATATGATTTCAGTTTTCTTAAATTTACTGCGGCTTGACTTGTGACCCAAGATGTTATCTATCCTGGAGAATGTTCCATGCGCACTTGAGAAGAAAGTTAAATCTGCTGTTTTTGGATGGAATGTCCTATAAATATCAATTAAATCTATCTGGTCTATTGTGTCATTTAAAGCTTCTGTTTATTTCTTTATTTTCATTTTGGATGATCTGTCCATTGGTGTAAGTGAGGTGTTAAAGTCCCCCACTATTATTGTGTGACTGTCGAGTTCCTCTTTTATAGCTGTTAGCAGTTGCCTTTTGTATTGAGGTGCTCCTATGTTGGGTGCATAAATATTTACAGTTGTTATATCTTCTTCTTGGATTGATCCTCTGATCATTATGTAGTGTTCTTCCTTGTCCCTTGTAACCTTCTTTATTTTAAAGTCTATTTTATCTGATAGGAGTATTGCCACTCCAGCTTTCTTTTGATTTCCCTTTGCATGGAATATCTTTTACCATCCCCTCACTTTCAGTCTGTATGTGTCCCTAGGTCTGAAGTGGGTCTCTTGTAGACAGCATATATATGTATCTTGTTTTTGTATCCATTCAGCAAGCCTGTGTCTTTTGGTTGGAGCATTTAATACATTTATGTTTGGGGTAATTATCGATATGTATGTTACTATGACAGTTTTCTTAATTGTTTTGGCTTTGTTTCTGTAGGTCCTTTTCTTCTCTTGTGTTTCCCACTTAGAGAAGTTCCTTTAGCATTTGTTGTAGAGCTGGTTTGGTGGTGCTGAATTCTCTTAGCTTTTGCTTGTCTGTAAAGCTTTTGATTTCTCCATTGAATCTGAATGAGATCCTTGCCAGGTAGAGAAATCTTGGTTGTAGGCTCTTCCCTTTCATCACTTTAAGTATATCAGGCCACTCCCTTCTGGCTTGTAGAGTTTCTGCTGAGAAATTAGCTGTTAACCTTATGGGAGTTCCCTTGTATGTTATTTGTCATTTTTCCCTTGCTGCTTTTAATAATTATTTGTCTTTAATATTTGCCAGTTTGATTACTATGTGTCTCAGCATGTTTCTGCTTGGGTTTATCCTGTATGGGACTCTGTGAGCTTCCTGGGCTTGGGTGGCTATCTCCTTTCTCATGTTAGGGAAGTTTTCGACTATAATCTCTTCATATATTTTCTCAGGTCCTTTCTCTCTCTCTTCTCCTTCTAGGACCCCTATAATGCGAATGTTTTTGCATTTAATGTTGTCCCAGAGGTCTTTTATGCTGTCTTCATTTCTTTTCATTCTTTTTTTTTTATTCTGTTCTGCAACAGTGAATTCCACCATTCTGTCTTCCAGGTCACTTATCCATTCTTCTGCCTCAGTTATTCTGCTATTGATTCCTTCTAGTGTAGTTTTCATTTCAGTTATTGTATTGTTCATCTCTGTTTGTTTGTTCTTTCATTCTTCTAGGTCTTTGTTAAACATTTCTTGCATCTTCTCGATCTTTGCCTCCATTCTTTTTCCGAGGTCCTGGATCATCTTCACTATCATTATTCTGAATTCTTTTTCTGGAAGGTTGCCTATCTCCACTTCATTTAGTTGTTTTTCTGGGGTTTTATCTTGTTCCTTCATCTGGTACATAGCCCTCTGCCTTTTCATCTTGTCTATCTTTCTGTGAATGTGGTTTTTGTTCCACAGGCTGCAGGACTGTAGTTCTATTTGTTTTTGCTGTCTGCCTTCTGGTGGATGAGGCTGTCTAAGGGGCTTATGCAAGTTTTCTGATGGGAGAGACTGGTGGTGGGTAGAGCTGACTGTTGCTCTGGTGGGCAGAGCTCAGTAAAACTTTAATCTGCTTGTCTGCTGATGGGTGTGGCTGGGTCCCCTCCCTGTTGGTTGCTTGACCTGAGGCAACCCAACACTGGAGCCTACCTGGGCTCTTTGTTGGGGCTAATGGTGGACTCTGGGAGGGCTCAAGCCAAGGAGTACTTCCCAGAACTTCTGCTGCCAGTGTCCTTGTCCCCAAGGTGAGCCACACCCACCCCCTGCCTCCACAGGAGGCCCTCCAACACTAGCAGGTAGGTCTGGTTCAGCCTCCCCTGGGGTCACTGCTCTCTCCCCTGGGGTCACTGCTCCTTCCCCTGGGTCCCGATGCGCACACCACTTTGTGTGTGCCTTCCAAGAGTGGAGTCTCTGTTTCCCGCAGCTCTTTCCAAGTCCTGCAATCAAATCCTACTAGGCTTCAAAGTCCGATTCTCTAGGAATTCCTCCTCCCGTTGCCAGACCCCCAGGTTGGGAAGCCTGATGTGGGGCTCAGAACCTTCACTCCAGTGGGTGAACTTATGTGGCATAAGTGTTCTCCTGTCTGTGAGTCTCCCACCCAGCAGTTATGGGACTTGATTTTACTGTGATTGCACCCCTCCTACCGTCTCACTGTGGCTTCTCCTTTGTCCTTGGACGTGGGGTATCTTTTTTGGTGAGTTCCAGTGTCCTGTTGATGACTGACCAGCAGCTAGTTGTGATCCTGGTGTTCTTGCAAGAGGGAGTGAGAGCACGTCCTTCTACTCTGCCATCTTGGTTCCAATCCTCTCTAGTTTCTTCTCATAATGGCACTGATCCCACCATGAGGACTCTACATTCCTGACCTAATTACCTCCCAAAGGCCCCGTCTCATTAAGGATTAAGGTTTCAAAATATGAATTTTGAGGGTACATATATTCAGTCTGTGGCAGAGTACTTATCCATTAAGTGATACTTGAGTTAAAGACTGATAAGAACTTTGACATAGAGTATCTCAGACAGACTCATGAGTTTTAGTTTCCTTGTCTTTTAAATGAGATACTAATGCCGAACTAATTGATAGTTGAGAAGATTAACTTATTTGCTGAAATTCAGAAGGCCAGAAGTTGGCAAAATTAAGACTTAATTGTATAAAATCTGAATACAAATATCATATGTGTCCCCTAATACCAAGGAAACTTCCTAAAATTAAGCATTCACACATGAAATGATGTGCATGCATAGAATATCTTAAGGGATAGGGATACTACAATACTTGCTAGGAGTAAAGACAGGGAGCATTCAGAAACAGGCTTTAAAAATAGTTACTATTATGACAGCATATTTTCAGAGATATAGTCTATCAAGTAGAATAGTTAAGTTCTGCATTGAGTATTTTTTGTCATAGTGAATCAGCTCTGCATGATAGATTTACTTTTAGCTATAATATAATGGAGAACAGGCAGAATTCAGCACAGGATCAATCCATCGGGCAGGACAGACAGTAGAAGAATTAATAAGTTGGAGATAATGTCAGAAGAGGGTTCAGTTTGGAGTGTTAATAAGATCTTTAGCAGGGAAACAGTGAACAACTGAATGACCAAGGTTAACTGTCTGTAAGGTAGAGTAGCTGGACACAACAAAGCATGAGAGAAGCCAAGAGCGTTCTTCACACCGCCTGGAGTTTGGCATCAGTGGGATTCATTAAAAGTGAAATAAGAGCTCCACCCACTCCCCACCAGCTGTCCAAATGAGTTGAGAGTCAAATCAAGGTTGCTGTCTTGGAGTGGTTTGGAAGTCTTGTCAGGGTCATGAGTGGAATCTTTAAACTAGGACAGTGGAATTTTTAGACTAAGACAGAAGAAAATGGATAGGAAGGGGATGAGATGCTTGAAGTGTAGCAGAATTTACTGGGACCATCCCAAAGGCCACAGGCCCCTGGAACTTACTAGCCAGTTAGGAGTTTCCTATAGTGATACAAAGTTTCAGTGTTATGGTTTGCCCTCCAACCATATTCAAGATCCCACTGAATTAAGGTGCTACAGCAGTACCTGAATTTGTGCAAGAACTTAATTGCACTATATTGATAAAGAGCCTGAGTGTCTAACTTTGAGGAACTGGATGTGGCATTGAGTTGGCCAGAGAAAAAGGATATGGGATGCAGAAGATTTAAGGTTTCTATATAACTCATATGCTATGCCTATGTGATTTTAAATGTCTAGGAGCCCTCCTTAGATTTTGATATATCTGTCACATGACTTAAGTGTAAACTAAACTTCCTTCCAGGGTGAATATTAAAAATATATGGAAAAATCAATCTTAATTTTATTTTCAATCTTTTGATTAGAGTTTCAAAACTTTTAATTATTATTGCTTTTTGGTGCAAATGCATAGTATTTTAGGTATATTTTGGGTTAGCCTGGGAACTTACCAATAATAGTGCTGCTTATCTGATAAAGATTTATTCAGAATTTCAAAATGTGCAATTTAAAAATTACCTTGGAGGAACTACTTTTATTTATTTTTTTATTCATGGTTTCCCTGTAAGCAATATTACACATTTCAGATTTATACTCTGAATTTTTGCTAAGATATTGCCACTAGCATTCTGTACGTGTCAGAGGACATTGGAGTAAACCCTAGAAAAAGCAAAATGAGAATGGAACAAGGTAGTAGTAACTGAACATGTCAGCAGAGAGCAGTGTCATAAAAATGGAAGGCATAAATCATATTTCATGAAAGTTGGCAGTTTTTCAGGGATTGTCTGTTGCTTAGCTCACCATACTGTGCTCTTTCACTTGTATAAGTATGATAGCATGCTGTCAAGTCATAGTCAAGTGGATGAATTAAAAGTAGTTTGGATTAGGCCAGGATTGCAATTTGAGAATTAATTGTTAAGTGATTTTTAAGAATGGCAGAAGAAAGTTAACAGATGGAAGAAGTAAAGAAAAATGAACTAGTGGTACTTTTACATTTGTCAGTCTACTTTCTTACATTTTCCTCTTAAGATTGCTGAGTCAAGAGGATCTCAATTTTTTTTTTTTTTTGCTAAAATACAAGATTATATATCAGGAAGTTTAAAATAAGTTTAAATCAACAAGGTTTTAAAAATCAAATTGACTCATTTTTAAAGTGAGTTAAAATCAAAACAAGTTACCATCAAAGGGAGGCTGAATTGGGTCATGTTAATAAAATGGAAAAAGTGTGAACTACTTGATGAAGCTTGGAAGTTTCATGATCACAGACATTCCCTGCTGAGATAATGAACTTGACAATAACTCTTCTTATTCTTAAGATATGATAGCAAAAGTCATTGTACCAAATCTCAGAATGAGGGCAATTCATGCTGATTACAGAATCATTCCATAGTGACTAAGAGAGTCTGTGATTGATGCATTATTATAGAGTAAGCTCCTGCATTTTTATACAGAAAGGACAAGAATAAGTATGACATTATATTTCTTATATGGGTGATGCAGCCAGACATCTCAAGTAATGGTGGATGATTTGCAGAAGTTGATTATTTGAATTAATTTACTGAAGTGTTGAAAATTCCAACAGGAAAGATTTGTTTCAAAATGACTGGTTCAGCAAGACCACATTTATCCAACTTCTAAGCAGCACTCAGGTTCATGCAATATTTTTGATGCATAAATTATTTTGTATCACCTCCATCTCCCATCACCAGCTCAAGAAGATGTTCCAGCAGATAAACATGTTAGATGGAATCTCCTGAGTTAGCTTATACCCTAAACCATTTCTTCATCTGCTTTTTTTAATGGTAAGAAAAGGCCCAAGTCTATCAAGAATATCTATATTTTAAATACATAAAATAAATCATGATAATGTCAAAGAGAGTTAAGTCTGTGTTATCCAACCTCCTAAAAGAAATATTAGTTATCATTGGTCAAATATTCTGGTTGTCAGAGTTAACTATCAGATTTTATTTAAACCCAAATATTTGGGGCTCTTTAGGGACTTTAGGGGACACGACAGGATCCCAAAGGATCCATCTACCTTTGAAAATAGGCAGGGTTGGAGAGTCATGACTAATGATCCCAGTTATATGCTTATGCTTCTCAGTGATCTTGTACGGTTACAAGAGATGGACTGAAAGGAATAGGAAATCCATATAAGATATGATTAATTGCCCTAGTATATAACTATGGTTGAGAGATAGCTATGTTATGCACTCTGCTTAACAAGGGTGCAGAGCCAAGACTAAAACTGGCAATTTTCTCCTGCTATGCCCCTTGGGAGTACTACTTTGATAAAATGTAGCTTCCAGGGATTTTTTGTGGGTTTTTTTGTTTGTTTTTTGTTTCTTTGTTTTTAGCTTCCAGGTTTGAAGTACCCTATAATAGTTGGACAGACTACTACAGTCTCCCAAAGGACAAATCATATCATATGTGAGTTAGTATTTCTCATGTAGAAAGAAAGTAGGAACTAGAAACCTTCCAGTGGGTGCTGTGCTAAATTCCAAAATGGATATGGAGAAAAATGTCTGTATCCTCAGTTCTTTACCTGATTTTTCCCTTTCTCCTTTTCCAAATTTGTACCCTCCTTCCAGCATTCCTTCTCTTGTTTCAGAATGTTGCAAGTAGACTGGGCTGCAGCAGAAGACAATTAATTGAGAGGGGAAGTAGGGGTACCAAATACATCCCTTGCTTGAATTCCCAAACTGTACCGCTTAACACAGTCCTCTAAGGAAAAGGATACTATTTTCTGATCCACCAAATGTATAATAGGCAAGGACAGGCCCTACTAGTAGATGCAAGTTATTTATTTTCCTTGAATGGTGAGAAAAGCACCTTTTGAGAAATGTTTTTCAGTGTTTAGTGGAGGATTCCAGTCTCTGGTCCATATCTTCCTGAACACAGGGCCGGGCCTGTGATACAAGGCGATCCTAATGTGATGTCTGTTCTCTCAGCCATATATGTTGCTCCAGGAAAATCATAGGATCTAAGCTAGGCTGAACCAAGTTTTTCCTGGGATTTTTAAAAATTTCAATTGGTTGACATGATCCTTATATGAATTCAGAATCAGTGATGGTTATCCCTGCCCAACCATGACCTCCATCATCTCCTCAACCCTCTATTTCAATAACTGATCCCATAAGTGATTCCATTGCATATATAGGTACTGGTGTATAATGTTTAAATATGGACACTGGCATTTGAAAAGTCTGCATTTAAATACCAGTAACACTCTTGTTTGGGGTTAGTCACTTTAGGTGAGCTATATCACTTACCAGTCTAGGGTTTGATAAGTATGGAAATAACATTTTTATCATCAGAGGCATGCCATGTTGTTGTGATTATTCCATTCCTGGACTACTGTATGTATTTGATACAGATTATAAACTTTTATTATTTATGAGTTTTATAAGGCATTATAAATGTGTATTCAGTTGAAGGACACAATTCCTCTTTGCTCTTGTTTCTTTGAACCCTGAATCAAGATATGCATTATTGTTAATGTCATTTTGTTGTTTTCAACTTGCTGGAACAGATACATTTTTAACTTCAAAATGACTGGTATATTGCAGGCATTTAAAAAATAGCATTAATAGTTACTTACCTGCCATTATTGAAAAACTATTTCTACTCTGTTTTCTATGCCATTTATATACATCATACCATTTTAAGCTTACTGAAAAGGTGTGCTATGTGTTTTTTATTATCCCCACAGAGAGACTAAATAAATTGCTCAAAGTAACACATATTGTGCCAGACTAGCACTTTATTTACTTATTTATTTCCACATTACAGTGAAATTTTATTCTTACATATAAAAATATATATCATAAAGACATGGAAAACTTCAAGAAAAAAATAGAGTTAATAGTGGTTTGAGGGACTATGGGTGAATTATATTTCCTTCTTTTCAATTAATTGTATTTTCTTATTTCTACAATAAACATGTTTTCCTTTATTAAGAAAAAGTTTAATAATATCTGCAAAGTCTTTCCACTTTAATTCAAGCTTTTTAAATCCAGAAGTCATATTCTCTCCCACCGTGGTCTATTGCTTATTATTACCAATATCTATATACTCCCTGAATTAAATACCCCTCTTCTGCATCAACCCTATTCTCTTAAATAAGCTAAACTATTTTCCAAGTTTTGTTTAGGCATAGTTTAATTATGATAAGAAAAATTAAATATATTAATATTATTCAGACTTTTTTTTTCTTAACGTAATTAAATCTTCTTGAAGTGGGTAGAGTTTTCCCAGGATGGATGGAGCACTATAAAGGAACTCCCAATTTGGATTTCAGCCCAAATGCAAATGCTGGTTTAAATAGACATTAAATATTAGTGTTAAACATTAGAAACACACTGAGACCAGCAATAAAATGTCATAGGAAACCTAGCTTTGAGTTATAATCAGATACAAACTCTTCAAATACATAATTAAAAGTGTGATAGATTGTGAGGTTTTTTGTATTAAAAATAAGGTGATGGCAGACAAATACATTAGTTTAGTGTGGTCATTAAAGTGATGGCATGGATATTACATTTCCTAAATTATTTTAAGTGTAATTGCATATATAATTACAGATATTTAAGAAAACAGCAATAGGCAAATCAGTTTGCTAAAGCCAGACGTTCTTTAAAAACATAGCTACCCGAAACTATTTTGCCTATTTCTTCTTTTTCAAGAGATTTTTAACTGGTAAGAACAGAAAATTATATCAGTATTGGGGAATTTAAATTATTATTTGTGCGATTATAGGAAAGTCTCTGGTTGCTTAAAATCAACTCAGATCTCTTGGTCTTAAAGATTCAGCTTTCAGAAGTGACTAGTATACTAACCACATTCTGGAACACTGGCAATTAATAAATATTGCTTTCTTTGTTTTGATTTTTTTGTTGCTGGTTTGCTTAACCAAATTGATTTCTCTCTCTGACACCCCAGATACGATGAGACATTCTGTCAGCTCTGATTTTCAAATGTATCTGGTATCTACTTCTCAACACTTCTCCCTGACTCATCTGACACCAGCATTTTCCCATTGGATCATCTCAATAGCTTCTCAGATGTTCACTCTGAATCCTACATTGCCCTCTCTAGCTCCTTTTCAATTCAGTAGCTAAAGTTATCTTTTTGAAACCAAAATCTTAGACTGTTTCCATTTACTCAAGTCCACCTTTATATTTTTTCTGTGAGTGTTAATTTATGAGGCCTATTATTTTTGTAGATTTATTTACTAAATTGTCATTTTACTAAAATTACTATAGTTTTCATATTGATTGTTTTAAGTTCCCAGAAATTTAATCATACTAACTTCAGAGATATTTCATCTTTCACTTTCAATTCTTATGCTCTAAAGGCTTGATCTTGTCTAATTGCAAAGGCTTATACCTCCATTACATTCTTAAATAGTAGTGTAGAGAGTTTGATCACTTGTCTTACTTTTTTACCTCTGTGAGAAAGTCTCATATTTCCCTCATTAACTAGAATAGTGGCTGTCAGACCAAAGTATATCTTTCAACCCAAATGCCAGCCAGCATTCAATATATTTACATGATCGTGTACCCATAAAGAAGGTACCCATCAAGTTCTATTTTATTGAGTATCTTAAATATGAAAAGGCATTGACATTGTGACATATCTTCTTAATATCTATTGAGATGAAAAGGTGTAATTTTTCTCTTTAGTTCGATTCATGTAATTCTGTGATATTATTGGAGTTTCTATTGTTTAACTCTCTTTGTATTCCTGGAATAAATTGCACTTGTTTATGACACATTATACTTTTAATGCACTTTTGGATTCTATCTGTTAATGTTTTAATTAAGATTTTGCATTGATTTTCATTAGTAAGATTGGTCTGTAGCTTTTTTTGCTTTTGGTTGTAATCTTTATCATGTTTCAATATTAAAGTTATACTAATTTCATAAGAGATAGTTAGAACTTTATCTTTTTATGCTGTAGAAGAGTTTAAGTATCACTGGGACTGTTGTTTTAAGTTTTATCTAGTTTCCCTTCTGTAGGGTTCCTTCATTTATCTTTTTTCCTTTATGGTCGGTTAGACTCTATCCATTCTGATTAATTTTGATAAGTTATAATTTTCTAGAAAATTATCTGCTTCATCTACTTTTCCAAATTTATGTGTAGGGATATAACAAAAGCATCTTTAAGATAATTTATTTTCTGCTTCAACATTGTTATTATTTCTAAATGTGTGCATATGAATTTTTTCTTTTGTTAAGATTAGTATTCTAATTTATTGATTTTTTCAAAAATTGTTCTTGAAAAAACTACTTTTATTGCTGCTTTATTTCCTAGAATCAGTGTGTAATTTTTTCTGCACTCATTATTTTTTAGCTTCTTTTGGTTTAAATCATTTTAGTTCTTTTTAGGAAAGTATGTAATTTATTTATTTTATGATAATTATTAACTACTACTGTTATTTTCATTTTAAAAGTCTGCAATTCTTCTTTGACCCATAAGTTGTTTAGCAGCATTTTTTTCACTGGGTGGAAAAGTTGTTTTGGTTTTTGTTTTTCAGTTCATATCTTGTTTTGTTTCAGTGTGGTCAGGAAAGCTGTTTTTATTATTTGTCTTCTGTAGAATTTATTGGAGCTAACTTTGTGGCTAAGGTATGGTTAAATTTCTTAAATAATCATATATATTTATATCTCAGACTTCTAAACATATATTTATGAGTTATAAAAGGAAAAGTAGATTCATGTACAGAGAAAACAAGATGAGCTTAAGCACTTTATTCATCAAGTTTTACCCTTAATTCAAAGAGTGAAAATCAACAATTCTCTTAAACTTTCTGGTAATTTATTTCTTCATCCGTTACATGAATTTATTGGACCAGATAATCTTTTTCAGTGACTTTTGTGATGCGTGCAAAATTCCAAACATCCAAAGCTAACTTCAGGTGATTTTTTGAAAGGTAACTTTTTAAATGTTTACTGATTATGCACATGTTTGTATTTATTCCTTCATTTATGTTGTATACCAGGTTCATGGTCCTGGTTTGTTAAATTGCTCTCTTTTTTTACTCAAAATACATAAAATTGTGTTGTAGATATCATCTTTTTTAGTATCAGATGTTTACCAAAAAAAACCTCAATATTTTTTTGCCATTTTTGTCTAAAAAAGAGTACATAGTATAGACACACATTATATATACGTGAACACTTTGCAACTCTCAATTTTAAGCCTTACCATTCTGAAACACATGTTTTTCTATTTTTTCTCTGAAGCAGAGATCAGGAGAGTGTATTATCTACTCTGAGATAAATAGATTATTTTTGTGGCTTTGGAAATGTCTAATTCAGAGATATACTTCTAAATCAAATCTAAACTTTAACTCAGTGAAATACTTTTGAAGTTTTTGGATTTTTACCACACAATAAGGCTAGCACACAAATAACTACTTCTGCAACTTTAAATTACTTTATATATTTCTTGAAAAACTTGGCAGGGTTCATAGATAAATTTTCAATCTTCATTTTATATATATCTGACAGTGCTCCCAGACTAGGGAATTTCAGCAAAAAGATATTGGGCCCCATATCTTTGTTGGAAGTGATGTTGCTTAATTACTCCTACTTTTTAAAACACTCATCCTGGATAACTAAAGTTGTAATCCAGGGTCAACGTTGAGAAGACAGTAGAATGTCCATTTCAACTGGATTGCAAGTTGATTCAGGATAGGCAAGCTTAAACTTGATAGTCAACAATTGTGACTTTCTCTTATCCATGTTTAATTTCCTGATAACAACAAAATTGATAGACTGGTATGTTTATTTAATATTCTAATGTTTTTATATCTTAGAATAAAAAAACTATTTTTTAAGTAGCATCTTCTAACACAGGTGTGTGTGTGCGCTTTGTGCGTGCGCTCAAGTTATATGGACAGAGGAGAGATGTGCTTAGATATGTCACATGACATTAGCCTTTTTAACTTTAGTGAACATGCAAGAAAAAAAGACTATGGTTTTACTCTCAAAAAGCATTAGTTGAAAAGAAGAGTCTAGTGTGCTAAACACAGTAGAGAGATACCTATAACTTAATTAGTAGAGTATAATTTTTTTAAATTATGCATTCTTTAATTTAGATTTCAGAAAGCGTATTTAATCTTCCATATGTTCAACTGTGCCATTTTCATGCTTAACCCCTGAATAGAGATTATGTTTACCAATCTTATCTGAACACTTCCACATTTTTGCTTAATTAGAAACAAACAGACAAAAAGAGGAATGTTAAATTAAGTGGTAAGTTAAAAAATAACTACATATATGAAACATATGTCAAGGTAACTTTCCTAGCATTGTGAAGGACTGGGCATTTTGAAAATTGACGGTAGCCTTAAGAAGAATTAATAAATGGAATAGGAAACCAGCACAAACCCTCCCTCATGGCTGCAAGTTGCCACTAGTATTTTAACAATATTACTAGTAACACAATAATACAAACTAATATTTCTGAGTATATAATAACTGCTGTATGAATTTCTGTTAATCTTTTTATATATCATTTTGTAAGTAACATCCATATATAGAGAAAAAGTCTGTCCTCATTACTAGCCTAACTTCTCATCCTATATCTTTCCCTTGTATCAATTAGGATGCTTCTGGCAATGCATAGTATAATACCTGGAAAATGCGGAGGGTTAGTTTGATGGTTTGGCATCTCAGTTATTTTGTGTTTTATGTATTTTTGAAATTCCCTGACCTTCCTCATATTCAGAAAATGGCAGATGCAGATCAAAAATGACATCTTTTTGAGCAGCATCTAAAGACCAGAAGGGAAGGGAATTAAGAAGCATATTCCTCTTAAGTCTTTTTCATCAAGAGTATATCTATCCCCAAATCTTCACCCCAACTCCCAGGGAACTCCCCCACCTTCCTGTTATATCTCATTGGTTGACATAATTTTTGTTCCTAAATTATTTTTTCTCACTATATCTATTCTGTACTCCAAGAAACAGACATCACATCATGCAGGATAGTCCATGTAAGAGATTTATCAGAAATAAAATATGTGAAGGATAAATGGTGAGGGAATAAGGGTAGGTAGGGAAAGTCTTAAGACCACAATGTAGATATGACACCTTTGAAAAATGAGAGAGGAAAAGGATTAGGCATTACTCAGATAACTCTGAGAAAGTTTCAGCCATGTCAATGAGGAGCCCCTAAGAAAAGGTTGCCTATTGTAGGAGTCCTTCATCAGGCAGGGTTGGCCCATCTCTAGTACCCACACTGTCCTCAGTCACTAACGGGAGGAGAATGAGGAGCATCGAGGCTTTAGCATAAACACCATGGTGGATTCCAAAGGGCAGAAGCTGATGGAAGCTGTTAGCCTACTCTGTTTCCCTAGAAATTCTTTTTTTTTTTTTTTTTTTTTTTTCGGTACGCGGGCCTCTCACTGTTGTGGCCTCTCCTGTTGCGGAGCACAGGCTCCGGATGCGCAGGCTCAGCGGCCATGGCTCACGGGCTCAGCCGCTCCACGGAATGTGGGATCTTCCCGGACCGGGGCACGAACCCGTATCCCCTGCATCGGCAGGCGGACTCTCAACCGCTGCGCCACCAGGGAAGCCCTAGAAGTTCTCTTGAATGAGGTCACAGTAGCACAACTTCATGGCCACCACAGTTCACCCTTTGCTCTGCATAGATCCATTTCTCCACCCATATTCTGGAGCAACCACTTCATGGTTCCGTAAAGGAAAACTTAGAAAAGGAAAGTTAGTGAGACATAGTACCCTAGTCACTGTCACTGCAGTTGTTCTTGGGAACACACCTGTTACTCATTCTCTTTGTTTCTCATTATACATTTGAAGATTTCTATACATCTAAATTTTCAACTTCAGTTACCATCTTCACAGGGTTTGATGGCTTATGTGGTTGTGTGAACTACTCCTATACCTTCCTTACTGTGAAGGACCTTCCTGGACGGAAGCTATGTCATGTGGAATTTTGTGCTAATGAATCAGGTATATTGCAAATCTCCAGATAGTAGACTGGCTGAGGTTCTTTGGGCAGAAAAGGTAAATCTATATGTTAAATATTCACATAGCTTTGAGGATGAACTGTTGGCCTTTCTAAAATGGAAGGGACTTAATAGAATCTACTTGTCACCAAATGCCTGGTCAGTCTCTTTGAGATATAATTCAATATGAGGGATTCATTATCTGCAGCCATGTGGATGACATGGAGAACTGGGCTACTTGTTCATGAAACTTACATGTGCCCTTGGTTCTAGTCAAGCTCAATGCCTCTGGTGGTGTTATGGGTTGAATTATATCCTCCTACAATGTACATTGAAGCTGAACCCCCAGTACTTGTGAATGTGACTTTATTTGAAATAGGGTCTTTGCAGATGTAATCAAGTTAAGAGGTTATTAGGGTAGGACCTAATCCAATATGACTGCTGTCTTTAAAAAAGGAGAACACCATTGAAGACAGAGACATAGAGAGGATGATATGTAATGCCAGAGACAAAAATTGGAGTGAGGCAGCTGCAAGCCAAGAAACACCACGGACTGATGGCCATCACCAGGCTAGGAAGAAGCAAGAAAACATTCTTCTCTACAGGTTTCAGAGGAAGCATGGCCCTCTGACACTTTGAGTTTTCACTTCTAGCCTCAGAACTGTGAGACAGAACATTTCTGTCATTGTAAGCCCCCAAATTTGTGGTAGTTTGTCATGGCATCCCTAGGAAACTAATACAGCTGCCTTTATAGAATATCAGTTTGGCTCAGTTGAATTATATTTCTCAGAATAGCCTTTCCTGTATATTTCAAATTGGTGGGCCACAAGAGATATTGTCATACAGGCTTTGTAAGATGAAAGTGAAGCAGCAGCCATTTTGTTCTTTACATCTCAGAAGGGCAGGGCAGACAATTTTTTTTTTTTTTTTTTTTTTTTGTGGTAGGCGGGCCTCTCACTGTTGTGGCCTCTCCTGTTGCGGAGCCCAGGCTCCGGACGCGCAGGCTCAGCGGCCATGGCTCACAGGCCCAGCCGCTCCGTGGCATGTGGGATCTTCCCGGACCGGGGCATGAACCCGTGTCCCCTGCATCGGCAGGCGGACTCTCAACCACTGCGCCACCAGGGAAGCCCCCAGACAATTTTTTAATGCACATACCTTGTCATTTATCTGCTGGGTCACCTCATTGGTTAGCCAGGCGTAAAAGAGGCCTTTCCCTACCACACCTTTCCTGGATTCTCCTTAAACTTCTTTGACTCTTGGACCAATTGTCTGTTTAGCTCTGGGACAAAGGATGTCAAGTTCTCCTGGGAGACACCTATTTTATCAGGACTGAAATCAGTGAGAGATGACCTGAGTTCCAGTCTGTCCCATGAGTCACATAGCTCATGCTTGTAGTTATCAGCTCAGGCTTCTGGACTCTAGCTTGTTTTTGCTGGAGGGAAACATCCCCACCAAGGTGCTCTGTTACATTGTTTCCACATAGACTATGCAACAAGGCTTACAGCTGATCTCAGACTTGGCGAAACACTGTGTGCTAGTCCTGGAACATGAGAACCTGGGAAGCTTGTGAGGAACAGCTACAGGGTCATCTCCCATCTGCTTCCTCTCCACCAGGGAGCTGCTGGTTCTCCTTGCCACTCACATACTGATGAAGTGTGACACCTCCTCCCTCACCACCCTTAAAGCGCAGCCGCAGAACATAAAGATGCTTAGCTAGAGCGTGACATGGTCTTTTCAACAATACGGTGTCCTACACCCTTGTTGCTTTGTCATATGGTCTTTTGGTTTGGGTGTCATCCTGTAAGACAAAACTGGCATCTTTGGCTACTCTTGCTTTCAAACCTATATAAGTAAATAAATTCTGTGAATCTAGAAAGTATTTGTTTTTTTAATGACAGACTCTGTCAGCTTTCTCTGACACTTGCTGTCCTCAAGTTTATATTCATTTTTTCCCTCTCATTGCCTGTCCTGTAAACTGCAAACGATGCAAAGACAACAATCTGACCCTTGTTTGAGGTCAAAGTCATATTTTAAAAACTGTGTATGTATTAATGTACGTTTATAGATAGATAAACATACACATATGTATATTTATATATGAAGGGGAAAGGCAAATATTCCAATTTTGGGGAGATTACTGGACATCAGCACTGAATTAACACTAATCACTGGAGACCCACATCACTGTTGTTGGTCCACCATTCAGATTAGGAATTTATGCAGACTGGATAATCAACAGAATTTAGGCTCAAATTGTTTTCACAGTGAGACCAATGGATCCTCACGCTCACCCTGTGATTATTTGAATAAACTTCCTCAGCAGCTGGCATTGCTATAGGTTTCCTGAACCATAGAGTGGAGCTATTATTGGAGGAAAAGCACGTGAAAGCCACTTGAACTATTACTACTTACAAAAATGGTGAGCCAAAAGCAATACTACAGTCCTTGGGAAATTGCAGTGATTAGTGCTACGAACATTTAACTCGAAAGATGATACATGATTATTCCTACCAATCTCCATTCAGTTCTCCTATTTGGCCTGTGAAGGAGACAGTTAAATCTTGGAGAATGAGAATGGATTATCGTACATTTAATTAGTCGAGACTCGAACTGCAGCTACTCTTCTAGATGTATTTTAATTGCCAGAGCAAATCTGCACATCACTTGGCGCCCTGTATGCAGGAATTGAGCCGACAGCTGCGATTTTTATTTTTTATTTATTTATTTTTTTGCGGTACGCGGGCCTCTCACTGTTGTGGCCTCTCCCGTTGCGGAGCACAGGCTCCGGACACAGAGGCTCAGCGGCCATGGCTCACGGGCCCAGCTGCTCCGTGGCATGTGGGATCTTCCTGGACCGGGGCACGAACCCATGTCCCCTGCATTGGCAGGCGGACTCTCAACCACTGTGCCACCAGGGAAGCCCAACTGTGCTTTTTTCACTGTATCTGTTAGTAATGGTCAACAGAGGCAGGTTTATTTCAGCTGACAGGGTCATCCTTAGGCTCTCCTGTTCTACCTTAGGATTATATCAACTCTCTGGCCCTATGTCATATCCTGGACCACAGGGACCTTGATTGACTTTCCTTTTTACTAGCCCAAGAACAAAAGAATCTGCAACAGATCCAGGCTTTCATGCAAGCTGATCTGCCAATTGGGCCCTGTGAGTTAGCAGATCTGATGTTGCTTGGGGTATCAGTTGTAAATAGGGATCCTTTATGGAGCCTCTGATGGCCTTATAGATGAAGCACAAGGCAGACCCTTAGGATTTTTTGAGCAAATCTATGTTATCTGCTGTAGATAACTACTCTCCTTTTAAGAGAAAGCTTTTGGATTGTTAGCAAGCCTTGGTAGAGACTGAATGCTTCACCATGAGCTATCAAGTTAACAGGTGATCCAGGCTGCACATCATGACTCTTCAATCCATAGAGCTGGGCATGTACAGCAGCATTTCACAAAATGTAAGTAGTACATCCTGGAGGCAGGTAAAATGCAAGAGGAAGTGGCCCAAATGTCCATTGTCTATCCTCCTGCTGCAGTGACTTCTTTCTCAATCCACGCATATATGTTGATTTTGGAGGAGCTCATCAAGAGGAGGTAACCGCCAGTTGACACGAAAGCCAGACCTGGGCAATGGACAGCTCCTACCCACTGCCTGTCCTTGGAATGTGCATTTTGCTTGACTTCCCTGAGCTAGAAGCTTCTCTAAGGACACAGACTTGAGAGAGCAATGTGTTGTCAAGACCATATCGACAGTGTATGGAACTGAATCCAGTTAAGGCCTCTATATAAACTTTTAGGATTCTGAAGGGTGGGTTTGGAGATCTACACATGTTGCAACCACCCAAGACAAGCTGCATATGTAAGTTCCCTTGCTTATTAAACCTGCCATCTACCAATATGGTGTGGCTTGCCTCTTTCTTTGGTCAGTCTTTGCCCTCTGTGTATGGAGACCAGTTTGTGAACCAACAGTTGAACAGGTGACTTAGAAATAAAACTCAGCCTTGTTTTCTGATGGTTCTGTGCAATATGCAGACATTACCCAAAAGTGGACAACTGAAGCACTACCGCACCAATCCAGGATGGTCCCAAAAGACAATGCTGACGGGAAATCTTCCCAGTGGGCAGAACTTCAAGCATCACAACCTGTTATTCATCTTGCCTGGAAGGAGAAATGACCAGAGATATGGCTCTTCCAAGCTTATGGACTGTGGTTCTGCAGCTCCAACCATCTGACAAAGGATTCTGAAACTACAAAGGTTAGTCTCTAGTTATTAAAATTTAAAAGGATCATTAAGCATATTATTTCCCCATGTTGATCATTTATCTTCTATATATTTTTCTGTTGTGATTAATGGTTGAATACTTAAAATAGAAAGTTTACAAGTAATTTAAAAAATGAGTAGAAAATCCTGTTTCATAGCCAGATTTGGGGTGGAGTAAAAGAACCTTAAGAAACATCTTAGGTTTGTATAAATGAACTGAAAATAAGACTAAGAATAGGACTTCCCTGGTGGCGCAGTGGTTAAGAATCTTCCTGCCAATGCAGGGACCATGGGTTCAAGCCCTGGTCCGGAATATCCCACATGCCACGGAGCAACTAAGCCCATGAGCCACAACTGCTGAGCCTGCACTCTAGAACCCACACGCCGCAACTACTGAAGCCCATGCGCCTAGAGCCCATGCTCTGCAACAAGAGAAGCCACTGCAATGAGAAGCCCGCGCACCGCAACAAAGTGTAGCCCCCGCTTGCTGCAACTAGAGAAAGCCCGCGCGCAGCAACAAAGACCCAACGCAGCCAAAAATAAATAAATAAATAATTTTTAAAAAAATGACTAAGAATAAGAACAAGAGGAAGAATAACCAGACAAAATAACCAGTTTGATTGCAGAATCTCCGTCCATTAGAGTGTAAGTGTGGATAAATTTTTGTTGTCTGGTTGCTTTCAACTGTGCTCTATTAAATCTCCCATCCATACTAGTTTATAGAGACTCTTCATACTTGAGATGGTTTTCACAACTTTTCTGCTCCTTTTGGCTTTGAAAATTTAGTTCAGTCAATTTTTAAAACTTTAATCTCTTATCAAACCCAAGGTTCTTTTCCTCTTCCCTCACAGGCAAGTCTAATGTATGAAAACAAGTGGTCTTCTCTCTAATACCCCTTCTTTTTTTCCTATTTCATCTTCTCTGAGATTCGATATTTTTAAAGGATTTCACACTAGCACATGGCCTGCAATTGAAAGTGGAACAAAATGTAAAATTAAGGAAAGACTAGCCTCTAAACATACTCCAATCTCCACCTATACAATGCTTATGTACAACTTGCTTTCTCTATCCACTGGCTGGCTACCTATCTATCTATGTATCTATCTCTCATCTACCTATTTACCTATATAGGTGTGCATAGAAAACTGGGATTATAAATAAGGTGATAAAAATTTTTACACACTTATGCAGTTATACTCAGAACAACTTTTTATGACCGTCCTTGGGATCCTAATACATTTGTACTTGCATCACTCTATAAATACCAGTGTGCTATGACTGTTTTAAAAAGCATGGTGATTAATCCTTTTATATTGGACCACTATAGATTTTGCACTGTGGATAAAGAAATACCTATTGATAAGGCTGCAGTAGACCTTAAAGATGATTCAGGGAAGAGAAATAAGTGAGACACCCAGATTCATCGGAAGCTGCAACTAGAATTCTCCTCTCCTGTTTTCTACATCAGTCTGTAAAATGTGAATTAATCAGTTGTGGGAAAGTATTAGCTTTATTATTCACATTTATAAAACACATGGATATAGAGCTTGGCTGTTTCATGTGGTATGTGTAAGAAAGGAAATAACAATGAATAAAATGTCTCCTAGCATAGACATTCTAAACCCAAACAATCAATAAGTCATTAGAAGAGGTGGAAAGACTTAACACCATTATAGACTGATATGCTATATTAAAGCAGTACTCCTTGGTCACATCTTAGTAAAGTGTAATTCTGACAAACGTTAGCAAAGGGCAGGGGGATTTATTTGAAGATTGTTGGAAAGGTACCAATAATTGGAAGAAGTGATGGAGGGCAAAGTCTGGAGAGGAAGCCTCAGCAACTGGAATATTAGGGGCTTAACACCAACTCTCTCTCTCTCTCTTTCTGTCTCTTAACTCCCTCTCCCTTTCTCTCTCTTTAACTCTGAACTTTATTCCTGTTCTCTTTGGAGGGACTTCTTTACAGAGGGTAGCCTGCACTCACATCTTTAGAGCCCCACGATCAGAAGGAGAAGGAACTGTTGTAGCAAGCTGCAGCACAGTAAGATGAGAAAGGACACAGCTAGGTTTATGGTGGGAGGATTCCTACCAATTAACTGTTCTCTATGGCTGTGTAGGTAGAGTGAGGCGATCAGAAGGCAGTTTGCTTTCTGGCCTCTTCACTTTTCTGAGTAATGAAGAATATTTTCTAAAAGTGGCTGGTGTTCACAACCTATGGTACCTGGAAGAATCACTGTGAATTAGACACTCCTCCCCAGCCACCACCATCATCACCATTAGAGTTTACTAATCTGTTGAAAATAATGCCTTGGATAAACACATGCTCAGGATAATCAGTAAGAGTAGGCTTCCAACACCATAGACTACTGCTTATTTCTTAGTTACAAACAAGGGACAATTTCACCGAAATTTTTCTTTATTTGATTCTGAAAAAGGTTGTTGATATTTATATTCCAAATGGAGTTACAATGCAATATGAAGATGGTCAGAGATTTAGAGTTGAATGAATGGTTTTAAATATACCTGCAGAGCATAACAACATAGCCAACAGAGAACCCTCAGGCCCCCTTCTAGGCACTACCACAGCATATATTATTACATGCCACACTAGGGCTGAAATAGCAAGCTTGACATTAGATTGAAAAGAAAAGAAGAAGAAGAAGGAGAAGAAGAATCAGTTTCCCTCTCATATATTGCTGCACATTTTTAAAACTTTTTTTGGCATGACTTTATTTTTCTTAGACCAGGTTAAGATTCAAAGCACAGCTGAGGAAAAGGTATAGGGATTTTCCACATATCCCCTGCCCACACGTACACATAGCCTCCCCCATTATCAGCATGCCCCCCAACAGCAGTACCTTTGTTACAACTGATGAACCTATGCTGATATATCATAAATACCCAAAGTTCATAGTTTGCCTTAGGGTTCACTCTTGTTGTTATACATTCTGTGGATTTGAACAAATTTATAATGACATGTACCACCATGAGGGATCATACATAGTATTTTCACTGCTCTAAAAATCCTCTGTGCTGTGTCTATTCATTCCAACCCCTGGCAACACTGATCTTTTAACTGTCTCCATAGTTTTGCATTTTTCAGGATGTGGTATATTTGGAATCATACAGTATGTAGCCTTTTCAGATTGGCTTATTTCACTTAGTAATATGCATTTCAGTTTCTTCCATGTCTTTTCATGACCTGATAGTTCATTTTTCAAGTGCTGAATACTATTCCCTTGTCTGGATGTACCACTGTTTATTTATCCATTTACCTACTTAAAGATATCTTAGTTGCTTCCAAGTTTTGGCAATTATGAATAAAACTGCTATAAACATCTGTGTACAGTTATTTGTGTGGACGTGTTTTCAACTCCTTTGGGTAAATATGAAAGAGAACAATTGTTGAATCATATGCTAAGAGTATATTTAATTTTGTAAGAAACTGCCAAACTGTCTTCCAAAATGCCTGCACCATTTTGCATTCCCACCAACAATTAATGAGAGTTCTGTTGCTCCACATCTTTGTCGGCATTTGCTGTTGTCAGTGTTCTGGATTTTGGTCATTCTAATAGGTGTGTAGTGATATTTAACTGTTGTTATAATTTAATTTCCTTGATGATGTATGATGTGAGCATCTTTTCACATGCTTATTTGCCATCTGTATCTTCTTTAATGCTGTATCTGTTAAGGATTTTGGCCTGTTTTACAATTGTGTTGTTAATTTTCTTATTGTTGAATTTTAAGAGTTCTTTGTATATTTTTGATAATAGTCCTTTATCAGATAAGTCTTTTGCGAATGTTTTCTCCCGGGTTGTGGATAGTCTTCTTATTTTCTTGGCATCATTTTTTCAATAGCACGAGATTTAACTTTAATGATGTTCAAATTATCAGTTATTTCTTTTATTGAGCATGGCTTTGGTGTTTTATCTAAAAAGTCATCTTCATACCCAATGTCATCTAGTTTCTCTCCTATGCTATCTTCTAGGAATTTTATAGTTTTGCATTTTACATTTAGGTCTGTGATCCATTTTGAGTTAATTTTTGTGAAAGGTGTAAGGTCTGTGTCATTGTTTTGCACGTGGATGTTCAGTTGTCCCAGCATCATTTGTCAAAAAGACTATCTTTGCTCCCTTGTATTGCCTTTTCTCCTTTGTCAAAGATTAGTTGACTATATTTATGTGGGTCTACTTCTGGGCTCTCTGTTGTGTTCCACTGATCTATTTGTTTATTCTTTCACCAATACCACACTATCTTTAATGGTGATCTCTGTTAACTTTATCTTGAGGTTGGACACTGCCCGTCCTCCAACTTTGTTCACCTTTAAT
Organism: Monodon monoceros; assembly: GCF_005190385.1. Lineage (NCBI taxonomy): Eukaryota > Metazoa > Chordata > Mammalia > Artiodactyla > Monodontidae > Monodon > Monodon monoceros. The sequence goes on along the minus strand of NW_021703777.1, from coordinate 83,425,705 downwards.
ATTGTGTTGGCTATTCTGCATCTTTTCTCTTTCCATGTAACCGATCTTAATGGAAAAGCTTCAATTTTCTCATCATTAAGCATGACGTTAGGTGTGGATTTCTTGTAGATATCTTTATCAAATCAAGGAAGTCCCCCTCTATTCCTAGTCCACTGAAAGTTTTGTAATCGTGAATAAATGTTGGATTTTGCCAGTTGCTTTTTCTGAATCTAGTGAGAGAATCATGGGACTTTTATTTTTTAGGCTGCTGATGTGAGAGATTATACTGATTTTCAAATGTTGAACCAGCTTTGCATACCTGGGATAATCCTGCTTAGTTGCTGCACCTTTTTAGCTCACATGTCTTTGTAAATATGTGCTCAGTTCTCTCGAAGATAAGCATGTGATTATTTCGGCAAGTAATTAAAATATTTAATAAACTAAATAAATAGAATTTAGTGCTGTATTCATGATTTTAAGATAAACAAAGATGGCATAAGATTCATGTCAATTTTAAAATGCATTGATGATTTTTAGCCATTATTCTATGTGTGGCTTCTAAAGAAATATTTTAGGCTAATTTAATTTTAACCACCTGCCCTGATGTCTCTTGTTTAAACCACCATCATCTGTCACCTGTGTTACTGCAATAACTCCTAATAGGTGTCTGCCTTTACTCTTGTTGCCCTGTAATGTACCTTTAATAGAGTAGCTAGAATGACCCTATGTGAATATATGTCAGATTATGACAGTTTCATGCTCAAAATCTCCAGTGATGACCCATCTCAATCAGAGTAAATGACAAAGACTGTACAGTGGTTTTGAAAACCTTACATGATCTTAATTCCTTTATCTCTCTGAACTTGTCTCACATTACTTGCCCTGTCACAGACTCTCTTGCAATCACACTGGTTTCCTTGATATTCCTGGAACATTCCAGGCTAACTCCTGCTTCAGAGTCTTTTCTCTTACTGTTTCCTGTTCTTGGAAGTTCTAATGGATACATTTATGGCTTAGTGGATATCTTACCACTATCCACTTTCTGATCTTTACTCAAACATCACTTTCTCTGTAAGACATTCCATGTCAGTCACGTTCAAACAAGCAACTGTCTGCAACAGATCCAGTATTTCCAATCTCCATCTCCTGCTTGGTTATTTTCCATAGCACTTAAAATTTTCTAATGTTATAGATAAATGTGTAGATAGTGTGATGGCTGATTTGATGTTTCAACTTGATATTTGGTCAAACATGATTCTGTATTATGTCTGTGTGGGTGTGTTTGGACAAGGTTAACATGAAATTGGTAGATTGAATAAAGCAGACTGCCCTCCTTAAATTAGATTGGACGCACCCAGTTTGTTGAAGGCCTAATAGAACAAAAAGGATGGCCCTTCCCCAAGTAAGAGAGAATTTTTCCTGCCATACTGCCTTCAAATTGGGACATTGGCCTTTTCCTGTATATATATTCAGACTATGTATATATTATATTCAGAATATGTATATATTTTCAATATTAGCATTTACAAAGCTGTTTCTACACAACGATAAAATAAATTTTTAAACAATCTGCAATCTCCCATCATTTTCATTGAATTCCACCAAACCAGAATGTGTGAGAAAGTAAAGAAACAGAGTTATGTGTGTTAGTGGAAATTTCTGGATATAGTCACTTCAGTAATTTTGATCATCTTTGCCACTAATCTCCCTCACAACATTGCTTATATAATTAATTGCCTAAAGCTGAGTTTCTGAAGCAGTTAAAAAAATTAAATCTCATAAGCAGTTCTAATGATCACACAGTCATGGCCAAAGGAAAGGGAAGCAAATACAGTTGTTTTTGCTTCGATGATATAAATAGTCGATATTTCAGACTTGAATTCATTATTTTCAGCAGTGGCATTGCTATAATTCATTAAGAATCTATCTAATTGTGTGGAGCTGCTGCAAACCATTGTATCATTATTAGTCTTCAAGATTTCTCCCTTGACTCAACAAATAGATTATACATTACTTGGGGGGATGACCTGTTTGTATCACCTTGCATGTAGTAGACCCTCAACAAGTTTCTATTAAAAATGGTAAGGAGGGCTTCCCTAGTGGCACAGTGGTTGAGAGTCCGCCTGCCGATGCAGGGGACACAGGTTCGTGCCCTGGTCCCGGAAGACCCCACATGCCGCGAAGCGGCTGGGCCCGTGAGCCATGGCCGCTGAGCCTGCGTGTCTGGAGCCTGTGCTCCGCAACGGGAGAGGCCGCAACAGTGAGAGGCCCGCGTACTGCAAAAAAAAAAAAAAAATGGTAAGGAGATTGACAATAAATGTAAACCCTCTGCCAATAATCATGCCAGACTTACTGCCTATGTGAAATCCTCCAAAGTCTTTTCTACCAAAGAAAATACAAGTTACTCAGCCTTGTAGCCAATGCTGTCTTCAGTTCTTCCTCACATTTCATGACATAACCTTCACTACCTCTTTTATTTTCCTAATGCACCAGCCAAATAAATTGCTTCTTGTCTCTCATACATGATCCATTTTTTGCCATCTCTGTATCTTCATCCATGCTGTCCCTTCCAACCTAAAGGAAACAAAACAAAAACTTTTCTACACTACTCTTACTGAAATAATTTCATGATAATTGAGGTTATCTTGAAAGCTGTGTCCTCAGTCCTAACTCATCTTCTCAACAAGAGTGTACTCCTTCTTAATAATCCCCAAATTTATATCACTCTTAAAGCTGATTTCAATACATATGTAGGAAATAACCGCTTAATTGAGGCTTCGATTTCTTAAAAATAGAATCTATATTTTAAATCTTCAGTATCAAATTGGGTCCCCAGAGGTATCTGTTGAACTGAATTGAAGAAATTATAAACAGAGTTATCTCAAGACATGAGGAAAGTTTTTCAAATGATTTAAAGAAAAATTGCTTTTCACCAGCTCTGATGAACATTTTCAACTTCTATATCAGAAGATTCACAAAGAAAATCCATGTTTACAAATAAATGAATACTGAACAAGAGTGGAAGCAGGACTTTGGTAATGTTTCTAATGTAGCCTTTTTCCTTTTCTTTTTCTTTCTAACAAAGCTCTTATTTTCTAATATTATAACATGTACTACAGTGAACTAAAATGTTCGTGCGTGCTTCTGGCTGTCTTACTAGATGATAAGCTAGTTGGTGTCAAGCACTCTGTTTATACTCCTCATTGTATATCCATCATCTGGCATGGTGCATGGCATCTAGCAGTTTCCTGATGTAGAAATCCATGGTATAGTGGATAAGGGCACTGGTTTTGGAATGAGACAGATATGTCACTGAATCCTGTTTCTCTTACTTCACATTTGTGTTAATTTGCTCAGATGCCAATTTGAATAATCATTTTATTAGTTTTTAAAATTAGTTTTATTGGTTATTTTGCTGAGACACTAATTTGCAATTTCTTCGTATGTAAAATGGGGACAATAAAAGCAACCAACTCAGAGGATTGTTGTGAGAATTCAAGTGCTTAATGCAGTGTCTGACTCATGGCACCGTCACTGTTAGCATAGTACAAGAGGTGGAAAGCATGGACTCTGGAGCAAACGATCTATATTCAAATGGCAGCCCCGTCAGGCTAGCTGGGTGACTCTGGGCAAGTTGCTTAACCTCTGGCACTCATATGCTTGTCTGTAAAAATTGAGATTATAATAGTTTACAACTTACAGAGTTATTCTAAGAAGTATTTGTGTTATAAAAGGATACACTTGAAATAGTTCTTGGTTCCTATAATAAGCGCTTTATAAACATTTATTATTACTTATTTAAATATTGTGATTGAGGGCTTTATTTACACCTGTACTTTCCAATCAATGCCAATAGACTTCTTTTTTTAAAATTTTTACTGGAGTATAGTTAATTTACAATGTTGTGTTAGTTTCAGGTGTACATCAAAGTGAATCAGTTATACATATACATATATCCACTCTTTTTTAGATTCTTTTCACATATGGGCCATTACAGCATATTGAGTAGAGTTCCCTGTGCTGTAAGTAGGTCCTTATGAGTTATCTATTTTATATGTAGTAGTGTGTGTATGTCAGTCCCAATCTCCTGATTTATCCCTCCTCCTGGTAACCGAAAGTTTGTTTTCTACCTGTGTAACTCTGTTTCTGCTTTTTGTAGATAAGTTCATTTCACCCTTTTTTTAGATTCCACATGGAAACGATGTCATAGGATATTTGTCTTTCTTTTATTTTAATATATACTTTCCAATCTATTGCAAAATCCTGAAATGTAAGTATACATCTACCAGAACTTTATTTCGGTCTCCTATCATGTTGGGTCTGGACTTATTGCCACAGTCTCCTAACTGGCCTCCTAGCTTGCTGTTTTCTTTCTTTCCATTCTGTCCTCTACCTTTCTTTGAGGTGATCTCCCTGATTATGCCATCTCCATCCTTCAAGTACCCCAGTGACCTTCTCTTCCATAAATAGATTTCCGGGCTTAGGATACCCAACTCTATTATTTGGTTCCTCTTTTCCCTTTTAATAACTTCCCAATCACAGTATGCCCCCTCCAATCCCTACCTATGATTCTTACACCTTGGGACTTTTTTGTATGCTGTTTCGTCTACTTGGAATTCTTTTCTCTCCTCTCTCTGATTTTGCCTGCTTAACTCTGATCTAGCCTTCAAGACTCAGCACAAATGATATTTTTTCCTATCACTCCCTCCCCAACATAAGCCCACTTAAACAACCTGACCCTATGGTCTAAGAACAGGCCACTGATATTTGTGTTCATGTTTGTTTTATTGCTTTTCTTTCTAATCTGTGAGCTTCGCAACAGTAAGTGTGGAGCCTTACTTTTCTTTGCATCTGCAATACCTTCCAAAATGCTAGTCGTGAATAGGTTTTCATTGAAGAAAGAAGAATTGTCTTTGAAATTATACAACACTTATTAAATAATACTAATGACTACCTTTTTCTAAAATTTTTAACTGTTGTCTTAAATTCATTGTGAAACACATAGAGACACTATTCCACTTACTTCCCAGTAGGTCCTGAGGGATGCACTTTACATAGATTATAAGATTTGATACAAATTTAAATAGACTCTCTAGTGTAAGGAAATTATGTATAAATGATACTTTAAAATGAAACTAAATGTTCACCTAACATTATGGAAATAAGAACATAAATCAGATTCTATAAGTAAGACCCATATGAATGAAAGGAGCTCTGAGGCTATTTCTCTCTCCAGTGCCAGAAATGTCAGGTCAATTCATGAATCTGATGAAAATTCAAATAAACCATTTTCATTTCAAAGTATCAATAGCCTGCGATACAGAGAGAAATAAATAATCAGTCTCAAATCAGAGAACCTGGCCAGAATCCATGTCTTTAAGCTAAAAATTATTTAATGCAATCCAAGACCATGTCAGAAGGAAGTTACATGCTGTAAAATATAGTTACTTTTTTATGTGTCCAACAATTTCCAAAATTATATTTAAATTATGACTGCCATTTATTTGTAGAAGATCTTCCTGAAATCAGTGCATCATTATGATAATTACCTGCCTTTCTCTTAATTAATCATGCAACATACAACCGGCTTTGAAATTAAATGGGCCTGTGTTGAAATGAAACTCTTACGGAACTTGTTATGTGACCTTGGATAAACTATTTACTTTTTCCAAGCATCAGTTCCTGCATGCCTCATGAGTAAAATGAATATAATGGTAACATTCTCAAAGAACTGTGGGAAAATGAATGAAGCTATTGCACCATTAAAAACAAACAAACAAACAAAAACCTTTCGGTTGCATTAATAGAAAATCTCAGTATAGAGGGTAGGAAGTTACTGAGAGGACATAATGGCCAGTTGACCCACAAGCTGGATCCTGGGAATCGGAGGCTTCTCACCCCAACCCCTGTCCAATGTACATTCTGCCCACAGTTATCACAGCTGGAGCCATTTTCAGAAACGCAGCCCTCTGAGAGAGCATGTGTTGTTTAGGCCTTCTCATTGGTACACGTGACTGAACCCAGTTAAGGTCTCCATATCAACATTTAAGACTCTAACAGGTGGGTGTGGAGATCTACTCTTGTGGTCACCCAAGGAAAGCCTCATATGTAAGATCTCTTGCTTATTAATCCTCCCACCTGCCAAACTGGAGTGATCTGCCTCTTTTTTCAGACTCTCCTTGCTCTGCGTGTACAGAGGCCATTTTCAGATTTCACCTGAGAAGCCCCTGAGGTTTCAAACCAACCATTGGTGAGCGAAATAGGAGAACAAAGAAATAGGCCGTGGGAAAGAGACATCCGCTGGGGAAATCCTGGGTTAGCCACTGACCTCTAAGTGGGGGAAGGGTGTTCCATAGGTTAGATGTGTATGGATTGACACATAAGTACAAGGATGCCCCCAAAGTGCCAGCTGATACGATGCAATTGTCTGAGTAACTGCCGAGAACACACTGCAGCACAGAAGGGAAACAAATGGCTGTGAGGTGGACAGGCCTCTACTGTGGGCAGGCCAGCTGGACACTGATGCCCAGCCAGAGCTGAAGCTCTAGTTAGACAGTTGGAAGAAGAGCTGTGATTAGAGGAGGACTTGTAGGCTTCCACTGCTCTGCTAGCTCTGGGGCTGGAAGACAAGGTAGGAGAGCAGGATAATACACTGAAGACCTTAAGTGCCATTTTGTGAAGCTAGGAGGGATCAAGCTGCTGCAGATTAAGATTTGAGCACTTGTGACAAAGCCTGATTGGGACACTAAGAGGTGGAATCCCTGGGAAAGTGAGGAGAGCTAAGAGGAGGGTGTTGCAGTGATTGACAGTGAAAGGAACAAAACTGCCTGTGCTGTTCAACCCCAAATACAGAGGAAAGCAAAAGCACAGCAACAAAAACCCCAGCCCCAGTAAATATCTGTGTTTTCAACTGTAGACTTCAGCTTCTCCTGTAGTGCCCAGTCATGGAATGGGCACCTAATGGAAATGCCTTGCTACAGTGGGCCCACTTGTGTGCCAGGCAAACAAGCCAACATGTTTGATGTTTGAATATACTGTAGAAGCCAGGGGTCTTCCTCACTAAGATACACACACACACACACACACACACACACACACACACACACACACACACGGCCCAGCAGTCAGAGACACTATAGAAGAATCCAGCAAAAGTTTGAGCAGTTGCAAACCCAGTGCTATTTCAACCTGAAGAGCTGAGTCAGCAGATCAACAAAAATATTCATGAGGTACAAAATGGCTGCTGCCTCCTTTCTGCCTTCCAAATCTTCTAAGAATCTTCCATGTGGCCACAATAAGTAGAATTACCCACTAAAGAGAATTCTGGGAAATGTAGTTCAGCCTAGCCAAGTAAACACATTACAAAACCTCCACACAGGTTTAGACCTAGGGTGGGAATCAGTCCACTGAAAGCACAGAGAATGAGACCCAGAGAGATTTATATTGTTACTGAAAGAATGGACAATGTGGATGTGATGGCAAGACAGCAAGACATCTCCAGTGGATCTATTTAAATCATCCAAAGTTGAGCCTACCACATGACTAACACTATTGATAAAGTGAACAAAAAAGCCAACAAACAAGCCTTTGATTTGAAAACTTAGAAAGTCTAAAATTTATTCAGTGAATACTCTTTGTGTATTTATGGGCTTCTTTGCTGCAAAAACACTGGTTCTTTTTATTGCAATATAGTTGATTTACAATGTTGTGATAGTTTCAGATGTACAGCAAAGTGATTCAATTATACATATATATATAAATATATACTTTTTTTTTACATTCTTTTCCATTATAGGTTGTTATAAGATATTGAGTATAGTTCCCTGTGCTATACAGTAGTTCCTTGTTGGTTACCTATTTTATCTATAGTAGTGTGTATCTGTGAATTCCAAACTTCTAATTTATTCTTCCCCCACACCTTTCCCCTTTTGGTAACCACAGGAAAAAAAGAGAAAACACTGGTTCTTAAAAATCCAGAAATGATTGTATCTTTACCATAAATTTTTTTGCTTTCCTACTCTAACCCATGTTTTATTTTTGTGGCTCATCGTGGTGTGATCTCCCTCATTAATGTGACACAAATCTTAGTTCATTGGAATGAAAAATAAAGGATGAAATAAAGGATAACACTGTGGTTATTTTCCTCAAATATCCTGGATACTTTGGTTAAGCAAAGACAATAAGCAATATTCATAAGTTGTTCTGCTCTTTAAATTCCTACAAGAAAACTGGCATTTCATTTAATGGAAATCTTCTTCATAACCATCCCCTCCCCATGAAAACAGTCATTTGACACATTAGCACATGTATAGGTCCATTATAAAACGTAAACACTTCCATTAGATAAAACACCTAAAATGACTATGAAAAATGTTCTTTTTTTTCCAGAGTATTCAAATCAAACACTCAGTAGTACAATATGTTTTAGGTTAATTATTTTAATCTAGTTTTAATTAAATTCATGTTTCTATGCCAACAAATGGTTTTTAAATTGTTGAAATCTTGATGTTTCAGAATATGACTAAAATTAATTACCTAAGAGCATTTAACTCAATTTTCTGGAACCATGTAGTGCAATTTTAGCATCACTGTAGCATTGATTTTAATATTAGCAACTTTGAAAAAAACTGCACTGCATTATAAGGTTTCCTTTTATATTCCAAATTTGGGGCATTTTTTTTTTTGCTAATGCACACCTATATGATTATATATGGTTTTACAAAAATAACATTAGGTATACAAGGAGACACAAACACAGGCACACACTAGCCAACTAGCTATCAGGCCCAAATGATCCCCATTTCCAAACATTCAGAGTATGTTTTCTGGGAATATTGTACTATTCCTATACATCCAAATGGAAGATTAAAACCAACAACCAAACAGGTGGCTTTGGCCTAATTTATAAATTCCAATTCTCTTACTGACGTGCTTAGAAAAGAGGATATATTCTCAATCTGAGATAATGACAAACTTGACTCAGAAATGCCTAGAAATAGGGGTATACCAAGTGAGAAAAAATTTTATACACCACAGAATTATATGTTTATATTTGTATTGGCTTTTCTTAAAATAGCCTAGTTTTTGTCAGGATTTCACAGGCAAATGAAAACCATTATTCAACAGAGTTATTTCAACAGAGATAATTGAATGTAGGGAACTTGTCACACAGGTATAAGAGACCTGAATACACAGAGGGAACACTGAGTAACTCAGAGATAATAACTGCATGAAAAAGCTATCATCACTAGTGATGGAGAAGAAAGGTATTAGAATGGGATTAACAGAACATAGAAGCTTAGAGGAGGGGCTCCACAGAGCTGGGGCTCAGAACTGATGAGAGGTTGTTATCTGGTTGCCACTGGTATCTCTGAGGGTATGTGACATAACTGATTCTAGATGAGCGAAGGATGCCGGAGGTTGGAACCAACTGATGATGCTTTAGCAAATTGCTGCTGCTGGGATGATGTGTTGCTGCTCCTGAGGGATTCTGCCAGGAACAGCATACAAAATAAGCGAAATCCTTTGCCTTCTTTTTAATCTCCTCTATGTCTCCTAATGGGTGGATATAATGAGGTGGCAGCTAAAAAAGCACCACAGTTTACAGCCACAGAATCACATAGTAATGGCAAATGTAATTAAAACTTGAATTTGAAGCTGTAAGACAATAGGCAGCACGCTGCAGTTACAATTTATTTTTCTCAGCTGGTCTGTTAATTTCTCTCTGACATTAAAAGCATCTCTGTTCCTCCTGGAGTTTTCCAGGTTGCTTTAAATCGCTCCCTTACTCCTAATTTCCACCTTACATTGAAGTTCCTGGTCTTTCTCATCCAATCAATGTCTAATGGCCCCATTCCTCCATTTTATCAGTGTCTGATGGCCCCACTCCTCCATTTTATCAGCGTTTTTATGCATAACTGTATTCTAGTTTTTCCCATCTTGAAAGCTCTGCCCACCTAAAATTTTCAAACACTGCTCGAAGAATCCATTACCCCTGTCCTCTTCTAATTTAAATGATAAGAGGAGGAAAGCAGATTTACAGAGGGGGAAAAAAACTGTTAAATTTATAGTTAAATCAAGATTGAAAAACAAAATTATTAAATGCAAACTATGGGTGAGGCATGAGGTTAGGTTGTCTCTCCAGTTTAATAGGGTATGTGACAGTGATAGAACATTTAAATTTGTTCATTTTAAAAATAAGGGTTGCAGTGCATTTACTGATTTTCTCATGGATTTTCTCATGGATTGTTTGTAAAATTACAAAGCTATAGAAGTGTGTTGCAAACATTGGACCCCAATAGAAATGATAGGTGCGTGAAGGATTCTGTAGATTTGTTTCAGAGAATGGTGACATAAAACTTTACTGATACTCACTCTGGAACAATCAACATAGAGTTACTCACCTAGGAGGTGAAAAATAGCTTATTGACAAATCAATGCCTGAAATTTAGTGTATCTGCTCTTGTGACTTTCAATTTGAGATTCATACTTAATATACTTTCTTTGCAATAACCTTGATGTATGGCCTATTTCATCAATACAAAGCCACATAGCCTCACATCATAGCTTGGTTTCAATTCATATGATTATTACCTACTCTTGGAGGTGTTGCCCAGGAAATCCTGAAGTGAATTTTGCATATACTGCAAGAATCTACATTAACTTAGATGAATTACTCCAAGCATACCATGAAAATTTGATGGTAGTTCAGCTAGGCATTTTTACCTGATGTAGGAATAAACATTCTAATTTATTAATATTGATAATTTTAAAGAAAAAAGATATTAAGTTGTAAAGCATAAGGGATTAATGGGGGAAGAAATAAAATAATGTAGCTTAATAATAGAATCCTTCCTTGATATTTCTTTATAAAGTGATACAGATGGCACCTTCCAGAAGAAGAAATTCTGAGACTATTCCTAGTAAGTCTGATGAAAAATATATTAGTTTTGGGGGGAGAAAGATAAACTTCAGCATATACACAAGTTACACAGTTGTCCCTGAATTCTGTGCCATATCAATATGTTAACTTGTGTGTGTATGCTGATTGAATGTTCAAGATAAAGAAGCAATGGAGATCACTTGATTTGGAGGTGCAAAAGAACATTTGTCTCTGCATTGCAACTTAGAGCCCTGAAACAAAGAGAGCCACATGAAAACACTTGGCTTGGGTCACTGGTAAAGCGTGCTCCTAAGAAAAGATAAGATTAATGTGCTTACTTAAGAGAAGCCTCTCATCTGCAGCAGGCTTGAATATTAATGAACCTTCAGCCTTGTTCTCTTTATGGGAATGTGTTTGCTGGAGTGGTTCATCCGACCAGAAATGTAACTTACATCCTGACTGGTGAGACACCTGAAGAGCTAAGTCAGGGTCATTGCTCTCATTGGAAGTGTTGCCTGAAAAGAGACCACAAAATAGGACTGAATATTTGAGAAGAGCTTATGTATAACCACTTCAGGAGTAAGCTGACATATGCCTGCAATAAAATTCACAGTCAAAAATAGAGGCCGATCAGCATTATGCTAAGTCAAATCACTGCAGTGAAATGAGAATAAATAACTATGTGCTTGGAACAGGATGACCTCAGGGAATCACGGTTTTAGTGAATTGCTCCAGCTCACAAAGGCATTTTAATATCATGAATTCTCAAATTTAAATAAAAATATAAGAGCCTGCAGAAGTAGAAAAATCATACCTCATACATAGATCACTGTGAGTTACCCTTTTCGAGATTTTGTCAAAACTAAAATTATATTTGAATTTAATTGTTGACCTACATATTATCATATCAGAAATCCAACTAAGTACAACATCTATTTATTGAGAGGAAAAATAAATTAAAATGTACTTATAACATTACTTGCACATGATTTATTTTTAATTTCACCGCTCTATTTTTTTTATGTGATTTTTTTAATTGAGAAAAGCTTGATTTTTTTCTGTAGGTCTTCATAAAACAAACATATAAAAAAGAACAACTGCAAATATTTTATGTATCTGGCAAAAAGTAAAGGCAATTGCTTGGATAATTGAAGTATAATGTATGATAAAAGACTGTGCTGATCAGCTCTGATTTAAACCAGCCCTTTCAAAAATATATTCCAAAGAATACCAGTCCTAAAAAAGTGCTGCATGAACACACACACAGACACACAGAATTTTTTAGGATTTATATTTTATCTCTCCTTCTTAAGGACTTAAAAATGAACACTAAATTTAGTCTCTGTAAATGCCTGGATTAAAGAAATCTTAACTTTTAGTAACTCAGCATCTAATTGTGCAATGAAAAAGTTTTTTCTCTTAACACCTATTTATATCTTGTATTAGTAGTATTCCATTTCATACCTGTTAAGAAATACTAACGTAACCACTTAGGAGAGAGAGTTCTCTAGGCTCTCCTGGCAGACCTCATAGATAGAGGTCTTGTATGACTACTTGCTAGCTCATCTTATGAATTTACATACACTCTCCTCACTTTAAATTGACTCCTTTGTGTAGCCTTCCACAGGCTAAGGAATAATATGGTTATTTCTCATAACTTCATATTCCTCCATAGTCAGAACTTCATATCCCTTCATAATCAGAAGTGGGGTAATGAAAATGCACATGGAAACCATCTTGAAAACTTGTAATTACTTGACGTTTAATGGAAAGTTTTATTGAGATAATGGTAGATTCACATGCAACAGTAAAAATAGTACAGAGTAATCTCATGTACACTTTACTGACACACACTTTGTAAACAATCTCTGCCTTAAGATTGGGTGGAGTAATATTCTAAGGCTTGTGCGTTTCCAAGTAAATTTTAGAATAAGCTTTTTTATGTCTACAAAATAATCTCTCTGGGATATTGATAGGAATTGCTTTAAATCACAGACCAGTTTTCAGAGAACTGACATTTTTTTATGTTAGGTTTTCCCATCCATGACCATACTATGTCTTTCAGTTTACTTAGTTTTTCATCTTTTTTTTTTTTTTTAATTTCTTCACTGGCATATTCTATTTTCAACATGTAGATTTTATACCTGTTTTGTTACGTGCATACCTATGTATTTCATTATCTTTAGAGTGATTATAAATGATTTTGTGTTTTAATTTCATTTTCCACATGTTCATTGTTACTAAGTAGAAGTGCAGTAAATTTTAGTGTACTGACATTGTATCCTGCAAACTTTCTGTGCTCATTATTATTTTTGGAGTTTTTGTTTGTTTGTTTTGTTTTGGATTTCTTTGGATTTTTACATAAATAAAACAGAGATGATTTACTCCTTTCTAATCAATATTTCTTCTATTTCCTCTTGACTTATTGCAGTGGTTAGAGCTTCTAGTATTATGCGAATCAGAGTGGTAAGAACAGACATCCTTGCTTTATTCTTGATCTTAAAAGGAACATATTCAGTCTTTTACCATTAAGTGTATGTAATGTTAGCTGTAGGTTAATTGTAGATGCTTTTTATCAAGTTAAGAAAACGTCCTTATAATGGTAAAATAAATAATGCTGAGAAAATTTATCATAAATTTTGTTATATGCCATTGCTGGATTAATTTATAAGATTGTATGATTTTTGTTCTTTAGCTTGTTGATATTATGGATTGAACAGATTGATTTACAAATGTTTTACAAATTTACAAATTTGTAAATTTACAAATTTACAAAAGAATCATCTTTATATTTCTGGAATAAACCCCAGTTAGTTATGATATAAAATTAATTTTATTTATTGCTGAATTGTATTTGCTAATATTTTGATAACAATTGTTGTTTTTAAAGTCTTGATAAATATTGGTCTGTACTTGTTTTTTTTGTTTGTTTTTATATTTATTTGACTTTTTTTATATCAGTGTAATCTGAGCTTCATACAATGAATCAGGGAATCATCTTTTCCATTCTGTTTTCTGGAAGAGTTTGTGTAGAATTGGTGTCAACTCTTTCTTATTTATTAGGTAGAGTTCTTCAGTAAAGCCATCACAGTATGGAGATTTGTTCTTCTATAACTTTTAAAATACATATGCAATTATTTTAATGGTTGTAAGAATTCAGACTATTGATTTCATAGCCTGAAATTGAGTGATTGGATTTTATAGTTTTGAAAGAATTTTTTTCTTCTCAGTTGTTGAATTTATGAGCACACATGTATTCATAGTATTTCCTTATTATTCTTTTAATGGCTGCAGGGCCTAGTAATATCTCATATCATTTCTGATATTGCTGATTTATGTATTAGTGTCTTCCCCATTTTTCAATGTTTTTGTCAGTTTTCTTAGAGTTTTATCAATTTTATTGAATTTTTTAAAGCAACAACGTTTGTTGAATTGGTTTTGCTGCTGTTTTACTATTTTTAATTACATTGATTTTTGCCCATCTTTAGTATTTCCTTTATTCTGCTTCCTTTGGTTTTGTTTTACTCTTCTAGTTTCTTTGGGAATAACTTCGGTTATTGATTTGAGTCTTTTCTTCATTTCTAGTTTAAGTATTTCATGGTATAAATTTTCTTATTTTCTTCTTGGAACTTATTTAGCTGTATCTCACATATTTTGATATGTTGTGTTTTCATTTCAATTCTATATATTTTTTCAATTTCCTTTGAGACTTTTTTTTATTTCGTCTTCTTCCTTCTCCTTCTCCTTCTCCTGCTCCTTCTTCTTCTTCATCTTCTTCTTGTTCTTCTTCTTCCGCTCCTTCTTCTCCCCCTCCTCCTTCTCCTCTCCCTCTTCCTCCTCCTTCTTTTCCTTCTTCTTTTCGTTTTGTGAGAGAACTACAATAGAGAAGGCCAAAGTAAGTTAGCAAGACCTAGTCATTCCTTGGTGATGGAGAAAGAACCTGTGCATAAGACAATGATACAACAGAGAGAGAGAGAGAGAGCACATGCAAAATGATGGATCCAGTTGAAAAATTTCATGACAAAATCCATCTCCAAAAATGTTAATGTTACAGAGAAGAAGAAAAATAATAAAAACTTTTATATTTAAAAATGAAGATTCCTCTTAAATGATCAGATTAACCATGGAAGATAATTGTCTTTGAAATGGAAGTAGGGGGAAATTCAAGCCTGAATACGTCCAATGTTAACATTTGTGTTAAAATTTGTGTTAAAATTTGTGTGTTAAAGTTTGTGTTAAAATTATAAATGGGGTCCACATACCATAAGTCTAAATTACTTAAAGTTATAAATCAAGGTAAGCAGCTATTAAAACAAACGTTTCATCTTCTTATCCTGACAAATATATGTCAAGAACAATCTTAAAACCCAGTTGCGAGTTTAGATAGATATCCACACAGAAAATGGCAATGCTGCAAGAAGAGCTGGTCCCTATCTTCTGACTTGAGATTCCACCTCTCTTTTCTTATTCTCAGTTCCTACACTGTGTAAGGTGTTGTATGCGCCCATGTAGATACTCCATCCCTTGCACCCAAGCTTCAGCCATAGCCCCAGAGAAACAGCCACTAGACACCATGTGGCTACCAGTTACGTGATGCACCCTTGGGAGGATGGAGCTGGGAAAGATGCCCACAGGCTTACTGGAAGAAAGCTTAAGGCTTTTAGACAGGACATGCAAGTTCCTGGGTATCTGGGACAAGAAAGGGAGGCCTGTAGGCTCTGAATGGGCATGGCCTCTTGGTTCCATGGTTGGCTCTGTGGTGAGCACGGGTCATGGCTAGAATTGTCCAGACTGAGTTCCTCTGAAAGTCTCCTAGAGGGAGATTTTCTTGTCTTAAACTATGGGTAGCCTGAGTATGTTTGCCAGCATTCAAATAAGACCTATACCGGTGTTTTTCTCTGCTTTCCTAAGAACAGAATTTAGTCAGTGAATAGAATCTTTCTTCTCCTCTATTCAAGAGCTTTAACTAAAACTAGAGCATAGAATATAGTTTATTTGAGAAGTAAATGTGTTGGTGCCCAGCTCCTTCGGTGGAATTTTGGGCCAGCTTAACACCTCTTCCCAGTGGGAATGGCATAGTTCAATTGAGAAAGTTCTCTAAACCATCTGGAGTGTTACGGTGGCATTTACTTTTCTCTAAATTGCTCTCAGTGTGCCATTCAGCTTTCTCTGTTCTCGAAGGACGTCTCTGAGTTTTAAATTGGCTGTTTTCTTTATTCATTATCAAAGACTAACATTAAGACAACACAGAAAATAGTGTTGCATTTCAAAGCAACAGCTGTGCTGTCTTCGACAGTGCTTTATTAAGAGTCTATAAGTTGTATAACACATTGAGTTTTCAACTTTTCAGGGAATGACACCAATTTTTATCCACTTCCCCAGATTTTTAATGAGCAGTTTTCCCCCTGATGTCTGTGTCAGAGGGTGGAGAGGTATGGTTTTTGGTTTCTGGCTTTTTCAGTTAAGGAGATGATCATTATTTTGTGTACTCTAACATCTCCTATAAATCCGATTGGGGAAATTCTGGCACAGAAAGTGGCTTAGTTGACATTGATTTTTAAAAGGCATTGATAAAACCTCATTGATAAACCTCATCTGTTTCTACAACAGATGCCTTTCTACAAGAATGCCCACACCATATTTATCTTCTTTTTTATTCCTGTATTTTATACCCATCATCCCATGTATTCTGGAGTGTGTAGGAATAAATAATCTTCAACAGAACAAAGGCTATAACAGCAGATTCAAATCTGGATCAAGTCATCAAAGCCCCTCACATGGCACAGTGATGCAAAGCTGTACAAACCATCATTCTAAATCTATCAACACTTCCATGCTGTTTCCTCAATAGGAATAATTGGATGATTTATATTTTCTACTGACTTTTAAACATGACTGTCAGTGCATAAAACAAATTAGTTTTAATAAGAACTTTCACATGAGCACACAGAAATGGAGTGACAGGAACAGTAAATGGAGGTTTTCAATAATTGTATTGACAGAACTCCACCGAAAGAATAGTCAGGTAATTAGGATGATTAAGTAGTAATGAGCATTCCAGTTATTACTTTTATCCTATTTCAAAATGTCTAATGAACTTATTAATGAAAAACATAACTGTCTTTAAAATAATGAGTCCCTTTTCTTATCAGTACTGAGATGTTATACTGATGAATTGCTAGTCAGACTAGAAAAACTGATAAAATGCAGACCCCACAGATTCATCTGAAATGTATGTTTCTTTATGAAAGAAGTCTCAAATGAGTTACACTTTACTAAAATAGTTGGTTTTTATTATTTAAAAAAAGTTTATTTTAGAAAGTATTTTTTTTCAAAATAGCAAAACATAGTATTGATAAAGCTAATTATTGTTTTATGTTGAGGGAGCTTTGATGGAATTATATTATTACTTTGTTATTTTATACAAGTTGTAAATGATGGTAGAGATAACCTGATAAACAGAATTCATAAATTTTGGGGTTTTTTTAATGCATAACATTGTCACAGAGCAGAGAGATTATGATCACATTCATAGAGCCTGGTCTATGATGTAGAGTGAGTGGTTGAAGTGAAGTCAGGTAATTGAAGCTGGGAGAGTTAGTTGGAATCAAACTGCAGATTTCTTTGAAAGCCAGATAATGCTGAAGAGCTTCATTCAATGGGAAATAGCAAGTTATTAAATAGCGGGAAAAATGTGGAGAGAAATACTCTCTTTTCCATACTACTATGGCAAGATTGTCATGTGAAGATTAAATCACTGAAGTGTCCACTTCATGTTCTGGAAGCTTTTATTATTAAACAGTTTAGTTACTATATTATTGATTAATCTTCATTATTTGAAAACGAAGGCTATTAGGATATAAAACAGCTCAAAATGGGTTTCAGAAGTTTGATGATCTTTTATAACATATTACTAGGTAACTTATATACAAATATATGTATCGCTAAATTATTTGCCAAATAAATTTTATATATTTATGTTAAGTACATTACACATTATTATATAAATGTATTATTTCTCTATTGTGATATTTGTACATTTCAACTGAAAAATTCAATTTGTCAAGTGAGTCCATGAGCAAAGCCTCCCAAATGAAACTTTGATTACTTCCCAGCTTAAATTGAGGAATAAAGGGAAAACAATCTCTTATTTATTACAGGAAGCTTTTCACTTCTGAAAATAAAATTATAAACTTAACAACAGCCTCATATCTCCCCCTTAAAAGGTGCTGAGTCTACACTGAGGTAAAGTCTTCATTGCACCTGCTACCTCTGTCTACTTTGCTGCAACCAAAGTGGATGCAAGTGGAGCTTCAAGGTGGTGGGAGAGTAAGACGCAGAGATCATCTTCGTCCCCACAAATACATCAGAAATACATCTACATGTGGAACAACTCCTACAGAATACCTACTGAACGCTGGCAGAAGACCTCAGACCTCCCAAAAGGCAAGAAACTCCCCACGTACCTCGGTAGGGTAAAAAAAAACAGAGACAAAGATTAGGGACGGGACCTGCACCAGTGGGAGGGAGCTGTGAAGGAGGAAAACTTTCCACACACTTAGGAAGCCCCTTCGCCGGGGAAGACTGCGGGTGGTGGAGGGGAGAAGCTTTGGAGCCGCGGAGGAGAGCACAGCCACAGGGGTGCGGAGGGCAAAGCGGAGAGATTGCCAAACAGAGGATCAGTGCCGACCAGCACTCACCAGCCCAAGAGGCTTGTATGCTCACCCACCGGGGCGGACAGGGGCTGGGAGCTGAGGCTCGGGCTTCGGTCGGAGCGCAGGGAGAGGACTGGGGTTGGCGGCGTGAACACACCCTGAAGGGGGCTAGTGCGCCATGGCTAGCTGGGAGGGAGTATGGGGAAAAGTCTGGAGCTGCCGAAGAGGCAAGAGACTTTTTCTTGTCCCTTTGTGTCCTGGTGCGCCAGAACAGGGGATTAAGAGCACCGCTTAAAGGAGCTCCAGAGACGGGCACGAGCTGCAGCTATCAGCACGGACCCCAGAGACGTGCATGAAACGCTAAGGCTGCTTCTGCAGCTACCAAGAAGCCTGTGTGCGAGCACAGGTCACTATCCACACTCCCCTTCCGGGAGCCTGTGCAGCCCGCCACTGCTAGGGTCCCGTGATCCAGGGACAACTTCCCCGGGAAAACGCACGGCGCGCCTCAGGCTGGTGCAATGTCATGACGGCCTCTGCTGCCGCAGGCTCGCCCCGCATCGTGTCCCTCCCTCCCCCCGGCCTGAGTGAGCCAGAGTCCCCGAATCAGCTGCTCCTTTAATCCCGTCCTGTCTGAGCAAAGAACAGATGCCCTCAGGCGACCAACATGCAGAGGCGGGTCCAAATCCAAAGCTGGACCGCAGCAGCTATGTGAACAAAGAAGAGAAAGGAAATTTCTCCCAGCAGCCTCAGGAGCAGCGGATTAAATCTCCACAATCAACTTGATGTACCCTGCATCTGTGGAATACATGAATAGGCAACGAATCATCCCAAATTGAGGAGGTGGACTTTGGGAACAATGATATATAGTTTTTTCCCCTTTTTCTCTTTTTGTGAGTGTGTATGTGTATACTTCTGTGTGTGACTTTGTCTCTATAGCTTTGCTTTTCCCATTTGTCCTAGGGCTCTGTGTTTCCTTTTTTTTTAATACTTAAAAAAATTTTTTTTCTTAATAATTTTTTTTTATTTTAATAACTTTATTTTATTTTTCATTTACTTTATTTTATTTTATCTTCTTCTTTCTCTCTTTTTTATCTCCCTTTTATTCTGAGCCATGTGGAGGACAGGCTGTTGGTGCTCCAGCCAGGCATCAGGGCTGTGCCTCTGAGGTGGGAGAGCCAAGTACAGGACACTGGTCCACAAGAGACTTCCCAGCTCCACGTAATATCAAAAGGTGAAAATCGCCCAGAGATCTCCATCTCAAAGCCAAGACGCAGCTGCACTCAATGATCAGCAAGCTACAGTGCTGGACACCCTATGCCAAACAACTAGCAAGACAGGAACACAACCCCATCCATTAGCACAGAGGCTGCCTAAAATCATAATAAGGCCACAGACACCCCAAAACCCACCACCAGATGTGGACCTGCCCGCCAGAAAGACAAGATACAGCATCATCCACCAGAACATAGGCACTAGTCCCCTCCACCAGGAAGCCTACACAACCCACTGAACCAACCTTAGCCACTGGGGACAGACACCAAAAGCAACGGGAACTATGAAAATGCAGCCTGCAAAAAGGAGACCCCAAACACAGTAAGTTAAGCAAAATGAGAAGACAGAGAAACACACAGCAGATGAAGGAGCAAGGCAAAAACACACTAGACTTAACAAATGAAGAGGAAATAGGCAGTCTACCTTAAAAAGAATTAAGAATAATGATAGTAAAGATGCTCCAAAATCTTGGAAATAGAATGGAGAAAATACAAGAAACGTTTAACAAGGACCTAGAAGAACTAAAGAGCAAACAAACAGTGATGAACAGCACAACAAATGAAATTAAAAATTCTCTAGAAGGGATCAATAGCAGAATAACTGAGGCAAAAGAACGGATAAGTGACCTGGAAGATAAAATAGTGGAAATAATTAATGCAGAGCAGAATAAAGAAAAAGGAATGAAAAGAAGGGAGGACAGTCTCAGAGACCTCTGGGACAAGATTAAATGCACCAACATTCGAATTATAGGGGTCCCAGAAGAAGAAGAGAAAAAGGGACTGAGAAAATATTTGAAGAGATTATAGTTGAAAACTTCCCTAATATGGGAAAGGAAATAGTTAATCAAGTCCAGGAAGCACAGAGAGTCCCATACAGGGTAAATCCAAGGAGAAACATGCCAAGACACATTAATCAAACTTTCAAAAATTAAATACAAAGAACAAATATTAAAAGCAGCAAGGGAAAAACAACAAGTAACACACAAGGGAATCCCCATAAGGTTAACAGCTGGTATTTCAGCAGAGACTCTGCAAGCCAGAAGGGAGTGGCAAGACATATTTAAAGTGATGAAGGAGAAAAACCTGCAACCAAGATTACTCTACCCAGCAAGGATCTCATTCAGATTTGACAGAGAAATTAAAAGCTTTACAGACAAGCAAAAGATAAGAGGACTCAGCACCACCAAATCAGCTTTACAACAAATGCTAAAGGAACTTCTCTAGGCAGGAAATACAAGAGAAGGAAAAGACCTGCAATAATAAACCCAAAACAATTAAGAAAATGGTAATAGGAACATACATATTGATAATCACCTTAAATGTAAATGGAGTAAATGCTCCAACCAAAAGACATAGACTGGCTGAATGGATACAAAAACAAGACCCGTACATATGTTGTCTACAAGAGACCCACTTCAGACCTAGGGACACATACAGACTGAAAGTGAGGGGATGGAAAAAGATATTCCATGCAAATGGAAATCAGAAGAAAGCGGGAGTAGCAATTCTCATATCAGACAAAATAGACTTTAAAACAAAGACTATTACAAGAGACAAAGAAGGACACTATATAAGGATCAAGCGATCAATCCAAGAAGAAGATATAACAACTGTAAATATTTATGCACCCAACATAGGAGCACCTCAATACATAAGGCAAATACTAACAGCCATGAAAGGGGAAATTGACAGTAACACAATCATAGTAGGAGACTTTAACACCCCAGGTTCACCAATGGACAGATCATCCAAAATGAAAATAAATAAGGAAACACAAGCTTTAAATGATACATTAAACAAGATGGACTTAATTGATATTTATAGGACATTCCATCCGAAAACAACAGAATACATTCTTCTCAAGTGCTCATGGAACATTCTCCAGGATAGATCCTATCTTGGGTTCCAAATCAAGCCTTGGTGAATTTAAGGAAATTGAAATCATATCAAGGATATTTTCCCACCACAACGCTAGGAGACTAGATATCAATTACAGGAAAAAATCTGTAAGAAATACAAACACATGGAGGCTAAACAACACACTACTTAATAATCAAAAGATCACTGAAGAAATCAAAAAGTACCTAGAAACAAATGATAATGAAAACAGAACAACCCAAAGCCTATGGGATGCAGCAAAAGCAGTTCTAAGAGGGAAGTTTATAGCTATACAAGCCTACCTTAAGAAACAAGAAACATCTCAAATAAACAACCTAACCTTACACTTAAAGCAATTAGAGAAAGAAGAACAAAAAAACCCCAACGTTAGCAGAAGGAAAGAAATAAAAGATCAAATCAGAAATAAATGAAAAAGAAATGAAGGAAACGATTGCAAAGATCAATAAAGTTAAAAGCTGGTTCTATGAGAAGATAAACAAAATTGATAAACCATTAGCCAGACTTATCAAGAAAAAAAGGGAGAAGACTCAATAGAATTAGAAATGAAAAAGTAGAAATAACAACTGACACTGCGGAAATAAAAAGGATCAGGAGAGATTACTACAAGCAGCTCTATGCCAATAAAATGGACAACCTGGAAGAAATGGACAAATTCTTAGAAATGAACAACATTCTGAGACTGAAACAGGAAGAAATAGAAAATATGAACAGACCAATCACAAGCACTGAAATTGAAACTGTGATTAAAAATCTTCCATCAAACAAAAGCCCAGGACAAGACGGCTTCACAGAAGAATTTTATCAAACATTTACAGAGGAGCTAACAACTCTCCTTCTCAAACTTTTCCAAAGTGAGGAGGAACACGCCCAAATTCATTCTAAGAGGCCACCATCACTCTGATACCAAAACCTGACAAAGATGTCACAAAGAAAGAAAACTACTGACCAATATCACTAATGAATGTAGATGAAAAACTCCTCAACACAATACTAGCAAACAAAATTCAAGAACACATTAAAAGGATCATACACTATGATCAAGTGGGGTATATTCCAGGAATGCAAGGATTTTTCAATATATGCAAATCAATCAACGTGATGCACCATATTAACATTGAAGGAGAAAAACACTATGATTATCTCAATAGATGCAGAGAAAGCTTTCAACAAAATTCAACACCCATTTATGATAAAAACCCTGCAGATACTAGGCATAGAGGGAACTTTCCTCAACATAATAAAGGCCATATATGACAAACCCACAGCCAACATCGTCCACAATGGTGAAAAACTGAAACCATTTCCACTGAGTTCAGGAACAAGATAAGGGTGTCCACTCTCACCACTATTATTCAACATAGTTTTGGAAGTTTTAGCCACAGCAATCAGAGAAGAAAAATAAATAAAAGGATCCAAATTGGAAAACAGGAAGTAAAGCTGTCACTGTTTGCAGATGACATGATACTATATATAGAGAATCCTAAAGATGCTACCAGAAAACTACTAGATCTAATTAATGAATTTGGTAAAGTAGCAGGATACAAAATTAATGCACAGAAATCTCTTGCATTCCTATACACTAATGATGAAAAATCTGAAAGTGAAATTAAGAAAACATTCCCATTTACCATTGCAACAAAAAGAATAAAATATCTAGGAATAAGCCTACCTAAGGAGACAAAAGACCTGTATGCAGAAAATTATAAGACACCGATGAAAGAAATTAAGATGATACAAATAGATGGAGAGATATACCATGTTCTTGGACTGGAAGAATCAACATTGTGAAAATGACTCTACTACCCAAAGCAATCTACAGATTCAATGCAATCCCTATCAAACTACCACTGGCATTTATCACAGAACTAGAACAAAAAATTTCACAATTTGTATGGAAACACAGAAGACCCCAAAGAGCCAAAGCAATCTTAAGAAGAAAAAAAACAGAGCAGGAGGAATCAGTCTCCCTGACTTCAGACTATACTACAAAGCTACAGTAATCAAGGCAGTATGGTACTGGCACCAAAACAGAAATATAGATCAATGGAATAGGAGAGAAAGCCCAGAATTAAACCCACGCACATATGGTCACCTTATCTTTGATAAAGGAGGCAAGAATATACAGTGGAGGAAAGACAGCCTCTTCAATAAGTGGTGCTGGGAAAACTGGACAGATACATGTAAAAGAATGAAATTAGAACACTCCCTAACACCATACACAAAAATAAACTCAAAATGGATTAAAGACCTAAATGTAAGGCCAGACACCATCAAACTCTTAGAGGAAAACATAGGCAGAACACTGTATGACATAAATCACAGCAAGATCCTTTTTGACCCACCTCCTAGAGAAATGGAAATTAAACAAGAATAAACAAATGGGACCTAATGAAACTTAAAAGGTTTTGCACAGCAAAGGAAGCCATAAACAAAGATGAAAAGACAACCCTCAAAATGGGAGCAAATATTTGCAAATGAAACAACTGACAAAGGATTAATCTCCAAAATTTACAAGCAGCTCATGCAGCTCAATTAAAAAAACAAAAACCCAATTCAAAAATGGGCAGAAGTCCTAAATAGACATTTCTCCAAAGAAGATATACAGATTGCCAACAAACATATGAAAGAATGCTCAACATCATTAATCATTAGAGAAATGCAAATCAAAACTACAATGAGATATCATCTCACACAGGTCAGAACGGCCATCATCAAAAATTCTACAAACAATAAATACTGGAGAGGGTGTGGAGAAAAGGGAACCCTCTTGCATTGTTGGTGGGAATGTAAATTGATATAGCCACTATGGAGAACAGTATGGAGGTTCCTTTAAAAACTGAAAATAGAACTACCATACGACCCGGCAATCCCACTACTGGGCATATACCCTGAGAAAACGATAATTGAAAACGAGTCATGTACCAAAATGTTCATTGCAGTTCTATTTACAATAGCCAGGACATGGAAGCAACCTAAGTGTCCATCAACACATGAATGGATAAAGAAGATGTGGCACATATATACAATGGAATATTACTTAGCCATAAAAAGGAATGAAACTGAGTCATTTGTAGTGAGGTGGATGGACGTAGAGACTGTCACACAGAGTGAAGTAAGTCAGAAAGAGAATATAAAGCCGTATGCTAACACATATATATATGGAATCTAAAAAAAGCAAATAAAAATGGTCAGAAGAACCTAGGGGCAAGGCGGGAATAAAGATGCAGATCTACTAGAGAATGGACTTGATTATACAGGGAGGGGAAGGATAAGCTGGGACAAAGTGAGAGAGTAGCATGGACATATATACACTACCAAACGTAAAATAGATAGCTAGTGGGAAGCAGCTGCATAGCACAGGGAGAACAGCTGGGTGCTTTGTGACCACCTAGAGGGGTGGGATAGGGAGGGTGGGAGGGAGGGAGATGTAAGAGGGTAGAGATATGGGGTATATGTATATGTATAACTGATTCACTTTTTTTAAAAGCAGGAACTAACACCATTGTAAAGCAATTATACTCTAATAAAGATGTTTTAAAAAAAAAAAGTGGATGCAAGAGTCTCTTATCATACCCAGAGGGTACAACCTGGAATGCAGAGAATTAAAATGATTCCTGGGACAGAATAGGAGCTGTCTTACCTGCCTGCAGAACCCTCAAACCAGCCAACAGGTTTTAACCACACTTTAATTGAACCTATTCATTGTGCTCACCAAGGACTATGCCAGCTAGAGGAAGGAAAAGCTGAACAAGTTTCAAATGGTCAAAAAATAAATGAACACTAACATGCAAGATAATACTTCATATTTCAGATTTATATCTTTGTCTCTCTATATGCTCACACATATATAATATATATACATGTATATGTATGATATATATTTGTATGTGTGTACATATGTAACGTGTGTGTATTTGTATCTGGAAGGATACAAAGTAAACTAATAAAATGGTTACTTTTCAAGAAGGTGAGGAAGGAAATGGTATTTCAAATTGTCACCAAATCAGACCTTAGGTATTATATTTTAACTTTCTAATGTAGTCATGGTCTGTTTTTATAACAAGGTAATTTTAACAGCTATCTGTGTCACATGAGCACAAGGGGCTAATTGCCAGCTGAGTCTCCAGCAGGCACAATCACAATGGTTCCTTCCTTTGAAATGATGGTAAAGCCAAGAAACATAAAAGCACATACTTCTCTCTACCTTTTTCACCATAGCCCTGTGATCATCCATGCATATTTTTCCTTGGGGAGGATCTTCCAGTTCCACCTGGTCAGCGTCTGCAGCGCGATTCATTTTTGGGGTTACCACGGCTTCCTCACAGTTCTTCCTGACCTCTAGCAGGAAATGTTAATACACTCCAGTAAAGTTAACAAGTGTTTTATTCACGTGTTTACATCCTAATTATTATGCTGAACTCAGGGCAGAATCCATAGGAACATGGGGGCCAGAAAATTGAAACATAAATAAAACATTCATTAAATATGGCAAAGCTGTTTCAACCTTAAAGAAAAAAATGCATTTTTATCTTAATATGAAGACAAGAAATGTGTCTAATTTTTTTCCTCTATACATTTGTCTGGTTTTTATTTTTTTAGTCTATTATTTCTATGCAGTAAAATGTACTAACTAGCAAGATCTTTATCAAGTACTTACAGTATACTGTATACCATGAAGGAATTTAAAAGTAAATTAGTAGGTTCCTGTCTTTAAGGAGCATATTACCAAGTTAGAGAAATAGGATAAATGCATGGGGAAACTTGAAGATGAAATAAAAGAGATTGTGAGAACTTAGAAGGATGCAGTCTGGAGTAATGAGGAAACTCTTGATTAAAGTGAGCCTAAAATATATCAGATATCAAAAGTTCTTTGCGCTAGATTTCCTTGTATTAGGTAATGTGTAGTTGTATGCATGTATATGTGTTTTATAGATTTATATACAAATATGAACGTTGAAGCTATTCATATATATGCACACATTATATATATATATGTGTGTATATATTTTTACATATATACTATACATTCGTATACATTGAATATCTTCAATGTTCCATGACATGAGACACAAACTTAGTTTCATTTTGTGTGCTTCTTGTTTAGTATCACATCATTTATCAATGAAAAAGTTTAGGGCCTACATTTAGTATACACATTTTTGATCACAATTCTCACTATTTTGTGATTAAAATTCTCACTAAATATGATATGATTTAAAAAAAAAAGGAAGAAAAGAATGATACTGGTATCCTTGTGCAAAATAAGCACAACAAACACACAGTAAGAACAAAACGAAAGGTAATAATGGAGATGAAAGTTAAAAGATGTCTAAGAGAGTGATTTTTAAGGCAAAATTTACGTCTTATAAAATCTGAAGAAAGCCAGATTTTATGAAGGCTAAGATATTAGAAGGGAGCAAGACCTCCATGCACGCTATGACATTAAGAAACAGTAATTAGTGAAGGTATTTTAAGAAAAAGCCTCAGCTGGGTCAAAATTTTCTCATCAAATTAGAAAATGTTAGTGAAATTTGAAAAAAGCTTAAGGTGTAATATAATCCGTTTGTATGCCACTAGGCAGAAGTAAGCTTTGAAAGAGAATTTGGAGCTCAGGAAAATGTACAAAGGCCTCCACATATGTCTTCATGAATATCAAGACGTGATGACATCAAAGAGTGAGAAATAGAAAGAGTGCAGACAGAGAGTAGAGGGTCTTAAAAATCAAAAAGATTGTAGGAGGAACCTGGAATTCTGTCATAGTTACAAACTTATAAGTTACACTGAATTGTAACAAAACCTTCACGTAAGAGTTAAGATATTAAACTGTATTGACCAGGTTTTAAATGCCAGCGTATATTCTTGCTCTCTAATTCTCATTTTGACAATCATATTCATAGTTTTCATGTTGCCTGATAATTGTGATGAATATCAAATTATGAAGAAGCCGGCTCGTGAATGTCCGGGTTCCTGGAAGTGCATGCAGCTTGCACAGTGTTTGGGCAAGCAACAGTGATGCATGGCTAGGGGTGAGAGGAGTTGGCAACACAAGCTAGAATCATGAGGCAGCTGCTGGGATTGAGCGTGACTATAAATTGACCCCAGATATGCCCTGCTTCCCCTCGGGGCTCCTTGGTGAAATAGGAGCTAGTATCATCACTAATTTGAACTTGTATGCCTTACAAGCCTTTAATATTAATAAAGTTCAAGGAAAACTTCTGATTATTGAAATATTAAAGACTTGGGCTTAAATTCAAAGCATCTTTCACAAGATTCCCCAACCTCCCCCTTTAAAAGTAGAAATATAGGTTTTGTATTAATGGTCTTGAATGGAGAGAGGGAACTGAGGAAATATTTTGTTTCTGTACAGGAATTAGGGCAAGTTAGATCTAGTATTGTATAATAATTCTCATTTTTAAACAATTGAACATCGATAATAATGGCTTTTTAAGAGATCATTTATGCTAGATGCTGTATAGGTAATTTAAATATATATATCTTTTATTTTTATAATATAGATTGTCAGGTTTGACTTAGTTTTGTTCAGTCCAGTGGGGATGCAACTATGAGATACCCTAAATGAATTTATGAATAAAAGAAATAAAGAAATCCTGTAAAAACTTAACCAATGAAGTCTATACATAATAAGCAAGCAGATCATCTGTAATAGAAAAATAAGAATTAATTCTCATTTCTCAGTGTCAATGTAAACATCATTTCTTTTGAGAGAAATTTCCTGATGTTTCCATAGTGCCAGGAATTTTGCCAATCATACTATTTGGTGTATTTTACTTTAATAATGTGTTTCGTTTCTATTTTCCCTTTTAGACTTTGAAGTTTACGATGACAAAGACTGTTTCTATATTACCTAGGGGTAACGTTGTCCTCCTAGGGACCAAAATAGTTATTTTCACATAATAAATACTTAGTAAATACTTCTTGAATGAAAATATGCTGAACAAATGATCAGTAGTTGTACAACCGAATAGCTATAGAACAGAATCCCAGAGATCCAACTAAGATGACTGAGGAATATTATCAGTGTTGAAGGAGCAGATGGTATCATAATTGGATCAATAGTTTTGTTCATCTTGCTAGGAGAAAGATTATATAAGCAGAAGGCAATAGTCAGGCCAGGTAACATAGAAAAAGGCAATTCGAAATACCAAAGGTGGCAGTGCTAAGCTGACTGAGTGCATTGTTCGTTGGGTTGGCATGACTGTCTGCCCACTCACCCCATCTATTGGGTGAGAAGGCTGCATCAGGCTATTAGAATTTAGCATTCTGACATTTGAATCATAAAATTAACTCCTGTGGTCAGTTAATCAATAAACCTTCTGATAATTTGGATCCCTACATACTTTTCTTGCTTAGAGAAAATAGGCTGATTTTCAAATGCAAATGTCCATTCCATTTGACATTTTGATTCTTCCTCTAATTTCAATAATTGAGATTTCTGATTTTTTTTCAGTCTTAATGAGTTTTGTTAAGATGACATATCCCTGAAAGATACATGCCAACAAAATCAAGTTCTTAACTTCCAGGACGGAGGCTGCAAGTCTCGTTCCTTGTGATTTATGCAAGTGTAGTATCACTCATGAGGCTTCCTGCTCTCATCTGTGATATGAGGTGTTGTCACTTAACCTAACCTATGATCACTGTGACATTACATAAAAAACTATAACAGCCTTTCTCTTACAGGCAGTCAGCTGCTGACTGTGACCAAATTGTGGCTTTGTGTTATAATGGGACCAGAGACCACCTCTAGCCTTAATCACATGCAAAGCATCAAGATGCAAAATCTTCAGATCACACAGATGTCTCTAGGAAGCTGAAACTACTAATCAGAAAGTGAGTAGATTTGATGAATAAGTCAGTGAAATCAAGACATTTGGCTTTTGTTTGTCCATTGGAGGAACTTGAAATTTTCAGTAGAGGAGAAGGCTTAAAATATTTTTAAGATACTTTAGACACTTACTTTTGAGTTGCACAGACCCAAACAGATACCAAACTTTGGAACAAATAAAAGTAGCTTTAGACTATTAAGGTTTGTAAACCCCACTTTTTATCCAAAGGATGATATATTCAACTATAATAATATCAGAATTCTATGGATAGATGGAGCAAATATCTTGAATACATTTTTCTGTTGATTTTCTTACTGTGCCCATTTGGTTTTGCCCATAGGCAATAACTAATTTCTTGAAAGAGGATCTGTAAGAATAATGCCAGCTGCTGACCTAATCATCATTTCTGTTCTTCCGCAAATTGGTAAGGTGAGTCATTATTTCCTCTTTCAAGAGAGACTTAACCTTGTGTATTATATGGGTTGCTTTCATTAGTAGAAGCTTCAGCCTTGTGTTATTTGTGGAATGCTGATGGTTGATTTCATTGTTCATAGTGAATACCTTTTGAAATTGTATCTTAGATGTCATTCAGTGTTTCTTGGTATTGCTGACTGTTAGCCATTTAAGTATGGCTTATGGACCTAGCACCTGTGTGTTTTGCAAAGCAAGGCAGCAGGTGAAAAGGCAAATGAAATGGAGGCATATTTTAGATGGTGACACCTGGTCCCCCAGTGAACTGATTTACAGGCCAGTAACCATTCAGTGATAAAATGAGTGATTAGGTAAGCCGATTCAGTATTTAGTATTCAGTATTTAGAAGACTGAAATGACTAGTTTGTTTCCCAGTGGGTCTGTCTAAACAGATATTTGGTGACCTAATATTCAAAATTACACAATTGAATAACACTCAGGGCTTTTTGTCTGGGACTGGCATAAGACTGTTGAGACACGATTAACAATACAGAACTGGTAGTTATGAAGTTCAAGTGAAAGGTGCTTCTCTTGCTGTGTTAATTGGTCCCCAGTCTGCTGAGCATGTGCCTAGCTGTGAGTTGGCCATTCCTCATCCCCACAGCAGTCTGTATGACAGACTCTATCTAGGTCCATATACCTCACTACAAATAACTCAAATTCCCTCCTCTGTTTTTTCAGGTAAATTACTTATCTCCATTTCAGTAAACTTTTTATCTTGTCCTTTTGTTTGGAACATATTCCTCCGTTTCTTCACTTTGCTTGACTCTCTGTGTTGGTTTCTATCCATTATATGAAACAGCTGCCTCTCCCAGTCTTGAAGAAGTATTAGCCTGTATAGGAAAGGAACCTTATTGTTCAGCTGTTTCCGAGTTCTTGGTTGTCTTTTGAACCTTTGTTATTGTCCAAGCAACCGATTTTATTTGCAATAACGCCTAGTATTTGAGAGTGTACCAAGACCTGCCAGGGTCCCAAAGGAAAGGACCTCAGTCAGCACCTAGATTCCAGCTGTTGGAAGCCAGTCCCTCAGGCAGCAGCTTTTAAAGAACTCAAATACATACAGTCCTGTGGGACCACAAGCGTAAGCCCCACTGACCTCCAGAGCCAGGCAATCTGGAGGTGTCCCCTGGCAGGAGACACAAAAATCAGGGTGCTAGACAAGGGTATAAGTCCCCTTTGGAAGACACCAGTGAGCTGGTGCAAAGCAGAGAGAGAACTCAAAGATTGCACCCACCAGCCTTAGTTCCCTTGAGAACACCTCCATAGGCTCCTTGAAACGTGCTAAACCAGAGCCTGCCGGTCAGGCCAAAACTCCTGGACATGCAAATAGGCCTCTTTCTCCGAAAGACTGGGGGTTTCAGCCTGCTGTCTATGCAAATGCCCTGGAGGCGGTAATCTGCCAAGAACTATTTCTCCAACTGTTTAAGTTCCATGGGACACAGGAATGCAAGTCCCCTGGCCTTCAAGACCAGGTGATGAAGGGGTGTCCTCTGGGCTACATCCGCAAAAACTGGGTCACCAGATATACATAGAAACTCTCCTCTGGGAGATACACTCTGCAGCAAGGCAAAGGGGGAGTGCCAAGATGGCTGGCACCTGCCACGAAAAGAAAATAAAGAACAAAAAGAAAAACGAAAAACCTAAAAAAAAAAAAGGTGGGCTACCAGGGAGAAATAAAGTCTAGACATAAATAAGTAAATAAATAAATCAATTAAATAAAAGCCTAGAGTTAAAAAAATAGTGCCCACCAGATTCTATGTCCTGACAATATCCCAGCACAGCCCTGATTCTCATTCTGATGCTTTAAAATTAGCAAATAAGCCTCTTTCACATGAAGCCTGAGCACTTTTTAAAGGCTGTTTCTGCTCTGGGCCGTGGGGTGAGTGAGTTTGCTTGTGACCCCCCCCCTTTTTTTTAACATCTTTATTGGAGCATAATTGCTTTACAATGGTGTGTTAGTGTCTGCTTTATAACAAAGTGAATCAGCTATACATATACACATATCCCCATATCTCCTCACTCCCTCATCTCCCTCCCTCCCACCCTCCCTATCCCACCCCTCTAGGTGGTCATCTTCCTGTGCTATGCAGCTGCTTCCCACTAGCTATCTATTTTACATTTAGTAGTGTATGTGTGTACATGCCACTCTCTCACTTCGTCCCAGCTTACCCTTCCCCCTCCCCCTGTCTTCAAATCCATTCTCTAGTAGGTCTGTATCTTTATTCCCGTCCTGCCCCTAGATTCTTCATGACCATTTTTTTTTTTTTAGATTCCATATACATGTGTTAGCATATGGTATTTGTTTTTCCTTTCTGACTTACTTCACTCTGTATGACAGACTCTAGGTCCATATACCTCACTACAAATAACTCAGTTTCATTTCTTTTTGTGGCTGAGTAATATTCCGTTGTATATATGTGCCACATATTCTTTATCCATTCATCTGTCGATGGACACTTAAGTTGCTTCCGTGTCCTGGCTATTGTAAATAGAGCTGCAGTGAACATTGTGGTACATGACTCTTTTTGAATTATGGTCTACTCAGGGTATATGCCCAGTAGTGGGATTGCCGGGCCATATGGTAATTCTATTTTTAGTTTTTTAAGGAACCTCCATACTGTTCTCCATAGTGGCTGTATCAATTTACATTCCCAACAGCAACAGGGTTCCCTTTTCTCCACACCCTCTCCAGCATTTATTGTTTTGCTTGTGAGCCCTTTAAGAGCTGTTTCTCAGTTCACCACAGCCCCATATGTCTTGTGGCTGTGAGTCTAGTTGGTTTTCAAAGCTAGATAATTGGGGGACTCATCTCTCAGGTGTAGGTCTTAAAAGTTGGGGCTCCCAATATGGAATATGAACCCTTCACTCCTCAGACAGAAGAGCCAGGTTTTGGATTCCTTCCCAATTGCGGGTCACCATGTGGGGTGGGAGGTTGGAAGGTGAGGTTTATGCTAAGATTTTACCTCAGCCTGTCCTACATGCTTTGATGTGTTTTGTTTCCCTTCTTTGCCTGATGTAAAGAAGCTGTTCTGCTAGTTTTAGGTATTTTTTAGAAGAAATTATTCCATATGTAGCTTTAGATTTGTTATGTTCACAGAAGGAGGTGAATTTAGAATATTCCTGTTTTACCATCTTGAACCAGAACCCACCTCTTCTAATAGCTGTAGATTTGTAGTATAAGTTACTGCTCATTGTTTGAATTTCTTTTAACCATCAGCCACTTTCAAGTTGGTTATTTATGTTACAAAAATCCTGAGCCAAATTACTTTGTCTCAGTTACATCATCTGTAAAATAGAGAAAGCAATCCATAAACTAGGTAGTGATACCTACCATATAGAGTTGTTGAAAGGATAAAGCAAGTCAGTACACATGGAGAATTGACAACTGTTTATGTTATGTAGTAAATTATTCGTTAATGTTAGCCATGACCACAAAAATAACTGATGATGGAGAAGATAAGGGTGATGAAATGATAGATATATTATGTAACCTTTAATATTCAGGTCTCTGCTGGTTTGTAATAATTCAAAACACTACCAGACTCTTTCCATATTAAAATATAATTTTCAACTTCTCACTAATCAAGAGGAAAATATAGTCTTCAAGGAGACTCAGGCAGATATGACACTGCATTGAATCTTATGCAGTTAGGCAGAGGGGGCAAAAATCACATAGCTTACCTGGCCATCTGAAGAGTGGATCTAATAACAGGCTTAGGAACATTTTCCTAAAGAAAAAATTAGGAGAGAGAAATTCCCTGTTGAGTAATTAAAATAAACACAGGCACGATTTCAAAGAAGAATTTATTAATTAGTTTAACAATTATTTATTGGGAACAAAGTTCTAGTGGGAGGAAAATGACAAGCCACAAAAATCTGCATGCATGGTATTTCTCATAGCGATAAGTGGTGCTGAGACAAATGGGATTGTCATCTTTTGTTGGGTCTTAAAGAAGGAATCATTGAGAAGAGACTAGACAACCAGATAATTGGAGGAAGGGAGAAATGAGTCACAAAGCATCGTCAGGAAGAGCATTCCAGGTAGAGACAACATCAAGTCAAATGTTCTAAGGCAGTTAAGATGTGATGACACTTTAGGGTATTTCAGAAATAATAATAAACCCGTATGGGTTAATCTGAATGAACAAGTCTTAAAGCAATAGGAAATAGTGTCAGTGTATGTAGGACCTTTCATGAATTAAGTGAAAAACTGCTGACAGATTTTGAGCAAAGGAAAGAAATCTGAAAAGGAGCTCTCTGGTGCTATGTTAAGAATTGACTATTAGGAAGGAGAGTAAGGACACTGGGAGAAAACCTTTAGAAATCTGTTATATGAACCTAAGCAAAAGCACCATGGTAGGAGTGGAAGTATTGCAAAGGGACTGGATTCTGAGTGTACTTTCATAAAAGGATTTGTTTATGAATTGATTATATCATAGAAGGGAGAGTTAAGTGCCAAGTGCTTTGGGTAGAGAAATGCAGAAGGTTGCAACTGCTTTGGGGGAAATTGAGGGCAGAGCAATTTGGCAATGGTGGAGGTGGGACTGGTGAATCGGTAAAAGATACCACGAAGGACCAACAACCAAGAAAGAATGATGTTCCAGATGCCAAATGAGAAGATGTTTCAAGCATAAAAATATCAACTCTGCCAAATAATGTTAAGTCAAGAAAGGTGTAGAATAAGGCACGACCTTGTCGTTAAGCAACACAGCATCCCTGGTAACCTTACATGGAGTAGTGAGAATGAAAGTCTCTTCAGATGGGGAGGAGTCAGTAGGAGAATTGCTTTTCTTTTCTAGAATACCTTTTCACAGACACTGCAAGGTAGCTTTGTCACATCAAGGTCACTAAACTCAGAAAGCGGTCTTTGCTATTTCTGGCTCGACCTGATTCTTTTCCTTGATCAATGTGGATTCCATCAGAGCACAAAATCTCTCCCAGAATCAGAGTGAGTGGTGGTCATGATTCCTTCTATTTTTAATTTTTCTGGCTAACTAGGCCTAGCACATTGACATGATAGGAATCTAACGGATATGATTGGATTTAATAAAGCAGCATATGGCATTTGTGTGGGTACTCATTACAATTGCCAGCACTCAGTCACTTGTTTATTATTCTTTAAGCCATGCACATGCAGCTTGAAGCTAGAAATGTGGTAACAAATTTTACATCCTCTAACCTAGTACTCACTGTGAGTGAAACATCCTAATCATCTTTAGAAACCTGTTGTTATAATCCAACAAAGTTAGTTTACATCAGAGTATCTCTAAGACCTATTTGGTGTGAATTACATTATTTGACAACTGGCTTCTCAATATCTCCATTTGGATGTTAGGAGACTGAAAACTTAACATGACCTAAGTTTAACTCCTGGTTTTCTCTGCTAAGCCTACTTCTCCTGGAGTTTCCCCAGTTCCATTTGATGACAACTCCATCCTTCTAGGTATTAAGGGTAAAGTACTTGAAGTCATCTCTGAATGCTTGCTTTTTCCAACACCTCAAATTCAATTCACCAGCATATCCTGTTTTCTTGACCTTTAAATTATATCCAGATCCAATGACTTTCCACCACTTCCACTGGCAATATCCTGCCTGAGTCACCATCAATTCTAAGCTAGATTTTACTGCAGTAGCTTCCTAATTTGTGTTTCTAAGCTTTTTCCACAGCTACATTTTATTATCCAGATAGCAGCCAAAGGAATCTTGTACAGTGTAAATCTGGTGATGTCACTCCTCCAGTCTGGGTCCTGCAGTGGTTCCTGAGTTCCTTCAGTGTTCTGCGAAGACTTACCTTATGCTTCCTCCCTGTTCTCCTTATTTCTATAACCTAATATTCTACAGCTTTGTCCTTCACTCACTCTGTTCTGACCAACTGCCCTCCTTGTTCTCCTTTTTCTATTGTGCATAGTACTTACTGTAACACACTATATAATTTACAGATTTGATTTATTATTATTTGTAAATTTTTCTGTACCTCCTTGCTAGAATTTAAGCTCCATGAGAGAAAATTGAAACAAAACAGAACAAAACCAAAAAACAAACAAACAAAAACCCTTGTCAGCTTTGTTCAGTGAAGAATCAAAAGTGCTTTGATCTGTCTGGCATCGCATCTAGGTGCTTAGTGAATATTTGTTGAATGAATTGAATAAATGAATTAACCATTTAATCTCAAAATAATCTTAATGATGTCTATGTATTGTTATTATTTCCATTTCATAGATAAGGAAGCCTAGGCACAAAGAGCTTAAAAATATTTAAATTAATACAGCTAGCAAGTGACTGAGCTTGAATTTGAATATAAAAAGCCTACTTCTAGAATCAACAATTAAGTACTCAAGTTAGCACTCTTGAGAACCATACTGCAACTGTCCCATTGTATATGAATAATACAGAATAATATTTATTTTGAAATTAAAAAAGGGGACTGTATGTGTGAATAGATATGAAGAGACATCCCTGTCATGTTATGAAGTTTAAAAAATTACAGAACAAGTTCTATAGCATGATATTATTTTAAAAATTCATGCACATATACATATATATATATATACACACATACATATTTGTTCTCCAGTGTTGTTCATTTCCTTACTTATGAATATATACAAAGAGCAAATTACCCTAGAAGTAGATATAATATGGAGAAAGGGAATTTTTAGAATAATCTTTTTATTTTTTAGTATTTTGCAAATAGCAGTTCTTACATTATAACTTAAATAATTTAAAAATAACCAATACAACAACAGAATCCCCATAAATACCAAACATGAGTTCATATAAATGTCAACTCCCCTTTTCCCCAATGAAGTTCATAACATTTTTGTTTACCTCAAAATAAAGACACATCCTTTAGCATGGTAATTGGATTAGCTAATTTGGTCCTCAATGGGAGTGAGGATGCTGCAGGAATCTTTACTACTCCTTATGTATATCATTACATTTCAGTTTCACAGTATTTTGTTCATTAATATTCCCCAAAGCCTATGGAAGATGCTGGCAATGTTTATTTCTTTCAAATGTGATTTAGGTTGAGTGGTTCTGCACTTAACCCCCCACTTCCCCAAGTATAGCCTTCTGAACACATGGTATTCTCCCAACAGTAGTAGCAGTGATCTCCAATAGAGGATGGACAGGGAGTGACATATTTGAATTCTTTATAGGTCATAATTTGTTGACAAATCCTTGAGAGTACATGTTCCTTATTGAGAATAGCTGTTCTGATATGTTAAATATTAGGAAAATTAACATGTTCCTAATTTATCCATTTGGTCATCCTCAAAACAGGACTAACTGTGTTTTTATATAATTTATAATATAAGGTATTGTCTTTAAAAGTTTTGATTGAACTAACTTCCTATGTACATAGTAACTAATTGATGGCCTCCAGATACATTTGTGAAATTCAGATTTTTTAATCTTTAGGAGTGGCAAACAAGGAAAAAATCAATCATTTCATTTTCTTTTCAGAAATGAATGGATTTTTTCTCCTTACTGATTCTATTTATATTAACATATATGTACATTTTTATCAATGTAGCTTTTTATTAATGTAATCATTTTATCTGTATATATAATCAATTTAGTTATATTACTTTCATTATAGTGCAAGTTTTTAAAAATTATAATATTAACTGAGTGGTAAATTGAAAGTAGTAGACTGACTGAGTGGGAGCAAATGTATTATCCACAGTGCTTTCTGGTGTAGACAGGCATGTGGAGGATGGAGCCCATGCTATCTATGTGCATGTGACATAATTAATAGGAGAGAGGAGGAGATAAATACAGTTTGATTGGATCAAATGAAACATAAAGTTGAAATAGCATAGGAGTTCTAAATTGTCATTCTATATTAACATCCTGAAAATGTTGGATTCCACTTATAAATTTATAATTACATTTTCATGCTCAGAGTCAACTAATTTTTTGCTCTCTTTCAATGCCATCAGCTCTTTCTTCAATTGGCCATCTAAGAGCATTTCAGAGCCAAGGTTATTAACATATTTCTAAACAAGAAGCTATTTCCCATGAAGTCTCCAAGGTGTTAAATTTTAAGCCAATACATATATTATGGTAGTTAGGGCTCTCTGATTTTCATTTATGCATATCCCAATCAGCATATGATCACAGCTGGAAAAATGAGCTTGAGTAATGAAATAAATGAGAT
Source organism: Monodon monoceros (assembly GCF_005190385.1). NCBI lineage: Eukaryota > Metazoa > Chordata > Mammalia > Artiodactyla > Monodontidae > Monodon > Monodon monoceros. The sequence goes on along the minus strand of NW_021703777.1, from coordinate 83,387,540 downwards.
CCAAACCAATAGTTTTTCTTAGAATAGAGACCATTAGTTTAATTGCCACAGATGGATGATAATCAGGTCTCAAAGCTCTGGTACTTGGAGTAGTCTTTTAAACCTCAAATATGAATTTAACGCTATGTTCTTTGAATGATCACCCAAGTGGAATAAAAAAAAATATCCCCATGCTGAAAAGTGATAAATTTACAATTTACTGGGGAATATTCTGGGAATTCTGAGTTTTACAGTGATCCCTCAAATCTTTAAGTTCAGTATGCAGGATGCAGTGGGTGGAGCTGTTTACCCAAGGTCCTCACCTGTAAAATGGATATTATCATATTCTTCATCAACATCATCCTCATCATCCTCACCATCACCATCACCTTCACTATTATCATCATCATCCCTATTAATAGTGTTGGGTTTATTGAGATAACAGTTATAAACCATTAAGCATATCCCCTGGTAGGTAATAACCAAACACAAGCGTTCTTCATGGATTCTTAAGTGAAAGTTGTATAATGTTGCTAAGTCTCAGATTCCCCATTTGTAACGTGCGGATTACAATGCCTATTTCTAGGCTTTCACGAGTATTAAATTTGAATAATGTCTGTATTGTATAGTACTTAAACATTACTTGACGTGTAGCACCACCCATAAAGTTGAGTCCAACTTGTCAAATTCAAAATTGAGTCAAAAATATTCTCACAAAGCAGATGGTCAAAGCTGTGTAGAATTAGCTTTCAAGGAGCATTCATTCTCTGAAACTAGAAGTCGGTAGATAAGTATTCTTGTTTCTCTCATCTCCTACATTGCATTGAATCCTCCCCACAAACCCCTTATAGACATTTATCTATTTTTATAAGAAACATCTCTAAACAGTAAATCTTAAATTTAAAAAAATTCCAATGAATGAAAGAAGAATTGAGAGTAATTTAAAATATGATACATTTCTGTATATTTTCAACCTTTCATCTGCAACTCCCATCCTTCTTAGTTTTCTCCCATGTTAGTACTGAACTTTGCTTTAAGAAGACAGCTTTTTCATCTCAAAGAGGTAGCATAGAAAGAGCAAGGAATTTGGAGTCAGACTAGCCATGTTTATAGTTCCAGCGCTGCCAGGTTAAGATATAAAACTTGGGTAAGTCATGGGACTTCTCAGTTTTCTTTTCTATAAAAAGTGGGTAAAAGTACCACTACTGTAAAGTTCTATAAGGATTACATATAATACGTGTGAAATTCCTAACAGGTACTAATTAAATTATAGCTCTCATAACTCTAATTTCATGTTAAAATATACCCTGTTCTCCATTTGTTACTCAGATTTTTCCATGGATAAAATCCCTTAGGAGCAATTATCAAGACACTTCTTTCATAGACTAGTTTCAAAGTAAATTCCCCTGTTGTTTCAGCTTTACTCAGTTCCTTCCCTTTGTCTTGCATTCTCCCTCCAGGCTGGAAAACTACAAAAAAAGAGAGTCATTGACTTTAAATAGACTGGTATTAGCACCTTGAAGGAGAGTTTCTTAAAATTCTGTCTCCTAAACCGAACATAGAAAATATTCTATTTTCTTTCTAAAAATGTAAGCTCTAGGCCTCAGTATCTAGAATATTCTGAATTCCAGAGACAATGATGAATTTTACTTCTCAAAAAAATCTGAGCTCCCTTTCCCTCCGTGCTTTACTTTCTGCAAGTTTACCCTGTCCTTGGAATATTTTCTTTTTTCACCAACCTGTTTCCCATCTAGACAAGACCTTTTCTTCCTTCAGGTCTAGGTTCAACTCAACCTTGTTTTCTTAATTTGAAAAATGCACTTATATTTTATCTTAGGTTTCTGTTTCATGATAATGATCACAGATGTAATTATTTTCTTCACATTTTTTCTCCCTTATGGTATGTCCATGAGAGTCAAGAGAGTTTGTGTGTTTTCCCCTTTATAACACCAGCACAGAAATAGAGAAAGGCTGAGCTAGGAATGCCAGTGATGTATCTATTACTTGTGTTGTGTGATTCTTTCATTTATTTTTCCACTTATCTTTGTGATCCAGTTGCATTGCTATCATTTTTCTCTTCTCATAAAATAAAACCAAACAATAAAAGAGAAGCTTAAGATAATAGTCTAGTAAAAATTATTTCAGCTAAAACATAATTGAGTAAATGTAAGATAAAATTTACTAATATGGGTCGGAGAATTTTAAATTTATCTCCAAAGGTTAATCTCTTTGGAAATTTGATTATTACTTTTATTAAAAGAAGTAAAGAAAATAACATCTGCAAAAGCCAATTTAATTACTTTTAACTTTTGTTATATTTCCAGCTCAGCCTCTACTGTGTGATTTGGGGCAAGTAATTAATTTCTTGCCTACAAAATGGAGGAAGAATTGAACCTACCTCATAGAGTTTTTAAGAGGTTAAAATGATTCAATATATGTAAAGTACTTAGACTATTATAATTGCTGTTAGTTAAAAAAATCCTATAGTATTTGACACTATACCTCTAAAATTTCTTAGATATGACACTTATACCATCAAGGAACCCATGTGTCTTGCCATTTCACCTCTCTGTTTAGTAAAAATACATATTAAATGAGTTAGCATTCACTTTTTAGTAACTAACTTGTTCATGGTAGTTTCAACATTGCACATATATTGCACAAAAATTTCCTATATTTGCTTGAAATATAGGAAAATTTAAAACTCAGCAAAAGTTTTGCCCTTTACGTACTGTAGATGAAACTATATGAAATAGTCTGGTTGGTTTTATTGGCTAGGACAGCAAATACTAAACTTGATTCCTTATAGTGTGAATAAGTTAGTCCCATAAGGAGCTTTCAGTAACAGTTCGGTTTACCAAATAGCAACCTAATAGATGGACAACCTCCTCCCGTGGTATCTGAAAATCACACTGGATTGTGAAAGATTTTGAAACAACAGCCGTACCAATCAGCAGGACATACCCAAAATGTTAATTCAAAAACATCTAATAAAGTGTCAATGTAAGGTCTATTTACAGAGATGGAGGTAGGATAAAAGGATTCAAGAAGGGACGGTGAAGCATTCTGGCACCAGCAAATGTTGGACGCCTTTATTACCTGTTTGCCCAAAGGAGCAATGTGATATAGGGAAATGAGGGGAACCTAGCACTTGGTGAGAGTGGCAGCTGTGGGAATTTGATCCCTGAGGCAGAGGAAATCAATCACCATAAAAAACTGCAGCTTGGCAATAAGGACAGGAAGGATTGAATCTCTCTGTCTCCCTCTCCCTCTCCCTCTCGCTCTCCCTCTCACTCTTCCTCTCCAGAGCACCAATTCTCTGCTGCTGCCTCTGCTGGCCAAACCAAAACTGAGGATAGAGGAGTTGGGATACAGGGGATGATGCAGCCCATGGAAGTCAACCCCCTGCAACCCAGAGAAGGCGTAGATGGGAGCCCAGAGGAAGCATCTGATGGGAAAATGGAGGTAAGTCAGCCCAACAACCTTCTGGACAATTTCGTAATTTTAAGGTACTTTTATCTTATATTAAGTGAATTCAGTTATTTCTCTGCTTATAATAAAATTTGTGTAATCAATCAATGTGAATAGGAAGAAAACATCTACATGTGTATGACACAACTTGTATGGCTCAGCTTTTGTGAATAAAAATAACGCAGGAATAATTTTATTCCCTAGTAAATGAAAACTACTTACAAATGGAATTCAGTTATTTTCTAGTCACATTAAGATTTTAAACATACTTTCTATATTACCTTGGCAGGCCGCTCGCTATCTTTGAGTGTTTATGTTTCCCTTATGCTGATAAGCATTTTCTTCCCTGGTCTTTTGGTTTTAACATAGTAGTATTTATTACAGAAGCTTATGCTATAATTATGTACAGTATTGTCCTTTATTGTTCAGGCTTGTGAAACATTTTCATTATTGGTTGAGACTTAGGACTATCAATGTTTAGGTCCAGTACAGTTAGGACAGCAGGTAGCAAATAACGACACGTTTTCATTGTTATCTTGCACAATTTTAATGGTACTATGAGATCATCAAATTCACATAATTTTTCTTTGGATTCCACGCCAAAGCCAATTTGAGATCATGAAAACATAGAATTCTAATAATTAAGGGAATACCGTTATCCAAATAAATTAGTGATTTATTTATCATATTATATAAACATATACACACATATATACGTGTGTATATATGTATAGAATATGTCTTTATAGGTGTGTATATATTCAATCTGAATTGTATTTCCTAAGGAAGAAGATAACAGCCTAAGCTTATCTTACATGTTGTGATAAATGCCAAGGAGTAGCTGTTTAGGTCTGCAGTGCTTTTTGGTCACAGTCACCCTTTATACTCCTAGAAATTATTGAACATCCCCAGAGTGTTTTCGTTTATGCAGGTTACAGCTATTAATATTTTACATTAGAAATTAAAATTGAGAACATTTTAAAACATTCATTTATTTACTTATTTTAAAATGATGATAAACCTATATATTAATACCTATAATATTCTGAGGAAAATGTATTTCACAAAACAAGAACAAATAAATTAATGAGAACAGTGACATTCCTTCATATTTTTGCAAATCTTCTTGATCTCTGGCTTGATAAAAGACACTTGAACTCTCATTTGTACTTCTCCATTCAATCCGCAGTGTTTACATACTGTGTTAGTTGAACTATGTGAAGAAAATCTGGCCTTACACAGATAATGCAACTGGAAATGCAGAACCTTGTGGACCCTGAAAGGGTCTTGAGGACCCCCAAGGGCTCCAGGGACCACACTGAACTTTAGAGCATTTTTCTCATTAGAAATAGGCAATGGAGAACCATGGACTGATTCCCTTGAACCCTATCCCCTGATAATTGGTTCGGAAAAAAGAGCAACAGTGTTATAAAAAATGTATATGTATTTTATCACTTAGTAATCACACTACCTTATAAATAAGACGGGTATGATAATGCCCAGATTTTAGCTGCTAAGCTGGAGACACACAGAGGAACATGTCTAAAGCCACAATTTATGTGAGAAGCAGAAATTTGGATCATGTCTGTTTGATTTCAAAGACCAAGCTCTTTCCACTGTACCATCCTAAGGGAAATTCTGTTCTTCAACAGCATCGACTGGTAGGAATTGAGAAGAGAATAGTTTCAACTGTCAGTTGATGTGGTTTAACTTTCATATGACTTTTCTTATGTAATATTTGAGTTCCACTGCTTGTATGCCTTTTATCTTTTACCAGTGTTGTTGTTTCTTGTAATTTTTTTCAGTGTTGTTTTCAAAAGAATACTTAAGCTACACTATATGGATAATAATTAGTCTTCGGTGAGCACTAAACTATTTCTACCCTTAGTTTTTAGATATTCTTCAATATACGTGCATTATTTCATTGGATATATCATATGCATGAAGTTAGAAATGAGCTTTTCTTCTTCCTTATCAACAAGCAGTATCATCAGTATCTCTACTTGCATCCCTAGTCTCCCACAGGATTATTACAAAATCCTGACTCTTCCTAATACCGTGCCTTAGAAGATACTGTTACAGGGGTATACTTTTCTCAATTAAAAAGACTGGGTAACTCCCTTTTTGATGGGCGTGAGAACAGTGAACATCGAGGAAACAGAATGCATGGTCATATCTCTTAGTCTAATTTCAGTGACACTCTTCCTCAAAATATCTTCCTTTGTGACTGGTTCCACAAACTTTCAGTGCCACCACTGGATATCAATCCCTGACGATTGGAGTGTTTTTCCATTAAAATATAGATGTCCATGAGGTGGAGTTTGAAGGAGTTAATAATTAGTGATCATAATTTACTTTTATGAATTCAGAGATATCATCAAATAGTTGATGTCATTTGACTCTGTTTATGTTACTTTTCCTCCACCCTTGGTGTGTGATTTTTATCCGTAAAGTCACGAGATAACTGCTTAGCCTTCACATTTCACTTTCTCATTCCAGGCAAGGAAAAAGTCAGACATTTCAAAAGCCATTTCTGTGAGAAGGTTTATCTTTTATTTGCAAAGGATTCCTTTGTCACCAAACATCCATTCCTGTCTCACTGCCCAGAAACACATGATAAGAACACACCTCACTGGAAGGTAGCAGGGAGAAGAGAGTGTTCATTTTCTAGTTCCTCTGGTAAAGGAAAGCAAAAGAGAAAGTGATTAAGCAGACAGCTCATTATTCATTTATTCTTACTTACGTATGGAGTGCCTACTGTGTTTGAGGCACAAAATTATCCTCATCATTATAAAGCTTACATTGTAGTTCTGTGAGACAGGCTATTAAGGAAACAGGTAAAATAGTTAAACATGGGATTGAGATGACCAAGAGGAAGGATGCCACTTTAAAGACTATGGTGAAAGTAGACCTCCATAATAAGAAAGCATCTGGATGGAGACTTAGAAGTGTTGAAAGATGAAGCCATTTGGATTTGAGTTAGTAGTGTTTCAGTTAAAGGAAATGGTAAATCAGAATTCTGAGGCAGAGTGTCCATGGTAATCATCATATCCAGTGATGTCCAGTGATCATCATGGGATGAAGGTGAGCAGAGAAGAGTGAGCTAGAGTTAGGAAAACAGGAGACGTGGTCAGAGATGTAAAGCAGGGCTTTTTAAGACATTGTTATATGTTTGTCCTTTCCTGTAAAATGGTAAATTATTGAGGTAGGCGGAAAGGGTTGGAGGAGCTTGAAAAGAGTGTCTGCCGTATTGTGCTATATAACATTAAAAACTATATTTGAAATAATTTGTTCATCATGTAGTACTATTATGTATGTTGTTTCATTTAGTATTTACAATAAAAGATGAAATATGTAGATAAGGCAGATACCACTCCCCTTTGTATGAGGAAGAGATAAAGCTCAGGAAACATATGCTACTTATAAAAAATTAAACACCTTATTAATAGCAGAACTTGGACACAGAGCCAAATTCTGTGCCTCCTGATCTAGAATTTCCACTATACCCTGCTGCCATATTTGTTTTTTCATTGTGGATAATGTCATTATATCTTTATATTTACTGTCTTGAAATTAAGTCAATTTTCATTTTATTTTTGATTCATATGTTAAAAGATAAGCTGAGGCATACTGAAATTTTTAAGAGTTTATGTGAGCAAAAGTTGATTCCAATTGGCCAGCACCAAACCAGAAGTGGTTAGGAGTACTCCACCAACAGGATCTGGGGGAGACAGTTCTATAGAGAAAAGGGAGAAGCAAAGTAAGGAAATTGTTGATTGGCTATAGTTTAAAGCCTAGTTGGCTGTTTGTGATTGGTTGTCCTTAGGTTTCAATTTCATAACTTTGAGGCACTTAAAGGCTTAGATTTTGGTTTGCTTACACAGGTCACCATGGCATTAGACACCCCTCAGTTTAATGACCTCCTTGTTTAATTAATTCACACTTTGAAAGCTTTGCTTTCTAGAAATTCTTATGCACTGAGTTAGCAGCCATTAAGGCTGATGGAATTTTGTTGAGATTCAGCTTTATCTTTTTTTTTTCAATATAAAAATTCTTTGTGAGGAAAAAGAATAACAGTTCCTCTGATTGTCATGAGTTCAATGGAAATTAACATTAATGATCCTGTCTAAACCAGATAGATTAAAAAAACAATTTCTATTCACCCTTGTTCTCATAGCTCCTGACTTCAGAATAAAGGAAGCCGGCCCATAACACACCCTTAATTCTGGGCCCCACACTCAAGTGGGCATATCAAGTGGCCACTCATATAGAACACTTTTCCAAGTTCCAACACCCTTGCACAACTGGCAACTTTTTTTATTCCCTTCTTGGAATGTTTGGTGAAATGGCTGCTTTAACATTAGACTTACTTTCTCTGACAGCTTTCAAAAGATGCTTTGATTGAATATCTAATGAGTTTAGAGCATAGGTTTTTAAAAAATTTATGAGAGCCATGTATGATTATTAGCAACTACTTGAAATATTCAGAAATAAAAATTTCTCCCATCACCATGAAAATGATTACATTAGAATGTTCACATAATGCATGGGTATGTGCACATACACACACACATACGCAAATACACACATTTGAAATCTTAATAGTTTTTTTGCATTTTGTTTTTTTCCACCAAATAATATATCATAAGTATTTTCCTAAGTAATTTATTAGTTTATGAGAACATCATCTTTTTTAACATTGGAATAATATCCCATAGTTTGGATGTACAACTGATTTAATTAAGGATTTATTGGAAATTTTGAAAAGATATTAATGGTAAGCAAAATATTTTGAATATTATATATTCATTCCCAAATTGCTTCAAAATATAGTTTATAACTACTCACCCTCCTGAATAAAGTCTGAGAATTCTTATCTCACTATATCCTTGCCTCTAGGATCACATATTATCATTGCAGCTGGCTGTGATCCTCATATTTGATGGCTGCAAGAAAGTTGCTTCACTTTTTTTTTTTTTTTTTATGCGGTACGCGGGCCTCTCACTGCTGTGGCCTCTCCCGCCGCGGAGCACAGGCCCCGGACGCACAGACCCAGCGGCCACGGCCCACGGGCCCAACCACTCCGCGGCACGCGGGACCCTCCCGGACCGGGGCATGAACCCGCGTCCCCTGCACCGGCAGGCGGACCCCCAACCACTGCGCCACCAGGGAAACCCTACTTCACTTTTAAAATCCTGTTTATATTTTGGGCAGTTAGAAGGAAAAAGGTAAAGAGAAAATTTGTGAATTATATTTTCTCTGCCCATAGTGTATATATTTTTTTCTAGTAGGTACCTTCTTATCCCCAACAAAAAAGGAGACTGGACACTGAGTTAGCAACTTTCTGTTTCTGCTGTGGAGGTCAGTATTGGTAGCCACCAGACAAAACAAGTTCGTATCTCAGTTCTGGCATTTACCAGCTGTTTATTTTTGTGCAAGTGGCTTTATCTCTTTAATCTTAGATCTTTATCCATCAAATGGGGCAAATAATAGCACCACAATCAACATGATTTTAAAGAGGATTAAACAAATTATTGTAAAAACAGGTTGATCATATGTCTAACATTTTGTAGGCATTTTATTAAATGTTGGTCATAGTAATAAAAACTATTATCACTGTTCCCATAATAAGACTTTTAGATGTAATGATCTTTTAAAGTTAGGGATATTAATATTTTATACATTTTATATTTTGTCAGTTTTGTTAGAAATAGTCATCATATCTGCTAAGTGGTTATAGGAGGAAATATAGGAAAACTATTGACTTTTGTATATTTCTTAATAAATTGCCAATTCTAAATTAATTAAATTTTCTACATATTTAGTCTTAACATTTTATTTCCCCTTTCTTCAAAGTTTATAGCTTAATTTTCTTTATCATGTGTTATTACTGTGGCTAATTTTTCCAGGACAGTGTTATAAAATAATGATGTAGATCCAAATTTGACAAAAACAAGAAGAAAAAATAAAAATACAACCATAAAATTGGCAAATATTGTGCTACATAATAAGCATATTCATTATGAGACAACTTAAAGATGTAACAGGGCTTCCCTGGTGGCGCAGTGGTTGAGAGTCTGCCTGCCGATGCAGGGGACAAGGGTTCGTGCCCCGGTCCGGGAAGACCCCACATGCTGTGGAGCAGCTGGGCCCGTGAGCCATGGCCGCTGAGCCTGCACGTCCGGAGCCTGTGCTCCGCAATGGGAGAGGCCACAACAGTGAAGAGGCCCACGTACGGCAAAAAAAAAAAAAAAAAAAAGATGTAACAGTAATATATATAAATTGACACTAATTAATTTGAATATTTTTATAAATATATCAGAAATTTTACATAAAGTGACATAAGAAGAGACAGCTAGAATAAAACAACAATGAGTTAATTTTTGTAGTAACCAGATTTCTAGATGTAAAAATCGGTATGAGACTGAATAGATTTTGTGGATAAATTCTATAAAACTGAGGATATGTACAATAATTATGTTAGAAGAAAAGCTTCTAAATTCACTTTATAAAGCTAACATAGAATATTCTAATACAAATACATGACAAAATCCCTGTTGAGTCAATCACCAATAAAAGTTAATAGTGTATGGTAGAACTTAATATTGAAAATTATTTTGTAAGTTATTAATAATACAGTTGACCCTTGAACAACATGGGGTTAAGGGTGTTGCCCCTCATGCAGTTGAAAAATCTGCATATAACTTTACAGTCAGCCCTCCTCTGTATCCATGGGTCCAAATCCACAGATTCAACCAACAGTAAATGGTGTAGTTTGTCATATGTGTTTATTAAAACAAAACCTGCATGTAAGTTAACCCATGCAGTTCACACCTGTGTTGTTCAAGGGCCAACTGTACTGAAAAGCAATTCTTAGCAATTGAAAAGCGAAAGCTTTTAAATATAAAATAGTAAAAAGCATCATCATCATTTCTCTGGAAGTTCTTATTTACCTGGAAAAACACAGGAATTTAGTAAAACATTTTTGACCCCTGTCAAAGGAAAGTAAAACAGGCAAGGAAGACTTTATTCATGATTATTGCAATGGGGGAGAAAGGCCAGAACTCAGTCTAATCTCAACTCTGCTGTAAAGAAAGTGATGGAGAATTTTTAAGAGCTGGGGTGGGGGGATCTTAGACCACCTGTGTTTGAAAATTGGCCTTACCCAAAGGAAAAGTAAACTTTCTCACGTCTTCCTGATGGGAGGTTGTTTTACAGATTTTGGGGTGCGTGGGGGGGAAGAGAGCTTCTACCTTTCCACAGAAAGTAGAAGATAAGGGCCATAGGGGGATGCTATCTTGCTTGATGATTGTATTTCAAAGGAATGGTTTCCAGGTCCTTAAGAAAGACACTCCTGGGTTGCGACACTGGCAAGAAGTTTTTTAAAACATATCTCAAAGGGAAGGGGATAAAGAATTTACAAGTCTTCCAAGGAAAATGTTTTCAGAAAAGGCAGGTCAGGACATAGTCAGGAAGAAGTCTAGTCAGGCTGAGGGAAATGCTGAAGCCATCTTGGTTACTCCAAAAAGGAATGTATATACTATAAATATAAATGATGTACATATTTGATAAAATAGAAAATATAATAATACAATAGAAAAAGTTTTCTTTCATTATAACAGAAGACAAAACTTAAGAATAAATCAAAGAGAACTGTATAGAAACTATATAAAAAGAAAATTTTACTAAAGAATTTCAAATTAGACTTCCATAAAATAATTTCTCCTAAATCCGTAAATGAAAAGACTCAACATCATGTAGACTACATAAAATACAAAACTAAAAAGTAATTAATAAATAATAGAATCAAAATTAAAAATTCAATGGGATTTTAGCTTGGCATTTGACTTAATAATACAAATGTTCATTTGGAGAAAAATAAAGGGGTAAAATGAACAAAGCATATTTTGAATGAGAGGATAATGAAAATTTACTTTGTTCTATCAGTTTTGAAATAAAGTTTCTGTGATTATAATATTTATGTAAACCTGGAGACAGATAAATGGAACAGAACAAAGAATTTCAATATTTAGGTAGGAATTTTGCATGTGATAAAGATGGCATTAAAATTTGTTAGAAAACAGATTGGTTATTGCATGAATGGCGTTGTGATAGCTGGTGATACGCATTACATTTTCTCAGGATTTTCAGATTCATTAAGATATTAAGCAAAGTGTTACACATAAAGGCTCTGAAGTCATGTTGAAGTATGAGATTCTTAGTTCTCACTGCATAATTTTGGGAAGTTGTCTTTCCCACTGTGTGCTCAGTCTCTTTTTAAAAAATGGGCATTATAATAGTCATTAACTCATTAGATTATTTTAAAGATTACATTAAATATATATTATTCAGCACTTAACCACAGTGACCAGCACATAAGTTCCTTAAATATAAGCTATTAGTATATCATTAGTTACAAAGGAATGACAGTTACTTGTTCCAATATTCTTGGTCCCAACATTTTGTTACCAAGTACTTGTAGATACTACCACATTGCCAGTTAGAATGTAGTATCAGTATAGCAATCAGCCATACATTTGTTCATTAAGCAACTGTTTGTAGATTGCCTAGCAATTTTCCTGGCATTTTGGGAGACAACAGCGTGTCAGGCAAGGTTAACTTAAATGGGTTAACAAAGATGCAAGTAAACAAAATATTAGCCAGTAATAAATTCAACTCTGAGAATTAAATAGGTTGCTGGAATATTAAGGGAATTAAATAGGTTACTGGAATATTTTATCTCCCATTAAAATAATGGGAGGAAGGCCAACATTACTGAAGTTCACTGGGCAAGGAGGAAACTGGTGGGATACACAGCTCTAGAGGTAGGAAGGTGCTGGATACTGGCTTCAAAGGCCAGGACAAGGAGTTAGAATCGTATGCTAATATGATGGAAACTATTGGAATTTTTTGAGTAAGAAGGTGTTATGAGCTGATTTATATTTTAAAGGATTATTTTGTGGAGAATGAATTATTAGGGGATACATTAGAAGCAGAGAAGCCATTAAGAAAGGATGGTGCTTGGGACTAAGGTGGTAATAATAGGAATGGACAAGAGTTTCATGAGGAATTCTGAGACTGGCTTGATTTTCTTTTGGGAGGCCTCTTTTAATGTTGTTGTTTTTTGTTTATTTCTGGTTATTGCTATTTTTATTTATTTGTGGAATTTTTCTTCCTGTATACCTCTATGGAATTGGGAAGTACTTGGATTGAATGTCTGAAGAAATTCAAAAATGTATAAAATTGGATAGACCAACAATGGGCACAATAAAACTGAAGATTTGAATACAATAAAGACAGAAAAGGAAGTGGGTTTATGTGGTACAAGGAAAAGACATTGATTCTCTAGTGGGAATGTCCGGTTTCTAGATCTTAAAATAGTTATATGTATGTGTTTAAGAGATTTATGATAAAGATGTTTCATTGATTATCTATGTGTACAGGAAAAATAAGTGATACAAGTGAAGAAATTGAAAAGAATGTAAAACTACTCACAGATGAAAATGGGAACAGTTACTTAACTCACTAAAAAAGCCAATTCTGTAGGTATATATTTAATATGTACCGTTTACAAATAATTCTGCTGGGCATTATGAAATAGATGCTTGTCTTTTTAAATTGAATACATTGAATTTAATTGAGTACGATTGTAGAATAAGGAATACCTAATGTGATCATCACTATACCACAGATAGGAAGAAGGATGCGTAAATTTCAGAAGAGATTGTTAAAATGAGAACATAATGCCAGCCTGGATGTGGCAGTGGTCATCAGGAGTGCGGAAAAGTATCAAAAGGTGCTTTTTGGTCCTTTTTGAGTATGGTATAAGAAAAGGAAAAATATCAACAATGCTTTAAGAGCTAGAATAGTTAGTATATTGATTTAGATTTTTCTTCTTTTAATAAAAAGAAAAGATGATTCATGTCTTGAATCACCAGGAGACAAATAATACTCTGTGAATCTAAATTAGAATTTTTTAAATTTGGTTAAATCTAGTTCTAGAGGCCCAAGTTCATATTGATGCAGAGCATAAGTGAATTACTCTCAGGCCCTGGCAATTGAGTGTGCAATAATTATATCATGATGAGATAATGAAGAGACTGTCAGGCTTTTTTAGGCGAGGAGGCTTGAGGATACAAATATTTGAAAATGGAGAATGCCAATTAGTTTTCATGCTGCCCTATTAGTAGGACAGAGAGTTACATTTTGTCAGTTCTGCAGTGAAATGAAGGCAGGAGGGAAACAAAATGCAGCTCACATGGTGGTGTTCCTGTTGAACAAGTCATGGCCATTATATGCTGGAAATAACACGGTAATTAAAAATCAGATTTCCTTGCCAGCAAAAGCCACTTCTGAACTACTTTGACACAAGTGATACATAGGACAGTGCTACTGCCTGATTCCTGTATTCTATTTGCTTGAAAGTAGGATCCCAAGTGTGATATTTATCAGTACTTATGTAAAAAAAATCTTAGCATCAATTTATGTTAATTACCATAATATTTATGTGCTAGCTGTTTGATCTCGACCAGGCCTGGAAGGGTCTATTAAACTGTATTTAAATTTATTCTGCTTTGTAGGTGTCCAGTAAAATGAACATTGTAAATAGCTCTGCTCTAGGGTTAATTTGTTCTGTAAAATTACACATATTTCTCCAGAGTATTCATTAGTGAGATAAAACATAGAACCAATCTAGATGCTGAAGGATTATCATTATTGCCATACAGATATCTTTGATAAAATTCCAGTTGGGATTACCTCCCAGGGCCTGAATAAACAAAGTAGAATATCTCAAATCTCAGCTTGCACATATATCTTGCAAAAAAACACAGATGAAATTGCTGAGAATTGCAGGCCAATCAAAACATTAGAAAGCTACTTGCTGCAGTAATTTATTGAAGAGTTTTCAGTGACATTTTGATGCTCAACATATAACTCTAGTGTTATTAAGACATAAATTAAACCTAAAATTCCACTATAACACTCAGCACATTTCAGCAATTCAAATGTATTTTCAAGCATCCTTTGGCCTTTTGAGACTGAAAATAACATAAAAGTTGATAGTTCCTATAGGAAACAAAATATGTTATACCTTTAAAACACACACACAGACACACAGATACATACAGAAAGTAAAGGAAAATTAAAATTACATTAATATATATAACCTTTTGAAAATAGATGTATCATAAATTTTGCTGTAATTTCATATTTTTAAAATCTTTGTTCTTTGTATTCTCACTAACTGTATTACAAAATACTCAAGCTCTAGAGATGTGTACAAAGTAAAACATGAAAGATTCCATCTCCTTTTTATACTCTCCCTTCTCCAAATTAGTAGGTTATGGCTTGCTGTGAATTTTTCCACTTCTTGTCCTATTCATTGTCTTGCCTATACTGTACATACATAGATTAGAATTTTTATTCAAATTGGATTAAGCCTTGTTTTTGTTTTGTTTTGTGCAATTTGATTTTTTAACTTAACATTTTGATTTGGAGCAATTTCTTGAAGGAGACCAGGTAAGCCACAGGATGGAAAAAAAGAACTGAACCTTTGGGCAGTTCTGTCAGTACCAATAGCAGTAGTTTGTTAATCATCCAAGGTCCTGACATCAGGTAGGAAACCCCTTAGTTTTTCTACACTAATTAAATTGCTAATTAAATTTTAAAATGCTGGAAAATTATAGAACTATTTATAAATATTTATAAACAGCCTTTTTGTTCAACATTGTATCACCAGTTTTCCCATATCATGACACGCTAATTTTAAAGGTTTCATGGAGGTTCATTGTATGTAGTCGTCATAATTTACCTATTACATCATTCTGCCTTTAACAATGGAGATTTCTCCTTTTTTTCTGCCAATAAATCATGATGTGATTAATATTACTGAGGATAAATCTTTTTTCCTAGTTGAGTTCAATTTCTTATCACAGATTCCCATGAGTGAAATTATCTTTTAAAACTATTAACACTTTCAGATCACTTATAGCTTTTCATTTAAATTGAGGTTAAAGAGAGAACTCTTTAAAGTCCCAAAATGATATTAAGAACAATTGTGAGATGAAAGTCTTTTAATTGTTTTGTTTTAAATGCTCCAGCTGATAAGATTTTCATGATTACTCTTCATTAATGCTGATTTTTCTCTCAAGGTTACTAAACTTATTATGTCCATGGAACTGCTCTGGCTCTGTACACACTGTTAATTACATTTTCTTTAGAAGCTCTATTTATTTAGAATTCCTAGTGCCTGTTCAACTACAGTGAAAGAAAACATATCTCAAAAACATTATAGGGAAATTAAATCAGCTAACACTTTGCTGACAGTGTTGAGAACCGTGCTGGATCTACCACTAATAAGAAAAAGAAAGGCTCATATTTATATCATTTTCCCCACCACACCAAATCTTACGTTGTATCTAATTGGTGTTTCTGTATTAGTTAAGGTTCAGTCACAGATTGAATTCGTAAGAAGGAGATGGAGTAACTCGGAGAGGTGAAGAAAGAGCTGAACAAACAATTTTGGAGAAGTCTGTTGACCTCTTCAGCCAGCTGCCATTAATACACCTCAGTTCCAGTGATTTCCGGTTTTTGCTGTTTCCCAGTCCAAATTTTACATACCCAATAATGAGTATCCAGTTAGGCTATCTGTGATCCAGGTACAAAAATTTTAAGCACACTAGTCATTGGGGACTGTAGGGAAGCAAAATCTGTCACCCGGAATGTCTCTTTGGCATGCAGATCATTTGGAACGAAAAGAATCAAGGCCCAAAAGACTCAGAAAGAAACTCTGACCTTCCCTGTAACTGCCTGTAAGAATTTAGACAGAGACCCTGTTACTGGAATAGAACTATCACCAGAGATATCTGCAAAGAATATGGGCTAGGTGTGGTGGGAGAAACAGTAGAGATCAGGGTACACTCTGTGTCGTGTCCCATTGTCTGTGCTTGGCCCAGCAAACATTTATTTACCAAACATTTGCTTTTCCATCTTCATGTGAATTGCCTTCCTTCCCTTTGAAGTCCCAAACCACTAACCCCAACTTCCTCTTTTGTCTTTAGCTGAAGACAGTTTTGAAGGTGAGGGTTTTGGCCATTTTGCTGAGTTACTCAATTTCCTGGGTCTCTCCCATGGATCCATGTTATTAAACTTTGTATGATTTTCTCCTGTCAGTCTGTTTCATGTCAATTTAATTCTTAGACCAGCCAGAAGAACCTAGAAGGGTAGAGGAAAATTTCGTCCTCCCTGATAGGATACAACTCTGTAAGTCGGGTGGGGTGAAAGAGTTACCATAAGCAGGTAACTCATGGTAACTCACAACCCAACTGACTTAATCAGCATCATCTACAATTTCCAAGAGTCTTGAAAGTGACCAGGAAATTTTTTTTTTCTTCTTTTGGCCGCACTGCATGGCTTATAGGATCTTAGTTCCCCGACCAGGGACTCAACCCGTGCCCCCTGCAGTGGAAGCAAGGAGTCCTAACCCCTGGAACACCAGGAAATTCCCAGGAAATATTTTTATTATGTCCACTATGTAAGTGAGAAAACAGGTTCAGAGACTGGTGGTAGGGAATTTATCAGATTTGTCTCTTGAAAGCAACTGGCACATTAGGTAGCCTCCAGGAAGTACATAACAGGGAGTTTTCCTGTTTTGGTCTTAGCTTCCAGGAAGCTTAGATTCAGATGAAAAATTAACCTTTACTATTAACACATTTGTTTTTTCTTATGATCTCTGGTCTTGATTTTTCAGTTATCTCTTATTCATTTATCATGCATGTCACTATAAACGGCTACAAATCTGTTCTACATGGCAGAAATATAAATAAATAATGTAAATTATCTTTTTCATAAGGTTCTATAAATTGGGACTGATGTTAAACTCCAAGTTCTGTGTACCAAAATATGGGTTTATTTCTATTTAACCATCACCCTATTGAAAATCAAAAGTATCCTCAAAGTATAATTTTAAATTTCTACTTCACTGTTATTTCCATTGTTTTATTTTCTTTCCATTTCTCAGATGATTTTAGTAACTAATAATGGTAATTTTATGCTAATACATTTTAATTTGCCACTTATTTATTCTATTTTTACTTGACTCCCTAAGCACAGATTGTTAATCCCAAATGCAGTTAGGCATCTGCCTGGAATTGGGACAGATGTGATCTATAAATCATAACCTATGTTGGCAATAAGGCATAGTTGGCTGTGTTTAAATAATAGTTCTTATTCTAAAAAGTAAAGGTCATCTTGAGTTAGGGAGTTTTTTTAAAAGATGGTAGTTAAGAAACTTAACAATATAATTATATATGTTCACACACATATATATTCACATACGTTTGTACATTCTATATAAATATATGCTATTCACTGAAAGATACATAAAGAGCAAGTCTTACAATTAAGAAATCATTGGTCATCTCCAATAAAGGACTTAAGAGAGAAGCTCAAATAAATAATCTTAACAGGGTAAATATATTGCCATCTCACCTGGCATCAGAATTTTCTTAGGTTAGAGATAGTCTTTTTTATTAAGTAAAATGTCTTGCCAAACCACTTTGAATCTAGACATTGAGAACCAGAAGATATTATTTGGAAAGAAATAGTAAAATCCAAAGATAGCCTAAGGACTATGAATTTGAGGTTGGAAGATATGGAGAAAGGAGGAAAGGAAGTTGGTATGGACAAATTAAAACCATAGGATAAGACTGGATTTTGGAGATTGGAGTGGTGGGGGAACATGGTCAAGAAAGAAATCTCCCATGACAAGTGGGCAAATGACTTTATAAATAGAGACTTTCTTAGTATTTTAAACTGTTTTGCTGTGATATAAACTTGCTCTTCCTCCAACTTCCCCCAAATATAACTAAGCTCCGTGTCCACAAATTTCATGGGTGCACATTTTTATCTTATTTAAAAAAAATTTTAGTGGGGGAAGATCAAGCAAAGTAGGCTATATTCCACCTCTAAAATGGCACTGAATAAAGAGACAAGAACATCTGCAGACTTTGAGACATGTATGAAATCAGGTATTTGGTGGCTATAAGTGGAAAAGGCATGGTTATTCCAACAGGATGATTTGAGTAGATTCTGTTTAAATACAAAAGAATAAACTCACCTGGCATTGTGTATTCATTAGTGAAACATGAGGAACAGTAAAAGTACCATCAAAGAGATAAAAAATTTTAGGGGATCCAGAGGGCAGAGAATTCTATTCAGAAATAGTTCAAGCACTTGGTTGTTGTCAAGAGAGTATTTGAAGATGATTTAGAATTCTTCAAAGTGAAGGAAAACATTGCAGGAAGGGTTACTTGTATTGAATACCTTTGACTTTAAGTACACTTTTACCACATCTCTGAGCGAAGTTATCTCAATGCCACACTGAAGATGGAGGGTGTTTTGAATAGAGATATTCATAGAGAACACCCATGTCAATGGACAAAATGGATCCTGAAATTTTGGGAGAGATACCCACCTTATGGATATATCATCTTTATCAAAACTTGATAGGGCCTTGAACTGAGAGGTCTTTTTATTTATCTCTATTGCCTAGATGATTGGTTGAATTGATAGTATATTTTTGAAAAAGGAATAGTAGCTGGGACCATTGAGATATTTGTAGCATTCTGTGTGATTTTTGCCAGAAATATGCATTTGAGTGTGCCCAGCATGTATATGGTATTAAAGTCTGTGTGGATTGAGGAAATCACATAGATCATAGTGGTGCAGATAGAAACAAGCCTAAATCACACAAATCAAAATTTAAAGATAAGAAAGGAGAAGATATTTCAGTAAAGACGATGGAAATGCATTCCAGTGAGTTATATAGTTTTTTAACCCTACTGAGACTCAAATTTCTCATGTATAAAATAGAAACTACTTCAAGAAGATATAAAGAGAATTGAATTATTTAGCTTTTGAAAAAGTGGCTGTAGTATAGTAAGCACTCAATAAATGTACGTTAACTTGTGGAAAGTTTGTGTTCTTATATTTTTATAAAGTTCCCTAAGTGTTTCTGTTGAATCGCTAGCCACGTGTTCTACCAAACACGGCTATCTTTAGAGAAAAAAAAGTGTATTTTGAGCCATATTTTGAGTTACATACATAATTGACTGGTTTTTCATCCTGGTGTTCTGGAAGCATGAGTGTGGAATAGTGTTTCACAAGGATCATCTCAATCTATTTTATACCAAACTCATAGGTGCTATGCATTTTTTTCATTTATATTTCCCCTATCTCTGCCACCCCGTTTTTTGAGTATTCTCCTAATTCCGGTATAAACCTAAGTACTCTACTCACTTCCAACCCAGTTTACTCAATTTTGTGGAGATTTTCCTTAGTATGTATAAACCTATAAGTTTTCCACAAAGCAAAATGGTTAGGACAGACTGAAATTGACTTTGTATTGTGTGAGTGAGGTGTTTGTTCATAAATTTTTCTTCAAGTTCCAACTTGCTTCTATAGAACAGAGCTTTAAGTATTATGAATATTGCTGTAGACAATAATGATCATTTTTGTTCCTTTGGATAAAGAAAGTTTTAAATAAATCACAGAAAAAATCTATACATCAATTAGCAAACTGTAGATTTTAAAAATTCTTCTGCAGCATGTCTGGGCCTTTGTTATATAGGGCAACAAATTGTTCTTGTGTATTTTTTTAAACTTCAAATATAAATTTGATCTAACTTCTGATAGCTGTATGTGGGAAGGTAATTTTGTAATAGAAAATACTGATATGAATGTGAAGAGTGGCATTGACATTGCTGAAATAAAAATTCATTATTATCTTCTTATGCAAATTAGTTAAGTTTAGTTGCAGAACTTTCACACAGATATCATGGTGAACTTCACTTTCACTATTTATAGAAACAAACTGGCCAGCGAACTAAGATCCTGCATTTCACTCCTCGCGGCCAAAAAAAAAAAAAAAAGCATACTCTTGACTATTCAGAGCATATTATTTAGCAGACAACAGCGTAGGTGCAAAATTTATAAAGTAACCAGATTCATCCCAGATTATTTAAAACCAGATGTACTTACAATGATATGACCACAGATATAACCCCAAGAATAATGGTTAGAAAATCTTTTAATGATAAAAGAAGTAAAATCAAAGTACTGAGTTAACAGAAACACAAGGTCACTTTTGTAGGAACAGTAGTTGAAACGGAAGATTTCTGTTAAGTATGAAAGTTAAACTAGCTCTTTAATGATGGCTATTGTACATACTTGAAAGAGAAAAAGCATTCTAGGTAGAGATCAGCTGGAAAAATCATAATGGTAAAATACCACTTGGTGAGTTTGAAGGCTGGCAATCTAGTCTAGAGGTGTTAAATTTTCTAAGCTGGGAAAGCACATTAGCAATTATTTGGGTTTTGTTTCTTTTTCCTGACCCAGAAGAGATGCGGGAAAAGGACTAAACCAGTGCCTGACCGTATCTCAAACCCATCATGTAAATTGAACTTCAACTTTTGCTTCATTTCTCTGTTTTTTTGTGTGATTATTTCTATTCTTTCTGTCTAACCTTTCATAATGGTACATCCTTTGACTCAGCTGTTTAGGTTTTTTTTTTTTTTTTCTTAAAGTGTACATCCCATTACGTCCTTGGCCCCAAGCACCACAGTCCTTCAGGCCTCTGTGACTTCATGCCCATCCAGCCCTAAAGCAGATATAGCTGTAGCTATAGATACAGATACTGATATAGATATGTTATTTTTTTTATGCAGGAGAGGGGGGGGGAGAGAGGTAGTCATTTCATAGACTATAGAGAATTGGCTTATGTGATGACAGAGATTGAGGAACTGCACAATCTGTCTTCTGCAAGCTGCAATCAAGCAGGAAAGCATATAGTATATGGTATATACTGTAGTTCCAGTCTGAGTCTTAAGACCTGAGAACAAGGGGAGCCAATGGTATACTTCCCAGTCTGAGTGCAGGATAAGACTGATGTCTGAGCTCAGGGAGTTAGGTGGAAAGTAAATTGATTCTTCCTCTACCTTTGTGTTCTATTCAGGCCCTCCACAGTTTGGATACTGCCCATCCACACTGGGGAGAACCATCTGCTTTACTCAGTTCGCTGATTCAAATGCTAATCTCTTCCCAAAACACCCTGTCAAACACACCCAGAAATAATGTTTACCTAGATATCTGTGTATCCTGTGACTCAATTCAAGTTGACACATAAAATTAATCATCACAGTTTTAAACAAAAGAAATTTTGGTGATGTATGGAAAAACCACTGACTGAAGGATCAGTGAAAGGATGACAGAGCAATGTGCAAATGGATGAAGTCCATTTCTTTAGTTTGAGGAAACTATGGTTGTATGTTGATCCATTTTTTATAAAAATTCCATGTAAATATTCTAGCGTGCTTCTGCCAAGGTGACAGTTGTCTGAAGGGAATTGTGTGGATCTTGGATCTAGGCATGGTAATGGCATCACTGAATCATTTGAAATCACTCATGGGGGAATGATTGGAGGAATGCTTGTGTACCTTCTTTCACTGTCATTGGTGCTTTGAATATTTTCCTTAAGTCTTTAAAGATATGAATCCATTTCCTCCCCCTGCTGTTTCACTGGTATTTTAAAAGGGAGAGAGGTAGGTAGGTATAAGATGTAGCTTTCATCTGTAGTACCTTCCAGATAGTTTGTTGCTTGATGTAATGATATAATGCTATGCAGACTTGTGACATGTAGTAAAGTGTGCACGTTTATGCATGTCTGTTGAAATGGTTAACTTGTAGTAGTAGCCTTTGGAAATGTGTTGGCATTCTACAAAAAGAAACAGCTGTGTTTATAGTCACTTGAAATGATAACTCCACTTTAATAACCTTCTTTTAAGAAAATAATTACAATTTTGAAAAATAAAATGTGTTCTATTATGAACAGATTTATAATAGAGACCATGTTATAATAACTAAGTGCCTAACTATTCTTAAATACTTACTGTTTTAATAAAATATTATGAAGTTTTTAATATGATTTTTAAAAGATGGCATAATCATATGAAAAATGCTTATGTTATGTGAAATTAAGAAAGAAGCATATAAAATTTCACAGATATCATGTTCACAGTTATGCAAATATTGTATGAGATTAAGGAAAAGCCAATGGCGTGCAATAGTGTTTTTAAGGTAGGCATAAAAATGGGTGGTTTAATTTCTCTTTCTGCTGTTTTGTATTTTTATACTAAGTATTCATTATTCTTTTATGGAAAATGTGCATTAAATGTTATTCAACCTTATATCCTCTTAGGAGAAATGCAGATTTTAAAACATTTTGTTAGACATTTTGATATATGAATAAGAATCAGTGCTATGATGTGAGGTCTGAGTTTGAACCTGGCTTCTCCAAACACTCTGAGACTTTGGGTAAATTATTTTACCTGCTGGATGTTAGTTTCCTCAACTGAAAATGCCTGTCATAATAATGTCTAATTTATAGGATTATTGAAAGTTCTAAATGAGATAATGTATTTAAAGCACAGAACGCAGCATTAAGTTGTGTCAAAACAAAAACACTTGGCAGTAAAGTAGTCAATAAGTCAAAGATGTTAACAAATAATCATAATTATGCTTTCAACAGGATGAAAAACATAAACTTCCTGAATCCAATTTTTAACCTAAAGAGAAACAAATATGCAACTCCTTACATTTTAGACTTAATGAAAAGTGAATAAACAGAAGAGCCATTGTTATTAGAAAATCTAAGTATCCATCTTAGTTAAAAAATGAATAATAGAATAATAATAATTGAAAATAACTCAGTTCACCATTCTAGGTCAGACAACCAACTGCAATATGTTCTACCATGAAATGTAGCTCAATGAAACATACAACAGTTCTTTTCCATAAATTTCTAATCCTGTGGTTACTTTTGAGAAAAATTCTGGTTTAAGAATTTCAAGTAGTAAGAGGTACAAACTACCAGTTACAAAATATGTGAGTCACACGGATGAAATGTACAGCATGGGGAATGTAGTCAATAATATTGTAATAATTTTGTATGGTGATAGACGGTAACCATACTTATCGTGGTGATCATTTTATGATTATAGAAATATCAAATCACTATCTTGTGCCCCTGGAACTGACATAGTGTAGGTCAGTTATACTTCAATTAAAAAAAAGAATTCCAAGTAGGATTTAACAGAGAAATTCAAGTTCTTTAAACTTTATGTTTAAAGTTGTAACTCCATATCTAGTCATTTAAAACTTTATGCTTTAGAAAGAGTCCTTTGATCTGATTTTGCCTACATGGATAAATTCTCTTATAAATCATTGAAGTTGGTTCAATGCTCATCCCATAGAGTGCAAAGAGGAACTCAGGGGAGGAGATAGGAGTGGTGTACAAGGGAGAGGGACAGGTGAACTGGACAGAAATCCAAAAATCCAGGCAGAGCAACTTAGCTCCATTTGTTGAGTCCATTGACCTCTCAAGTGAGAATTTCCTTTGAAGAAATGTTCGTGCACCAAAATCGCTTTAAAACCACTCTTTTAAACCAGTGGTCCCCGTCCTACGCACTAGGACACCTAGGAGCAAGAATTTATTTTTAGAAGTGTTAAATCTTTGTGCACACCAAGGATTACCTGAAGACTAAAAGAAAAATCATGTGGTCTACATATGTGTAATATACTTTTAATCTTTATTGAAGTATGATTGACAAATAAAATTATAAGATATTTAAAGTATACATCATGATGATTTGATATACACAGTGAAAGGATTCCTCCCATCTAATTAACACACCCACCTCCATGTGAGAATATATTTTTTCAAAATTTTGTAGATAATATTATGTTTAATAGAAAATATTTATGTATGGAGCTTTTGGTCAATGGATATCTTCCCAATTAGCAGAAATAAAAGCATAACCACTGTAAAGTGAATGATTAAAAATTTAATTATTTTCTAAGGAAGAAGATTATCTATATATTAAAAAGATTGAGAACCTACTATTCCAAAATCAGTACAGTATAATGTGTTTTTCTGTGAAGATAGTCTTCTTTGATAAGGAAATTTTACCTTGGTGATAAGAGGAGAGTAAAGGGTTGGTATGTGTCTGTGAGTGATATAATTGGGAGAAGTGACTATTTTTTAGTATGCCATGTTTCAAATTATTGATTTAGTGTATATTCCCACTCACCTCTCTCTCTTCTATCACATACACAAAATCATAGACATATTCACACACCAAACTCTCCCGCCAACTTCAGTACCTATCAGTGTGCCCCAGGGTCATAGATGTATTATTAACACTGAAGAGAGGTTTTAGAAAATGTTGATGAAGGCACACCAAACTAGTTATAAAACTAGAACATTAAAATTTTTAAATTGAATGAAAAGGGAATAAAGGAAGAACTTTTGATCTGATTTGGTTTATAATTAAACTTATGAGAAACAGGCATCAAGAGAGGGACAAAGGAAAAGTTAGTCTTTTATTCAGAAGGCTCACTTCCACTCTCTTGCCACTTAATGCTTTCTTGAGTACTTGGTCCTCTCATTATACTCCTACTGCAGTCTCCTTTCATCTGGCTCAAATCCCAATCTGGGCCATAGCTTCTAAGGTAATGCCCCATGTTTAAGACAATGAAAGGTTTCCTGGCATTGGATAATCTCTCACAAATCGACTGCAGGATGCACTGAAACTGGGACAAATGGCTAAAACAATTTCTTAGACTTAAGTGCATCCTATATGTAAGTCTTCTATAAGCCAGATTTTAGTAAATATTGCCAGGAGATATTTCCTTGGCATCTTAGAGTTTGGGGTCAGAGAGACAATTAAGTCAGTTTCTCTCTGGTGGGTAATTTAACGGTATGAAACTTGGTGGAAGCCTGTACTCACATACCTTTGTTTTTCTGCCTGGCATAATTACTTTAAAAGCAACAACCAGGGCTTCCCTGGTGGTGCAGTGGTTGAGAGTCCGCCTGCAGATGCAGGGTACACGGGTTCGTTCCCCGGTCCGGGAAGATCCCACATGCCGCGGAGTGGCTGGGCCCGTGAGCCATGGCCGCTGAGCCTGCGCGTCCAGAGCCTGTGCTCTGCAACGGGAGAGGCCACAACAGTGAGAGGCCTGCGTACCACAAAAAAAATAAATAAGTAAATAAAAGCAACAACCATAATCAATATTTTGTTTAACCATGAAAAAGAATGTCCATCATTCATTAGTGGCAATACTAGAAATCCTCATAGACTTCTAGCTCTTTCAAATTAAGAATATAAATGATGCTAGGTTGATTTATCTGCGTTTTTAAATTTTAACCTGAATATACTTTGAGCATTTTTTATTAAAAAGCGACCTTCAAGCAAAATAATAAGTTTTAGCTCACATTTCTCAAAAAAATCTATAATTCCATTAAAAAATTTTCAACAGGTCTTCTACAATTTACTATTGAAAAGCATTAGGAAATAAAATAATGAGATTTTAAAATAGATGAAAAGTGCCACTAATGTATATACTAATTGATTGTACTGTTCTACAATGTAAAAAACTTTATTTTTCTTTCAGGGAAGCAATTATTTTATCAGCCATAATTTCTGTTCTTTTATCTAATTATAACTCATCAGTAAAATATTGCTTAGTCCTAAATCAGCTGAAATAATAAAATATTGGAAACTATATTTTAAAAAGCACTGGCATTTAGAGGCAAACACATGTTATGGCTCTGTGAAAATAATTGACTTATCATACACAGTTTTTCAAATTATTATTTGTAGTTGTGTACTCTTTAACAAACAGTTTGAAAATAATTATTACATATCTGCTTCTACAAAGAGTTCTTCATAAGTAACATGTTTCTTGTTTCTACTTTCTTATACTTGTGAAAACATTAAATATATATTATTAAAATTCAAGAGTAGATAAATAAGGAATCTTTTTAATAAAACCATTTATTTCTCAGAGTTAAATAAAATAAAAGGGAAATCCTTAATTTTCAAATATATTAAATATGTAAGAATAAAAAAGTCAGAATCATTTAGGAATTAAATTGCTCATCAGATAATGAAGTATTTGAATATGCAATACTGTCTTAAGGTAGGTAAATTTTTAGGCAAATCCAACTTAATGTGGAACTTAAAAATAATCTTTTGGGGATTTACTTACAGGATGGTGGTGTGAAGAGTTCCTCAGTAAACAAAAATAACTTTAAAAAATTATTTAAGAATTAGCATTCACAGTTTCTGGAACTTATTCTAAGAACATACAGGAAATAAACATTCATTAAAGAAAATCTACTAAATCTCAGTAAGCACAGTGAGCGTCTGTGACATCTGAGCCACAACCCACTCCCTTACTCCTCCCCCTCCCCAGTTCAGCATAATGGAAACTTTGGGGTGGGTATAGCCAATAAGATAGGATTTCTCTTCCTCTAGCTTCTGAGATGGGGAGTCACCAGCATTTTTCATACTTTCTCCCACCCCAGCTCATCAGAGCAGAAGCTAAATTTCAGGCAAATATCTCAAGATATCAGGAGGTCCCTCTTTTACCCAGTCCACAGTCATAGTATAGACACTTTATCCCAGGGATGCCAAGCCAAGAACATTGGGGACCCTACTGTCCTTATCACACTCACACATAGGGATATAAAAGCCAAGAAAACCAGAGACCACTGCCCCTGCCCAGTGCTCTGCTCATAAAGCAAGTGTCACTCTGAGATAAGCAAGCCACTGTCTCAGCCACCAGCTCCAGAGATGCTGCCAAGGGAAAGAGACAGCCTATATGAATAGAGATATCTGAAGTTCTCCTCATGGAAACTGACTTTATTTGGAACTGAGTGTGCAGGAATTCAAGAGTAAGGGAGTTCTCAAAGACAATGGAGATTTGGGTGGTGAACTATTGAGATGAGGCTAGTAGCTCCATGACAGCTATAAAGAAAGCCATAAGCTTGGTAGTTTACCAGAGAAAACCAGGGAAAGAGACAGGTAGGAAAAGCCCTTCTTGGGTCCTAACAAATTTCAAAGCCTGTCGTCGAAAGCTACTTCTGAAAAACCAAAAAAAGAATGAAAAAAAAAATCGTATCCGACTGTATATTGGACTGTGGATGAACCTATGTCCCAAGATATTTTTGAAACCAACAGAACGATCGGCAGAAAAGTATCAGAGGCTAACAGCTGGATGTAAAACCTGATGAGGTAGACATGTTGAGAGAGATTAGAGACAGTCAAGAAGAAGAGCCCTGCTGAAACTGTTGTCATCCCACGGTGATTGAATGCATACCTAAGGCTGCACCTTCTGAGGAGCAATGATAGAGGATTTATACTGCAAGGGAGGTAGATTTCATTAAAATAGTCCAGCCAAATCACTAAAGAAATAAACAAGCAAACGACAATGAAAATCCCAGGAAGGGGCGGTGGGTCATTATCCAGAGCTGAAAGAGTATGTTATCTAAAATTTTAGTTTTCATGAAAGATGACAAGCAAAGAAACAAAATGTGATGCATTCACAGGAAAATAAGCAGCCAACAGAACTGACCTATGACACTGGTGTTTGACTTAATAGAAAAGAATCTTAAAAGTAGCCATGAGAAATGTCTTCAAAGAATGAAAATAAGCCATGCATAAAGAAGAAAAGGAACATATAATGACAAAGTCTGATCCAAATACAGGATATTAACAAAGAGACAGAAATTATCATAAAGAACCAAATGGAAATTCTTGATTTTACAAGTATAATTGAACCTTGAACAACACAGCGGTTGGGGTGCCGACCGTCTCCCTAGTCGAAAATCTATGTATAACTATACAGTTAGACATCCATATTCACAGTTCCACATCTGCAGATTCAACCAACCATGGATCACGTAGTACTGTAGTACATATTTAATGAAAAAAATCCACATATAAGTGGATTCTCACAGTTCAAACCCATGTTGTTTAAGGGTCAACTGTACAATCATTAAAATGGAAAAATTCCCTAGAGAGACTCAACAGTAGATTTCACTATCAGCAGAAAAAAATAGCATAGTTTAAGACAGATTAATAGAGAATATACAATCCAAAGAAGGAAGAGGTAAAAAAAATGAAGGAAAATGAATGGAGTCTCAGAGAACTGTGTGTGTCATCAAGCAGACTAACATACACATAATAGGAGTACCTGTAAGGGAGGAGAGAGAAAAATGCACTGTGTAAGTTTTCTATTGCAGCTGTAAGAAATCACCACAAAGTGATTTAAAAATATTTATATAAATGTATAATTTTACATTTTTCAAGATTAGAAGTCCAAAATGGGTCTTTCGGGACAAAAGTCAGCGTGTTAGCTGGGCTGAAGGAACTACAAGAGAATCTGTTTCCTTGTCTTTTTCAGATTCTAGAGAATCCTGCTAGATTCTGAGAGACAATCATATCCCTCAGACCTCTGCTTTCATCATCACATCTTTTTTTATCAGACTATGTCTCTTCTATCCTTTCTTTTATGAGAATCCCTAGGAATACACTGACATCACTCAGATAATCCAGAGTAATGTATTCATGTCAAAATCTTTAGCTTAGTCATATCTGCAGAGTCTCTTGCCATGTCATTGTTATATTGTATTTACATGGCAATCACATTGTGTTAGGTATTATAAGTAATCTAGAGATGATTTAAAGTATACTGGAGGATATGAGTAGGTTATATGCAAATACTACACCATTTTATAGATGAAACATGAGCATTTGCAGATTTTGGTATATGAAGTGCATCCTGGAACCAATCTCCCAGGGATATTTGTGCATGAATCGTTCTCCAGGATAGACCATATGCAAGGCCATGAAGCACCTTTCAATAAATTTTAAATTATTAAGATCATACAAATTATGTCCTTTGAACAGAATGAAAACAAAATTAGAAATCAATACAGAAATGTGGGAAATGAACAAATATGTGGAAATAACCAACCCACACATAAATAACTAATGAGTCAAAGAAGCAATTGCTAAGGAAATTAGGAACTACTTTGAGGTGAATGAAAATGCAGACAAATTTATGGGATGCAACAAAAGACAGTGCTTAGAAGGAAATTTATAGCTGTAAGAGCTATATTAAATGTGTGGAATCACCTTAAATAAATAACAAGTTTTCACCTTAATTCACTGAAAAAGCCACTCTGAAGCAAGCAGAAGAACGGAAATAAGGTTAGAGTGGAAATCAGTGAAATAAAAGTAGAAAAATAGTGAAAATTGACAAAACTAAAACAGATTAGAATGGTTTTAAATAGAAGAAAAAATGGAATGGCAAATTCAAACAACTATTCACAGAAGTCTGCTGAAAACTTGGGACAGATAAATTCCATAATGCTAGTATCCTCTCCCCACCCCACCAAAACGTAAAATATTTATTATAGTTCCCATTCTACAGATAAGAAGACTGAGATTTAGGGAAGTTAATTTACTCAATTTCTTGAGAGAATATGTCTATAGGATCTATTATTTAACATGATTTTAAATATTATGCATCTCTAGACAAAAAATGTATGCAGATTGCAATTTCATTGCTGCTAGTTCATTTATATACTTCTCTATTTTAATCTTTTTCTCTGATTTCCTATGACTTTCCTTTAATGGAAGCTCTAAAAGCTGGGATCAGTAAAGTTGTAAAGGAGTGTGAGCAGAGCGTTTAATTACAACCAAGTGTCCTGTACTGGTAGATAATCAATTATTTTTTAATCATTCATTAATTCTTACATATATTCACTTAAAGTTTATGTAGAAAATTCCTATGCATTATTTCACTCTAAAACAAATTATACCAGAAATTTTGTGTTGCTCCTTTGCTGTGTATAACACCAAAAGAGTTACTTTAGACATTTTATATATTTGTGTACTTAATTGCTTATTATTGCAGTAACCATAACACATTCATGAGACTGTGCTTAGCCTCAAAAACAAGTACAAGCATTCTAAACAAGTCTTCAAGTGCCAAGTCACAGAGCAAACTGGGAAATAGCAGTTTACCCCAGGTGTGAGGACAAGAAACTAGACCATCTCTAATAAGAAAATGATGGGTTGGAAGAATGGCCAGAGACACTAATAATGATGAGCCCTTATTTCAGTTATTCATATATTAGATAAATTCATGATGAATAGAAAACTTTTATAAAATATTGGAAATCTTTCTTGACTTGTAGTGGAAACTTTTCTGTCTAAATATTTGTGTCATTCAGCAAATATTTATTGTGCTCCTGTGAGTCATGTATTCTTTCATTTGGCAAACATTTATTGATATCCTGCTATGTGCTAAGTGTTGTGTTAGGCATAAAAAAGAAAGCAATTAAAAAACAGACATAGTTTCTAC
Organism: Monodon monoceros; assembly: GCF_005190385.1. Classification (NCBI taxonomy): domain Eukaryota; kingdom Metazoa; phylum Chordata; class Mammalia; order Artiodactyla; family Monodontidae; genus Monodon; species Monodon monoceros. Next base: position 83,356,817 of record NW_021703777.1, on the reverse strand, counting down.
CGCTGTGGAGTTTAAAACCATAGTGAGGAAGAGAGGCATTGAAGAAGTATCAGGTTACAGAACAAGAATGATGAAATTTAGTGAAGCAAATGGACGTTTAGTGCACTAATCAATCGAATTGAGTTCTGTTTTTTGTTTGTTTGCTCTTAATTATATTTTTCCAGGGAACCTAGAAGAAGTAGGTGAAAGTGAGGAGAATTCACAAATCAGTGTCCATTGATAAACTGATAGAGTGACACAGTGACAGAGAACTGGCCTTCTGTTTGCTTTCTGTAAAACTTCACTCACTCAGGGCTGACTCAACAGCAGGTGTAAAATTCGGCATGCTTTGAACTTAGCTTTCTTTTCATTTATCATTTATCGCAGGTCCATTTTGAAGCATCTGCTTGCTTGTCTGCAAGTAATTTGCCATTTGTCAAAAGCATTAAGAGCAGTTGACACTAATCGTGTCGCCTGTGAAGTGCCTTTGCATTTACTGGAAGCATAATTCATTCTGTATGTTTTTATTTTAAATCTATGGAGTCAGACAGGAAGGTCAGGATCGGTGTAGACAGAATTGATCTAAGTTAACTAAAGTAACTAAATTGAACTTTAAGGTGATAAGTGGATTCATATAAATACACACTCAGTAGTTGACTTAATAGCATATCACTCTATACATTGCATTAAGGACTTAATTCTGGAGTCAGACTGTATGGGATTACATACCAACTCTCCCTCACTAGCTATGATCTGGGGCATACTATTTAACCTCTGTGTCACTCTCTTCTTCTTCAAGTGTATTAGTAATATCATCTACTTATCAGGTTGTTAAAAGGATCAAATATAAATATAGTGCCTAACAGATAGCTGCTGTTGTTGTTTTTCCTGTTATTGTTTTTCTTCTACAGTTCTTTAAAGCAGGCAATATTAATGGCATAGCCACCACTAGTCCTTGTGAATAGGCATTTTCGGTCCCGGGACATATTTATTTCTTCTATTAGCTCCTGCTGTAGAATTGCTTAGGCCTGAGAAACCCATCTCCTGGGAAAGTACCATCTCTTTTTTTTCCCAGTGGAGAATTGTCCTGGACGGGTCTCCAAAGTTAATCTATTACTGATGATCCTGCACCCTGTGACCCTACTGGCCTGGTGAAGACCAACGCATCTGCCATTTGCCCTCAAAACATTGATTATCTTCCCTCAGATATTAAAGGTTCCAGATTTTGAGAGGGATTTGTTTCTGCTATATGTATATATATTTCTTCTAACAGGATATACCTCTAGTATTTAATTTGTCTCCGGCATTCCCCTATACTTTCAGGAAGGCTGAGTTGAGTTTTTTAAACAACTACCTTTGTTTCAAGTTGAGTCCTTTCCTTCTCTACCACATGTAGGTCCAGTATTGTTTGCTGGAACTGTTTGCCTTTCTTCTTTGAAATTTTTCTTTCCCTTCTTTCTAAGCCATTTATTTGTCTAACATTCTGCTCTGGATTTTGCCCAGATTATTCTCTCATACTGAGTTATATGGAATCTATGATTTTTGAACAATGTGAACCCATTCAATTCTTAAAAAAAATACTGAGGCAAGACAATTAGACATGTGAAATTAAATATTATAATAATATTTTAAAATAAAAGCCTGCAAATGCAAGGAAGTGAAAGATGACCTCAGCTGGCTAGAATAAAACACGAATTGAACATGAAAGGTGATAAACTGAACACAAAAGGAGGGGAGACAAAGTTTTCAGCTGTACAAACAAGAGAGTTGGAATTGAGCCCTGTTTTTAACCCAAGCTAAGGTTCTATCCTTTCAGTCAAAGTATGAAATAGAAAAATAAATAAAATAAAAATTGTCCACTGACAAAATGAGACAGTGAGGAACGTTGTCTGCCCCATCCTGGGCCCTGGGTGGAACTCTGTCTTTTCTAAGATTGAGCGTGTTCAAGTATTTCTGACCTCTGCCTATATCAGGCACTTCTGTCTTCCCCTTCTTTGTGGCTGCACTGTCACCTCTTTCTGCTTCATTTCTGCCTCAGTTGCTTTTGGTTACATGTATATGCAATTTAGAGTTAATGCTTAGCTCTAGAGACTTCATCCTCCTTATCCTTCTGAGTATATTCCTGCAGGAAAAGTGAGAAGAATCAGAACTAGGCTACTGATATGTACCCACCATAACAGAAGACCTCAAACTCAGGATCTTCCAAGAAAACTAGCCAAGCTTAAGGTATACCTAGAAATCAAATTCCTCCCTAATCTTATTTTCCTTCCTGCCCTTTAACACTGTCTCCTTCTTCAGACTTTCTGCATGTTTTTTTTTTTGCCTGGCTTTGTTGTCCCCCCAGACACATTTTGAGGTTCCTTTTGGCTTCTCATTCAGAGCCTTGGGTTGGCTTACTGTATCACAACCGATGGCAGGAGCCCTGGGCCCAACTGGTCAAAGAAAAGATTTGGGGGACTAATTACCTTTAAAATGGTCAAAAGGTTACTGCTTGGAATATCTAAGAACAACCCACGCTAGATGTACCTTATTTCATTTCTTCATAAGGGTAGTAGAATGTCATTTACCAGTGCTCCCTAACCTTTTCAACTCAGGTAAAAATGACAATAGTTGTGCAGCTGTGCCAGGATGCACCTGGGGTTGAGGTGACAGCATCCAGCAGACATATGTTCCTTTGAAGTACATGGGAAGTCCACAAAAATATTTTTGGGAACCTTTGCCACAGAATCTGCAGTCCAGCAAGGAGTCTGCATATTAGTAAGGCAACAGTTATAATTAATTAATATATTAAAGTGTTTTGAATAAGTAACTTAAGACCATGCTTTAAAAAGTTTAATTTTAACCTGACAATTTCATTTCTATCAACAAGCAATTTATAAAGGAGAAAGTAGATCTTTTGTAAGAAATTATAGGTTAGGGAAAGAGGGTCTCAGAAAACAATTTTTTAAATCTCTAAGAATAAAACTTAAAAAATAATTTGCACTGAGAATAAAGCAAGTTACAATACATATATGGAAATTATACCATTTAATGTAATTTTATTAATCACTAAAAGTCTGGCAAGTTCACTGACTCGTAGAATTTCCATACTATTGAGGGAGAATAGAAAAATGTTCAAGTAAATGAGATAATATATGGAAAATATCATGTAATGATAACTATGCTGCATATATTCCTCAAAACTTGTTTTATGATGTTTGAGAACATTTTCTATTTTGAGTATTAATAATGTTTTATCAATTACTTTTCTCCTTTGTTTTTAATTTTGGTCTTTTTAGCACTATATTTTGAATTGCTACCTGAGTTAATTTGACTTTATTTGACAACACTTGGAATAAGAGAAATTTTATTTCTAGCTTACATCCAAAGTAGTTCTTTTATGTTCTGTAAGATCTTTTGTTTTCTTTCCATCCTTTTCTATTCTTTTCTCTTCTTTTTTTTTTTAAGTTAGTTTTAGGTGTTAGAGTGCATTTTTAAAAATCCATTTGCTAGATACAACTATGTTATCTCTTGTATAGGTAATTTAAGATAAGCAGAGAACGAATTTCCAGAGGTTTTCCCTGGAAAAACCCTGAATTGACTCTTGAAAAATTCATCTAATTTTATAAGTTCCAGCTTTCTAGAAAGAGAGAGAGAAGAAAGAGAGAGAGCGAGAGTTGTATGCAATCAACTCTAACAACATTTTCAAACTAGTCATGTGCCAATATGGACATGGGATTCATAATGATTTGTTGTTTGTCAAGGAACTTGGCAATACATAGGTAAGTCATGAAATATGGATTACATGTTGCTTTCATCTTCTAGAAGCTGAGAAGGCCCAACTTCACATGTTCTCAAATTCCAGCCCTATTCCCATATAAAAGAAAAATATAAATCTAAGTTATATATCTTTAACAACGTAATAATTATAAAAAGTCTTATTATAAAAAACTCAGAGAATAGCTGTTATAAGGACCTCCTTGCTGGTTTGCAGACTATAGAATGATTCCCAATACACATGGATGCTGGACATCGATTATGAAGGGCAGTTCCTGCCTTCATCAGCAGTTCACCTGAGGTATATAGATACACACACACAGGCATGAACACATGCTGAAATAAATATTATATAAAGGAATGAAAATAAAAGAAGCAATGAAAGGCCAGATTTGCTTGCTAAGAAAAGAAAAGCAGGTCTCTCTTAAAGTTATCATTAATTTTAATATTTTATATGGACTTTTAATGTTTTCTGATCATAAAATCAGTATACATTCATGATATAAATTCAAATAATGCAGGAAACCTCACAGAAGAAATTAAAATCAGCCTTTAATCCAAACATGAGGTTTGTCTCTGGTATGAACATGTACACATGAATGTGAATGTAAATTAGAAATTGCCAAGTGTACCATCATAGGTATTTTTTCATGTTCATGATCAGATATCCCCTGCATTTTACATTTATGTTTAGCAATTTACCTTATAAATGAGTCTAATTTATTTTAGCAGTTTTCTATTGCTCAGGTTTAAATTATGTCTAATCCTTGTCCTATCTAAAATAACTTTGTAGTAATTACGTTTGTATATTTATGGTTACCATAAAAGAGAAAATTCCTAAATGTAGTATAGCTGGGACAAAGAATCTTATCTTTAATTGTGCTTGATATAAACTGCCAAGTTTATTTCAAGGAAAATAGAAATATTATACCATTCTGCACTTGCAGAAGTAGCATAGGGAACTGTTGATTTCTTCTTGCACCTGCTATTATTGGAACTTACAACTGTTTTCATTTTTGCAAATTGTATTGGGGAAATATCTTGGCATCTATACATCTGCTTTACAAATTCCTAAATTTATTGGTTTCTTTGTCTTTTTTATTTTGATTTATAATTCTCTTTACTATTAGGTGTCTTAAGCAAGATATGTATATATGAAGTAAATGCTCAGTTTATGGCTGCTTTTACCTTCTATCTCTATATACAGTGTATTTGAATGTGCACGTTAAAATATCAACATGATCAAATATTATAAAAGTTTCTTTTAAGCATCATGCAGAATATCTCTCTAATCATATAAGATGAATGCACACCTATATTTTTGGCTAATTTTCCAATTATGATATTGTTCCTTTACATTTAAAATATTTGTTTTTAAAGATAAATTTTTATTTCATTATATTTAAAACAGCAAACCAAATGTTCGCGTATCATTTGGTCAATGTTCTATCTTTTCACACAATCATGACACACTGTCATTTTGTGTACAGATAAATAAACAGAGTTATGTACACACACATGCACACACTGTCACACATGGAATCTTTTAAGATTTTAATTCTATTTAAAAATCAACTTATGTATTTTTCACAATGTAATATAGTTTTATATCCAGATCATACAAATCCCTCATCATTACTATTCACTTTATAATTTTCTTGACAATTCTGATAGAAAATTTTTCTCACATGAATTCAAATATCATTTGGCCTGCTACAGCAGGGTATTGGGATTTTCAATTAAAACACATGAATTTAAATATTAATCTGTGGACAACTCATATATTATAGACGTTTCCTAGAACAGTTTACTACAGTGACTTACATATTACAAAATATGTATTAAATACCACAAAAACTCTTTGGCATATGTAAACATGATCTGTTGTTTTGCTCTTTTACATTGACTTATTGATAATAAATATTAATACAAATATTGCCTGGTATACATATTGTACATATATAACATACATATATGAGACAGTATAATATTCTGAAAAATAACAAGAACAACCACCTTGAGAAAAGATATCAATCTCATATTTCTCTTCTGACAGAGTTTAGATTTCATTTTTGTTCCTTGCAATATTTGTCTAACCATAAGCCTTCCCCAATCAGGTTTTAATCCCCACAACTCCACAAAAGTGGCCTTCATGATCATAAGAATGATACCAAGGTCTAGATCTTTCAGAACCCAAGTGTTAATTTTATGTGCTCATCGTAACCTCTTAGTAGCATTCCAGATGACGTGATCTTATATAGAGAAAATCCTAAAGACTCCATAGAAAAACTGTTAAAACTAATCAATAAATACAGTAAAGTTGCAGAATACAAAATCAACATACAAAAATTGGTTGTGTTTCTGTATACTAACAACAAACTACTTGAAAAGAAAATTAGGAAAACAATCCCATTTATAATATCACCCAAAACAATAAAATACTGAGGAATAAACTTCACTATGGAGATGAAAACTACCAAATTGTGTTTTGAAAACTACAAAACATTGACGAAAAAAGTGAAAGAAGATCCAAACAAATGGAAAGATGTGCCATATTCATGGATTGGAAGACATAATATTGCTAAAATGTACATAGTGCCCAAAGTAATCTACAGATTCAATGCAAACCCTGTCAGAATCCCTATAGCATTTTTCCAGAAATAGAACAAACAATTCCCAATTCATATGAAACCACAAAAACCAGGAATAGCCAAAGCAATGGGGAGAAAGAAGAACAAAGCTGGAGGCATTACAATTCCTGATTTCCAGCTATACTATAAGGCTACAGTAATCAAGAAAGTATGGTACTGGCGTAAAGACAAATGTATAGACCAATGTAACGGTATAGAAAGTCCAGAAATAAATCCATGCATACATGGTCAACTGATCTTGGCAATGATTTTATGGCTATGACACCAAAAGCACGGGAACAAAACATAAACAAGGGAGACTACATAAAACTAAAAGCTTCTGCACAGCAAAAGAAATAATCAACAGAGTGACAAGGCAATCTACAGAATGGGAGAAAGTATTGATGAACCATATATGTGATTAGGGGTTAATCTCCAAAATATTAAGAACTCCTACAGCTCAGTAGCAAAAATCTAATATCCCAATTAAAAATTAGATAAGCACTTGAGCAGACATTCTCCAAATAAGACATACAAATAGCTAATAGGTATATGAAAAAATGCTCAGCTCCACTCATCAGGGAAATACAAATAAAAACCACAATGAGATTTCACCTTGTACCTATCAGGATGGCTATTACCCAAAAAACAAAAGCCACCAAGTTTTGGCGAAGATGTATAGCGTGTTCCCATGCTCTCCAAATTGGAATCCTTGCACACTGTTGATGGGATTGTGAAATGGTGCAGCCGTTGTAGAAAACAGTAGAGATTCTTTAGAAAACTAAAACTAGAACAACCATACAATCCAGCAATCCCTCTTCTGAGTATTCATCCAAAAGAATAAAAATCAAGAGCTCAGAGAAATTTTAGCATTCCTATGTTCATTGTAACCCTATTCCCAAAAGTCAAGATGTGGAAACAACCTAAATGTTCATTGACAGATGAATGAATAAATAAAATATGATCTATATATTTATATATATATTGATAAGTATAGACACACAATGGACTACATTTCTACTCTAAAGAAAAGGAAATTCTGCAATTTACAACAATGTAGATGAACTTGAGGACATTATGCTAAGTGAAATAAGCCAGTCAAACACTGCTTCAAGTATCTAAAATAATGATATTCATAGTGGAATGGTGGTTTCCAGGAGTTGTGGAGGTGAGGAAATGGAAAATTACTGATTCACTGGCATAGTTTCAGTTAAGCAAAATGAGTAAACTCCAGATTGTATTCTGTACAACAGTGTTCCTACAGTCAAGAATAATACATTGTACTCTTAAAAGTTTAGTAAGAGGGTAGATACCATGTTAAGTGTTCTTACTACAATAAAATAGTAAAGTAATAAAATAAAAAATAATAAACTGACAAAAAACCAAGGGACCATGTAAAACCAGCTAACAAACATTTCCCCCAGTGTAATACAAGAGTGTAATATATTGGTTTAAGATTATTAAAGATGACTTATTTCATTTAAGGACTAGATGTGAAAAGACAAGGGAATTGTTGACATGTCCAGGAAAAAGGTTATTGGAGATGTGATACAAATAGAAAGGGAGAAATATTTTTAAGAGTTATTTTAGGAACAGAAGCAAGAGGTCTTGGACATTTACTATAATTATTATGTCCAAATAACTTAAGAAACAATAAAAAATTAACAAGGCTATTTAAAAAAATACAAGAAGAAGAAAAAAGAAATGACACTAAGGATAGGAAACCATTGTAAAAATTTCTTTCCAAAATCTTGGTTGTGAAAAAAAGCAAGTTAGTGAAATGTCTTGAAGGGACCGGGTATCATGGAAAAAACTTTGGTTTGTTTATGTCTATGTTTCATTTGTTTTAAAACAAAACAGAAAAATATTAAGGGTGGGTTTTGCCAGCTGATTTTATGAGATAAGCAGGAGCCAGTGATATTTCATGTACTTGTGTCTAAAGTCATTTTATTGTCCCTTCTGGTTGATACATTATTCTTTGTAGCACATTTCCCAGACTCATAATATGCACATTTCCCAGATTCATAATATGCTGGGTTGGTTTTTAACTGCTCTCAAACTATTTACAGTCTCTCTCTCTCTCTCTCTCTCTCTCTCTCTCTCTCTCTCTCTCTCTCTCTCTCTCTCTCACACACACACACACACACACACAAACACACATGAAAACACAAACATATAGCAACAAAAGCAAACAAGCAAAAAGCTGTCACACAGTATTTCACATATGAATTTATGTACCAAATTGCTTATTAGATTGATCTATTCATTCATTTTTTTCTATGAGTATTCATTGAGTTCCTAGTGTGCCTGCACTATTATAGGTGCCAAGAATACAGTTGTGTGCAAGAAACCCAAAACTCTACCCTCTTGCCCTTTTTAAAAAACGAAACAATTTTCTTGCTACTCACACAAACCTAGACACAAAATGAAAATACTGTCCTGTTTTCAAATTCATGAAGAAATACATGAGTGCACAGGTATGTACCCTGCAACATGAACTCATGCAAAGATCTATTTAGATAGTGATTAGCTTAAACTGCACAATCTCTCTTTGTTGGAGATTTTAAAAGGAACCAGGAACCAAAGGGGGTAAGAGAATAGCCACCTTCGGCCAAGGATATTCCCATGCTGTTAAAGGAACTAAAAACTATTTAAACAACTGAAAGCTTAAAAGAAAAAGCTAGTGGGAGAATAGACAATAAAGAGATAAATGGATAAAGATCAAATAGAGTAAGTATTTGTAAGTAATTATAGGGGCCATGAAGAAAGTGTAGGAGGGTCAAGGGATTTAGAGTAATGGGGGTACTTTATTGAGCATTTAAAAGTAAGTGATCATAGGCATGGAAGCTGGTTCTTGTCAATGATAGGTCACCAAGGGCAAGAATCAGAGGGGCTCAGAGGGAAGAACTGGATGAGTGTGGCTGGAGTGTGTGAGAGCACTGAGGATTTGTGAGCCTTGAGACTGGAGGTTAGCCAGGGAGCACTCCATGCAGGGCCTTACAGAGGAGAGACTATAATTCATATTTGATTCTGTGGATTCAATAGATATCTGAATATTTAATAGGTATAGTTTTGCTTTCTTGTAAATGAGAATAGTAACAAGGAGTGTTATCAGATTAAATAATAATTTAAAACCTGATTTAATTTTTGTTAACTTATGGAAATTGAAATGGAGTTGTATTAATTTGGGTGGAAATATGGAGCTCTCTTACTTCATGTATTTACCACTTTACTGCCACATCAGCCATTTAAATCATCTAAGTATGAGACTGGGGTCAACTCCTAACAAAATTAGAGTCATCTATGGCACAACTAGGGTCAGACAATTCTTTAAATACTGTCACTGGAAATTTTTTTAAGAAGAATATTCAAAGAAGTAAGCAGAGTTACTTCGCTATCTTTTAATCTTCATAAAACCCTGTAATAACTAAAGAATAGCACCAAATTTAGAATAAATAGAAGAGAATATTGGATTTAACAAGGTGAAAGACTCCCCTAGACTCCAAAACTTTGGAAAGATTTCCTTAGTCTTTACTTTTATTGTGATTATGTTAGGATGCAGAATTGCCCAGTACTGGCTTCTTATCTCAATATAAAATTTCCCTTTTTTTTTCTTTTTGCTTATGACTAACATTCTTCACAAAACATTTTATTTTACACAGAGTTTGTGTTGCCATATAAAAATAAATGACACTTCATCATGGACACTTCTTCTTTTGATATGTTATATGGAGTTTCCAAAATATTCTGATAAATAGCAATTGAGGTATGTCTCATAACAAATATATTAGGACATAGTCTTTCCTTAAACTAAATATGTAATCCTTAATATGAGTTATGTTTGCAATGTAGATTTTTAAAATATATCAGTCACTATAAAATATTATCCAAGAAAAATTAGCCTTTGATATGAAAAGTATTTGAGGTAATATAAGAGATAAGCAATGAGAATAGACCCTTGTAGTTATTTCATTCCAAAATCTTTGTAATAGCTTTTTTGAGCAAAGCTTTCCCTTAAACCCCTTGTTTGAAGGTAAAAGTAGGGATTTGTGTGCGAATTTGTGTGTGTGTGTGTTTGTGTGCATGTAGGTGTTCTAACTAGCTGAAGTTAGAACTGAACTATTTTCTTTAAAGAATAGCAGAAACCACGTTAATAATTTATTCTCTCCAATTTATCTCAAATATACCACTGATGTGAATAGCTTTGAACAGATTTGGGACTTAACAGATGTTACAGTCCACTTTAACTTCTCAGAAAGTTGTAAATAACTCTTTTTTCCACTAAAATCATCTGATGTACTTTGCATGTCAGAGACAGATTCTTACTGATGGGATATCGAAGTGCCCTCTGCACCAATTTATTTGCTCTGCTGGTTTACCATATTACCTGAAATTCTCTTCATTAAAATCTCTTTTTTTATCAAAGTATTGTACCTTTAGAAGTCTCCTTTAATGTATAGTTAATGTAAAATTTCATCATATTTAATCTGTTATATGAATATAAAATGCACATATGCCTTTTATACAAATATATTCATATAAAATTGAGAAGCAAAAATTAAATGCCCCGCAACCAGACAGTGAGACTCAGAAAAATTGCATTGTGATATGAGAGGAAGAAAGATTGGATCATGAAGATGAAAACAGGGGAAGGAAAGAAGTACAGGTGTGTGAAGGGGTAGATCCAGGAGAGACACTGCAATTACATTCTTGGGCAATGAAGAAATACTATTTTGTTTTAATATCTCCCATTTAGGCAAAGCATGATGACTCTGAATATGTATAACATTTGGTATATTTACAGGTGTATGTGTAGGTGTATATGTTTGGCATCAAACTGTATCATTCTGCCTTTTCCATCTGAAGAAATGGTGTTTGTCAACTCAAGTATTTGTCCTTGACCCCCAAACAGAACTCAACGAACTGTTGAGAATAAAAATGGTAGAATGGCCCCAGCTAAGTCTTCAAGTGGGATTTATACACCCTGAATGTACATGAAAACCTCTCAAGGGCAAAGGTTGTTTTAGAACAGGGCATTTTGATCTCAGCCCTATTGACATTTTGAGCTGCATTATTCTTTGTTGAAAGGGATTGTCTTGTACACTGGATATTTAGCAAGTCTCTGGTATCTACCCACTAGACTCCACTAGCACTGTTCCTCAAACTGCGACACCCAAAAATGTCTCCTTGTATCTCCAAATGTCCCCTGGGAGGGAGACAAAATTGTCTCCCATCTAGAACCACTGGTTTAGAAAAACTAACTTCTAGATGCTCTACTCTACATGAACTCTTTCCTATAACAGGTATACTTGAAAATTTGGGTTGCTAACAGAGCATTCTTTAACAAGGCAACACAAACCCACAGTGAAACTTCAAGACTCAGACATATTTCTAATGATTCTGAAGCTTGATGTTAGGAACTGTGTATTTCAATCTGTGTTGAGACTTTCTGAATCATGAGAAATACTGACAAGTTTTATTTAACAAAGTCACATTTTTTGTCTGGCCTTACTAAGAAATGAAGGAAGGAAGGAAGAAAGGGAGGGAGGGAGGGGAGAAGGGAAATAAGACATTGTTTCTCTGAAAGCAAAGCAAAAACACTGATATCAAATATATTGAATGTGGTGGCACATTATTTTATCAAGAAGATAAAAACAGGACTTCCCTGGTGGCCTAGTGGTTGAGAGTCTGCCTGCCGATGCAGAGGACACGGGTTCGCGCCCTGGTCTGGGAGGATCCCACATGCCGCAGAGTGGCTGGGCCCGTGAGCGACCCATGGCCGCTGAGCCTGCGCATCCGGAGCCTGTGCTCCGCAACGGGAGAGGCCACAACAGTGAGAGGCCCGCGTACCGCAAAAAAAAAAAAAAAAAAAAAAAAAAAGATAAAAACAGAAAAACTGACATTACATATATTGAAGGTAGATAAGTATTAAAAGAAGCCATGCATAATTTATTTAGTCATTTTTTGAACTGTATTTCAGAAATGATTTTAAAAATTACAAGGAAGCAAACAATATTTTAAAATTCTTTTAGGAGATCTTAAAGGAAAATTTAAAGATGATTAGATCCATTATTTGGAGTATTGCCAATCAGCAATTTCAGCTATTTTGAATAAGAAACAAAAACACATGAGATTAAAAAAACAATCTTTATGCAGTCAAATTAGATGACACAAGTTAGAAATTTTAGTACCCAAGTTTCGTTGTAAGAATTCTTTGTATAGCTTATCCACAGGAAATTAGAAAATGTCCTTACTCTAAATTTACTTATTCTTAGATTATACAAAATACCTACCAGTTTATATAATGTCTCTCTGAGCTTGAAAATTATTGTCAGAGTTCATTCAGTTGAATATTTTAAATTTAAAAGTCTGGTTTAGAGATGGAGTAGAAATAACTATTTTTTGAGGGTCAGATTCTCCAGTATGTATTTTAAATGTTGAAGGTATATGCTATTGTTTTCTAGTATGCTCAACATCAATTTATAACTATTTTCAAAGTGTTGCAAAACTTAAATGAGCTATTATTTCCAGACTTCCCAAGGAGAAGATATTATTACTTAAAAAAAAGATATTATTACTTAAACTTGATTTTGAATCTCTTTGTTACATTTCAAAAAATGTTTTCATCTTAATCAAAATCTTTAATAAGTAAGCTTACATTTTATTTTTGGACCTTCTGAGAAATTGTGTTGAATGACTTTTGGACAACTATGATTATCATTTAGTTAACTGTGATGCAAAGGAGACAAGTAGGGTAAGATCTGATGGTTTGGCATGACTATCAGAATTTATAAAGTTTCTGTATCAGTTTTAAAATTTAACTTTTCCTTTGCATATGAGACTTTTTTCCAAGACATATGGTGCCATTATTCTCTGAAACTGGTTAAAGGAAAGGATTTTTTTTTTTTTTTTTTGGTAATTCATACGAAGGCATGCATTAGGCTGGTCTTGTGGCTGTCAATTTTGCATTCATCAAATATGAATTCTTGGTTTGAATATGTTTCTGAAAATAAAGAGCACTGCGTTGAAAACAATATCAATAGAGGTCATCTCCACATACAGGTCATTCATTCTCTAAAGAAAGAATACGTGCTCCTAAAAATAAATTCAATTATTAACAGTTATGGGCTAACATACTTTGAAGCGCTGAATGCAAAAAACAATTTCATTGCTAATTTTATCACAAAAAGAATAACACCTTGTTGAGCTTTGAAATGGGGAGTTTTCCATCTTCATTGATTTGTAAGTTACCTACACCAAGAAATTTTGGTAATATGTTAAAAATGGGAATTCCCATTATTTTATCCCTTAGGATAGTTTCTGGTAATTAGGCAGGAAAGTTTACAGTAATTAAATATAGTATTTTGGGGGGACTACATATTTAGAGTCCTAAAGAAATTTTAGTTTATTATAAATCATAATACTAAATTTACAATTTAAAAAGGCAAGGAAAAATCCATGTGTGTGCATGTATATGTGTATTAGATCTTAAAATTTTCAAAAATATCATTGTTATGATAAACTTTTACTAAATCATGCACTTTGCTTTCTCAACTAAAATGATTACCCTTTTGCAAACAGGCTTTGAGAGTTGTATTCCCTTTTGTTCTGTCATGAGGAAAGCTTTCTTCTTGCTTGGAGAAGAAAATAGTATATTATAATTCCTGGAAGGAAATTGTATTTGGTAGAACTTGACTATTAATCATAATTTGAGGATTTTCTAGCAGCAGTAGCTGAATAATTTTGACTGCTAGCTCACTGTGAATGAGAAGCATACATTTCTGAAAAATAAGGCTGTGTGAAATTCTGATGTCACTTACATGATGCTACCATCTATATTTTCCTTTGTGACACAAAGCATTGATCCTTTTGGGGTCTGCTAATGGCCCAGTTTGAGCTTTTGGTTCCTGTATAACTGTGAATTTAATGATAAATCAGACCTGTATTTGCTCTCATGGAGCTTTCAGTCTGCTTAGTAAATCTGAAAGGTCAACACCAGATCTTGGTTAAGGGTTGTAAGAATTATCACAAAATAGCTTTTAAAAAATCACAGAAATAAAAAATTACTTTTAGCTTATAGGAAAGAAAAGAATTGGGCAGAAAAAATTATATCCAGTTTAAATTCCAATTTAATAGAATTCAGAATAGGCTGAATTTAAACTGGGTATAGAGGTGAGTGAGGTAGTTAATGAAAGACAAAAAAAAAGGCAAGTTCTACACCAAGCAATAAAATGAACACCTAAATGGTAAGAAGAAATTACCATCATACACATCAAAGAAGAAATAGGTCAAGAAAAGTGTTATTAAAGCATGTATATGTTAAAATTATAGTACTATAGGGGCAGAGTTATAATTGACCAAATAAATAATAGTGCATATTGCCTAATTGAGAACAACTTATTACCTACATATTCTTGTTTTCCATTTATTTTTAAAAAGTTATATATTTTTATTGATAATTTTTGGTTGAGCCATATGAGAAAGGATTATTTGATATCAGATTTAATTTGTGTGTGAATATATGGAAACATTTGTTTGGCATATATAATTTAACACACTGAAGAATAAAGCAGCTTACCATTACTACCTCAAATTGTCTTCTGTCCTCTAAGTGCCTATTTTTTGCTTGTTAGACTAAAGAACAGAAAATGAACAGGTAGTGGGGTTATTAGGAATTTACCATTGTTTAGAATGTATCAGTTTTAATGAGTTTGTCCTAAAGGATTCTTTCTTTTTTTTAATAATTTCATATAAAAATTTGTGTACAGTTATTCAGTCTTTCATTTGCTGTTTTAGCATATAGTTGCATGCCATGGTATTTTACAAATAATACATTTTAATAAATTCTTAATAAAAAGGGTATTTCTGAATATGTGAGCTCAGGATGGAGCCTTGTTTTAATACCTGTTTATTGTTGAAAAAGGCACTATTATAATGCATTTCTTTAACACATGGTGGTAGATAGGACTTCTGTTTTATATTAGGTATGTAAGTAACTAGTAAGCTCTTTTTCTCGTAATAGGTCCATATAGGAACCTATCATTCCTGGGAAAAAGACAAAACACTAAGAAATCTTATATTATTTGTAAAGAGAGTTCTGAGACGTTGCTTTTTCCTTTGCTGTTATTACTGTTTACTAATTTGAGAGAATTTTTAGATTAACTGGTAAAAAAAACACACATAAATAATTCTGTTTTTATGACCTGATGTGTGTCCATTGAGGTGAGACAGACTCTTTATTATTACACATGTGTATGTACAAGATCATATATTTATATTTCCACACTGTGAACAGATTTGAATACTTCAGAAAATCAAAGAGGGAATAATAAACCCAAGATTAAAATATTGAAATCTAATAAAATGAATCTTTTCACAGTTTGTATACAGAGAGAAGATTTTGAATACTTAAAGTCTAAGTACATTAAGCTAACCAGGATGGATTTCCATATCAATTTATATTTTTGAATATTGATTGGGAATTCAGTGGCACTGTATTACTGAAATACAATATCATATATCCCACCTAAAAGAGATTGAGAATCACATGGCAATATATGTTTGCGATGGTTATGACCCCCATTACATGACGTTGCTAGATGGCAAATGGCATATGTCTACAGTCTCATTTATTTTCTTGTTCAGGCTTTCAAATATACCGATACAGCCCAAATGTTCAGATTAATTTTTGTGTATCATTTTATTAAACTCTGGACTCTTGGAAGACATTGACCATGATTTTCACCCTTATATCAAGACATTTATCAGAATGCTGTGACATAGCAAGTACTAAAAGTTGCTCTGGTAATTTATATCAAAGAATAGACTGAAGAACAAAATGCAATATTATAATAAAACTACCTGTTTCGGGGGTGCCTTCAAGATGGTGGAGGAGTAAGACATGGAGATCACCATCCTCTCCACAAATACATCAAAACTACATCTACATGTGGAACGACTCCTACAGAACACCTACTGAATGCTAGCAGAAGACCTCAGACTTCCCAAAAGATGCCTGCAGGCGACCTATACGCAGAGGCAGGGCCAAATACAAATCTGAACCCCAGGAGCTGTGCGAACAAAGAAGAGAAAGGGAAATTTCTTCCAGCAGCCTCAGGAGCAGTGGTTTAAATCTCCACAATCAACTTAATGTACCCTGCATCTCTGGAATACCTGAATAGACAACGAATCGTCCCAAAATTGAGGCGGTGGACTTCGGGAGCAACTGTAGACTTGGGGTTTGCTTTCTGCATCTAATTTATTTCTAGTTTTATGTTTATCTTACTTTAGTATTTAGAGCATATTATCATTGGTAGATTTCTTTATTGATTCGGTTGCTCTCTTCCTTTTTAAATTTCTTTACATATATTTTTTTTCCCTCTTTTTGTGAGTGTGTATGTGTATGCTTCTTTGTGTGATTTTGTCTGTGTAGCTTTGCTTTTACAATTTTTCATAGGGTTCTGTGCATTTTTTTTCTATTTTAGTATAGTTTTTAGCACTTGTTATCATTGGGGGATTTGATTTTGGATTGATTGCTCTCTTCTTTCTTTCTCTCTTTTTTTAATTATTTTTTAATTTTTTCTACTTTAGGAAATATAAATAAATAAAATAAATTTATTTTATTTTATTTATTTATATTTTTCTTTCTTTCTTTTTTTTTTCTCCCTTCTGAGATGTGCAGCTGACATGGTCTTGGTGCTCTGGCCGGGTGTCAGGCCTGAGCCTCTGAGGTGGGAGAGCTGAGTTCAGGACATTGGTCCACTAGAGACCTCCCAGCTGTGTGTAATATCGAATGGCAAAAGCTCTCCTAGAGATCTCCGTCTCAATGCTAAGACCCAGCTCCACTCAACAACCAGCAAGCGACAGTGCTGGACACCCTATGCCAAACAACTAGCAAGACAGGAACACAAACCCACCCATTAGCAGAAAGGCTGCCTAAAATCATAATAAGTTCACAGACACCCCACAACACACAACCAGACGTGGTCCTGCCCACCAGAAAGACAATATCCAGCCTCATCCAACAGAACACAGGCACCAGTCCACTCCACCAAGAAGCCTACACAACCCACTGAACCAAATTTACCCACTGGGAGCAGACACCAAAAACAATGGGAACTATGAACCTGCAGCCTGCAAAATGGAGACCCCAAACACAGTAAGTTAAGCAAAATGAAAAGTCAGAGAAATGCACAGAATGAAAGAGCAAGTTAAAAACCCACCAGACCAAACAAATGAAGAGGAAACAGGCAATATACCTGAAAAAGAATTCAGAGTAATGATAGTAAAGATGATGCAAAATCTTGGAAATAGAATGGAGAAAATACAAGAAATATTTAGCAAGGACCTAGCAGAACTAAAGAGCAAACAAATGATGAAGAACACAATAAAGGAAATTAAAAATTCTCTGGAGGGAATCAATAGCAGAATAACAGAGGAAGAAGAACTGATAAGTGACCTGGAAGATAAAATAGTGGAAATAACTACCGCACAGCTGAAAAAAGAATGAAAAGAATTGAGGACAATCTCAGAGACCTCTGGGACAACATTAAATGCACCAACATTCAAATCATAGGGGTCCCAGAAGAAGAAAAGAAAAAGAAAGGACTGAGAAAATATTTTAAGGGACTATAGTTGAAAACTTCCCTAATTTGGGTAAGAAAATAGTCAAGTCCAGGAAGCACACAGAGTCCCATACAGGAAAAATCCAAGGAGAAACACCCCAAGACACATATTAATCAAACTATCAAAAATTAAATACAAAGAAAATATATTAAAAGAAGCAAGGGAAAAGCAACAAATAACATACAAGGGAAACCCCATAAGGTTAACAGCTGATCTTTCAGCAGACACCCTGCAAGCCAGAAGGGAATGGCAGGACATATTTAAAGTGATGAAAGGGAAAATCCTACAACCAGGATTTCTCTACCCAGCAAGAATCTCATTCAGATTTGATGAAGAAATTAAAACCTTTACCGATAAGCAAAACCTGAGATAATTCAGCACCACCAAACCAGCTCTGCAACAAATGCTAAAGGAACGTCTCTAGGCAGGGAACACAAGAGAAGGAAGAGACCTAGAATAACAAACCCGAAACAATTAAGAAAATGGTAATAGGAACATACATATCGATAACTACCTGAAATGTAAATGGATTAAATGCTCCAACCAAAAGACATAGACTGAATGGATACAAAAACAAGACGATACATATGATGTCTACAAGAGACCAACTTCAGACCTAGGGACATAATACAGACTGAAAGTGAGAGGATGGAAAGACATATTCTGTGCAAGTGGAAATCAAAAGAAAGCTGGACTAGCAATTCTCATATCAGACAAAATAGACTTTGAAATAAAGACTATTACAAGAGACCAAGAAGGACACTACATAATGATCAAGGGATCAATCCAAGAAGAAGATATAACAATTGTAAATATTTATGCACCTAACATAGGAGCACCTCAATGCATAAGGCAAATGCAAACAGCCATAAAAGGAGGAATTGACAGTAACACAATAATACGAGGGGACTTTAACACTTCACTTTCACTGATGACCAGATCATCCAAAATGAAAATAAATAAGGAAACACAAGCTTTAAATGATACATTAAACAAGATGGACTTAATTGAAATTTATAGGACATTCCATCCGAAAAGAGCAGTTTACAGTTTCTTCTCAAGTGCTCATGGAACGTTCTCCAGGATAGATCATATCTTGGGTCACAAATCAAGCCTTGGTAAATTTAAGAAAATTGAAATCATATCAAGTATCTTTTCTGACCACAACACTATGCGACTAGATATGAATTACAGGAAAAAAATCTGTAAAAACTACAAACACATGGAGGCTAAACAATACATTACTAAATAACCAAGAGAAAATTGAAGATATCAAAGAGGAAATCAAATACCTAGAAGCAAATGACAATGAAAACATGACAACCCCAAAACTATGAGATGCAGCAGAAGCAGTGCTACGAGAAAAGTTCATAGCAATACAATCCTACCTCAGGAAACAAGAAACACCTCAAATAAACAACCTAACCTTACACCTAAGGCAATTAGAGAAAGAAGAACAAAAAAAACCCCAAAGTTAGCAAAAGGAAAAAAATCATAAAGATAAGACATAAATGAAAAAGAAATGAAGGAAACAGTAGCAAAGATCAGTAAAACTAGAAGCTGTTTTTTTGAGAAGATAAACAAAATTGATAAACCATTAGCCAGACTCATCAAGAAAAAAAGGGAGAGGACTCAAATCAATAGAATTAGAAATGAAAAAGAAGTAACAGCTGACACTGCAGAAATACAAAGGATCATGAGAGATTACTATAAGCAACTATATGCCAATAAAATGGACAACCTGGAAGACATGGAGAAATTCTTAGAAAAGCACAACCTTCTCAGACTGAAACAGGAAAAAATAGAAAATATAAACAGACCAATCACAAGCACTGAATTTGAAACTGTGATTAAAAGTTTTCCAGTAAACAAAAGCCCAGGAACAGATGGCTTCACAAGGGAATTCTATCGAACTTTTACAGAAGAGCTAACACCTATCCTTCTCAAATTCTTTTAAAATATAGCAGAGGGAGGAACACTCCCAAACTCATTCTGCAAGGCCACCATCACCCTGATACCAAAACCAGACAAAGATATCTCAAAAAAAGAAAACTACACATCAGTATCACTGATGAATATAGATCCCAAAATCCTCAACAAAACACGAGCAAATAGAATCCAACAGCACATTAAAAGGATCATACACCATGATCAAGTGGGGTTTATCCCAGGAATGCAAGGATTCTTCAATATACGCAAATCAATCAATGTGATTAACCATATTTACAAATTGAAGGAGAAAAACCATATGATCATCTCAATAGATGCAGAAAAACCTTTTGACAAAATTCAACACCGATTTATGATAAAAAACCTTCCAGAAAGTAGGCATAGAGGGAACTTACCTCAACACAATAAAGGCCATAAATGACAAACCCACAGCCAATATCGTTCTCAATGCTGAAAGACGGAAACCGTTTCCACTGAGATCAGGAACAAGACAAGGTTGCCCACTCTCATAACTATTATGCAACATAGCTTTGGAAGTTTTAGCCACAGCAATCAGAGAAGAAAAAGAAATAAAAGGAATCCAAATTGGAAAAGAAGTAAAACTGTCACTGTTTGCAGATGACATGATACTATACATCGAGAATCCTGAAGATGCTACCAGAAAAGTACTAGAGCTAACCAATGAATTTGGTAAAGTAGCAGGATACAAAGTTAATGCACAGAAATCTCTGGCATTCCTATACACTAATGATGAAAAATCTAGAAGAGAAATTAAGGAAACACTTCCATTTACCATACAACAAAAAGAATAAAATATCTAGGAATAAACCTACCTAAGGAGATAAAAGACCTGTATGCAGAAAACTATAAGACACTGATGAAAGAAATTATGATACAAACAGATGGAGAGATATACCATGTTTTTGGATTGGAAGAATTGACATTGTGAAAATGACTGTTCTGCCCAAAGCAATCTACAGATTCATTGCAATCCCTATCAAAGTACCAATGGCATCTTTCAAAGAACTAGAACAAAAAATTTCACAATCTATATGGAAACAGAAAAGACCCTGAATAGCCAAAGCAATTTTGAGAAAGAAAAACGGAGCTGGGGGAATCAGACTCCCTGACTTCAGACTATACTACAACGTTATAGTAATCAAGACAGTATAGTACTAGCACAGAAACAGAAATTTAGGTCAATGGAACAGGATAGAAAGCCCAGAGATAAACCCACTCAAATATGGTCACCTTATCTTTGGTAAAGGAGGCAAGAATATGCAATGGAGAAAAGACAGCCTCTTCAATAAGTGGTGCTGGGAAAACTGGTCAACTCCATGTAAAAGAATGAAATTAGAACACTTCCTAACATCATACACAAAAATAAATTCAAAATGGATTAAAGACATAAATGTAAGGCCAGACACTATAAAATTCTTAGAGGAAAACATAGGCAGAACACTCCATGACATAAATCACAGCAAGATCATTTTTGACCCACCTCCTAGAGAAATGGAAATGAAAACAAAAATGGAAAGAAAAAAAAAATAAGCAAATGGGATCTAATGAAAGCTTTTGCACAGCAAAGGGAACCACAATCAAGATGAAAAGACAACACTCAGAATGGGAGAAAATATTTGTAAATGAAGCAAGAGACAAAGGATATACAAGCTACTCATGCAGCTCAATATCAAAAAAACAACCCAATCCAAAAATGGGCAGAAGATGTAAATAGACTTTTCTCCAAAGAAGATATGCAAATTGCCAGCAAACACATGAAAGGATGCTCAACATCACTAATCATTACAGAAACGCAAATCAGAATTACAATGCGGTATCCCCTCACACCAGTCAGAATGGCCATCATCAAAAAATCTACAAACAATAAATTCTGGAGAGGGTGTGGAGAAAAGGGAACCCTCTTGCACTGTTGGTGGGAATATAAATTGGTACAGCCACTATGGAGAACAGTATGGAGGTTCCTTAAAAAGCTAAAAATAGAACTACCATCTGACCCAGCAGTCCCACTACTGGGCAAATACCCTGAGAAAACCATAATTCAAAAAGAGTCTTGTACCACAATGTTCATTGCAGCTCTGTTTACGATAGCCAGGACAATGAAGCAACCTAAGTGTCCTTTGACAGATGAATGGATACAGAAGATGTGGCATATATATACAATGGAATATTACTCAGCCATGAAAAAAAATGAAATTGATTTATTTATAGTGAGGTTAATGGACCTAGAGACTGTCATACAGAGTGAAGTAAGTTAGAAAGAGAAAAACAAACCGTATGCTAACACATATATATGGAATGTAAAAAAAAAAAAAATGGTTCTGAAGAACCTAGGGGCAGGACAGGAATAAAGTCACAGACATAGAGATTGGAGTTGAGGACACGGGGTGGGAAAAGGGTAAGCAGGGACAAAGAGGGAGATTGGCATGGACCTATATACACTACCAAATGTGAAATAGATAGTGGGAAGCAGCCGCATAGCACAGGGAGATCAGCTCAGTGCTTTGTGTCCACCTATAGGGATAGGTTCAGGAGGGTGGGAGGGAGATGCAAGAGGGAGGAGATAATGGGATGTATGTATATGTATAGCTGATTCAGTGTGTTATACAGCTTAAACTAACACACCATTGTATAGCAATTGTACTCCCACAAAGATGTTAAAAAAAAAAAACCTACCTATTTGTACTTGTGAAATTTTCCAGATAGGTATATACATTTTCAAATTGAATATACTAAAAATATGTATACAAAATTGTTACAAAAAGAGAGTGACAAATGAATATAGTGGAGGATGATCAATTCTTAGTAACTGTTAAATCAACCAGATTTTTAAAGTGGTTTGAGCATAGATGTTTTGAAAAACACAGCACATCAGATCTAATAATACCCAATAATCAAAGAACACATGTACTACAAAGGTCTTGGAATTCTTTGTATTTCATTAAATACTAGACTCCAGTGTTGTCTCAAAAAATATCAAATATTTGAAATTAAATACTCTGTTCCAAATGTAACTAAATTTACAGGCATCCATAAAAAATTTATCCAGAATATGGTGGAGGAAATATTTGGAGACATAATGAACCTACATTTACTAGAAATAAAGGTTAAAGATCTTAAGTTGAAACAGCATGTAATGTGCTAAAGAGTAGATAAAGAAAAACTTAGACCTAGATATATTACAGTGATATTTTAAAATATACAAGAAAAGAGCAAAATAATTTTAATATAAAATTTCTAGGGGACACATAATATCAGTTTCAAAGAACAAGGAACATATCTACATCAGGTTTTCTGAACCACATTGCTGGCAATAAGAAGATAATGGAGTAACTCTTTTGCAAATATTAAAGAAATAGTACTTAAAATTTATAATGTTTTAATCCAGCTATGCAATGAAACCCAGTAATATTTTAAAAGATAAAATACCATGACCATATTTATTTTATCCTATATGTGCAAAAAAGCTTCCATACTTAAAAATCTATAAATATACAATTCTCACATTAACAAATTAAAAGTAAAACACCACATTATTTAAGTAAATGCAAAAACAATTTGGTACATTTTCTCAAATTTATGATAAAAATTCTCAGTGTACTAAAAATAGGGAATATATTTATGAAATAAATATTATCTTTATCAACAAATATTATTCTAAATGAGTCAATGTAGAAAGCTTCTCATTTAAAATTAAGAAGTATATAAGAAAGCATATTTTCAAATAAGTCACAAATGCTTTGGTGTCCCTATCCTGAATAATAATATTATAAAAAGGAATTAGATGCCTAAAGATTGGAAAGGAAGGAATGGAACTATCATTGCTTGTATAATACATGACCATCTATTTATAAAAAAAGTTAAATTCATTATTATACATAATTGTAGAGTTTAGATAGCAGAACATGGTAATATAAAAAATTCAAATGACTTTATATCAACAACATAAAACTGAAAATAAGTGACTGTTTAAAGAAATATCAGAGAATATCAAATAACTAAGAATAAGTCTAAGCAAAGGTGTACTGGACTTTATAAAAAATGCAATAAAGGTTTATTAAAATGCATAACACCTAAAATTAATGGAGATCTGTTTTCATGTATAAGAGTAACGTGACATCATGAGAATATTAATTCTTTTGAAATGTAGCTATAAATTATAAAGAAAAAGGGAGAGGAAACATTTACCAATTTGTTTTATAAGGCCAGTATTTCCTTGATGTCACTATCCAATAAAAGAAAAAGAAAGAAAAGAAAGAAAAGGATAAACTACTATTGAAAGAAACTACTACTATTGATAAACTACATTGAAAGAAAAGAAAATGATAAACTATTCCTCATAAATACAAACATCATAAATTTAATTCAGCAATATATCTCAAGAATTCAAAGCTAATGTAACGTTTCAGATCAGTTATATTAATTAGCTATATTAACAGAATAAAGGAGTAAACCATACAAATAACTCAGCCCAATGATCATCCATTTGTGATAAGATTTATATAAGCTAAATACAAATAGATTAGTACTGCCTCAATCTAATAAAGAACATCTATGATGAATCCTACAAATAACATCATATTTAATTGTGAAAGACAGAATGCTTTCCCTCTAGATTAAGAACACTGCATTGGATGTCCTAGCTAGTGCAAAAAGCAAGAAGAAGAAATAAAAGATATAAAGATTGGAAAGAAGTAAGTCAAGCTGTCAACATGAAAAATAGTTTTTAATGTAGAAAAGTCCTAAAGAATCTACCAAAACAAATAAAACTTCTACTAGTTCTGAGAAGCAAGCTTCTAGGACATGGGGTCTCTATCAAGAATCAATTGTATTTTTATATACTAGCACTAAACAACTAGAAAATGAAATGAAAATGTCCACTTTCAGTAGCATCAAAAAAAACCCTGAATTACTTAGGAACAATTTTATCAACAGTCAAAGAAAGATATCTATTCTGAAAACTACAAAATGTGTCTGAGACTAAAGAAGATCAAATAACTGAAGTAATATGGTCATCTAGAAAGATGGGAATGCTCAATGTTGTTAAAAAATAATTTTCCCAAATTGATCTGTGGAGTCAACAAAATCTAAATCAATATATTAGTAGGCTTTGGTAGAAAATGATAAGATTATTCTAAAATTAATAAATGCAAAAGATGATAGTCAAAAGTCTTGAAAAAGTAGAACATAATTAGAAGATTTACACTACCAGATTTCACCTCTTATCCTGATGCTACAGACACTGTGGTAGTGGAATAAGTAGAGACAAACAGACCAGTGGAACAGAATATAGATGTAAACTAACACTAGTTCAAATGATTTTTCAGTAAAAGTTTCAAAGCAGTTTAATGGGAAATGCAAAGACTTTTCAACAAACTTCGCTGGAATAAGTGGCAATTCATACGGAAGAATGCAACCTTGATTTATATTTAACATCTCACACAAGCAGTTCAAAATGAATCATGACCTGACCTAACCATAAAAATTAAAGCTACAGAGTTTAAATGACAAGAAATGGCCCAAAGTTCGCCTGAGGGTAAGTGAAGAATCCTCAGAATAAAACAGTTACTACAAAATATTACAAATTATACTTCATCAACATTAGAAATATCTGATCATCAAAATACACCATTAAGTAGATTAGTACGCAAACCACAGATGGGAAATAGACATATGATAACAGATCTGATAAGAGACATATTCAAAATATATTTTTAAAAGTTTTTACGACTAAAGAGCTAAAGTTCAAACAATCCAATAAATAAATGGGCAAAAAACTTGAACAAACATTTTCTATATCTGTATCTATCTATCTATACATATATTTCTACATATATATAAATGGACTAAAGGTTAATGAAAAAGTGCTTAATATCATTAGTCAACTAAGTTCTAATTGCACTGAGATACCACTATATTTTCACTTTAATGACCAAATTTTTAAAAAGACTGTTAATACCAAATATTGGCATGGATGTCAAATAACCTAAATTCTCATTGATTGTTGGTGGTAGTGGAAAATAGCACAACTATTCTATGAAAAGTTTTGCTGTTTCCTATAAAGCTGAGCATACTGAACATACAGCTGCCCTTTGACCTAGCAGTTATGCTCTTTAGGACTTGGGCAAGAAAAATAAAAATATATGTCCACAAAAAGAAGATGTATTCATAAATGTTTACAGGAGATTTATTTATAATATCTCAAAACTGAAATAACATGAAATTCTATCAACAAGAGAATGGATACACACTGCGCTCTATATTCATTACAGTGAAGTACTTCTCAGCTGTAAAAAGGAACAAACTGATTTCTTTAACAGCATGTATAAATTTCAGAGATATTTTGGTGAACAGTTAAAGAGTACATGTGGCATGATTTCCCTTAGGTGAACTTTTGAAGTAGGCAAAACCAATCTATGTTGAAAAAAGAATATGCAATTGTTTCTTGGTTGAAGAATATAGAAGGTTGTGATTGATAGCTAAGGGACATGATAAACCCCTTAGTCCGAGGGAAATTTTCTTAATCTTGTTATCACATTTATTAAATGGGTATATCTCCTTGTTAAAACGTACTAAATCACAGTCTCAGTTTGTGAATATCATATGTAAATTTTATCCTGTAAAAGAAGTAAACAAATAGTAAATTCTAGTTAATATATTGAGGATAATGGAATCCATGTTTCTTACTATTTAAAGACTTTCAACATTGGGAAAGTAGAAAACTACTATGTACCAAGTGATTTTAGATGGGGATTGAAAGTATCAATATGTATTCATATTATACATATATATGTGAGCAAGGGAGACAAGAGAAGGAGAGAGGGAGAAGAAAGTGAAAATAAGAGTGAGAGCAGAGAATAAGAAAGAAAAAGAAGAAATAAGCACTCTTTTCAGATTTTGATTTCTGAATACCATCTCCCATTAAAAGGATCCAGGGCTTATTAGAGAAATGGTTATTATTTCCAGGACTGGAAAAGAGCAGTATAAGCCTGGTACAATCTATTGCATTGCACAACAGGAACTCAAAGAATCATGGAAATATATCAAAATGACACAAGCCAGTTTGACAGAACTCCCTTTTGGCTGAATTTGGAACTATTTGAGCATCAAAGTAAGTAATAAAAGGAATGGATTATGAATCCAGTGTTGAATAAAGTAATAATCCATGAGTCCATGTGTATAAGCAAATGGATAAATAATATCTGTTAGAATATAATGCCAGGAGTGATAAATCACCAATGGATACTAAACCTAGAGGGTAAAAGTTTGACCAGGAACAGGATGGTTACATAACTTCAAAATATATCCCCACAAGCTACTTATTAGTTTCAAAGGATAAACAGTAATACCAGCATTGAGAAATGTGTGGAGTACCACCTGAACCAAGACACCAAACCTAACTTGAATCACTGAAATTGGGACAAACAGCATCAGTGTTAAATAAGATACTCAGAGAAAGAAAGAATCTCATCCCATTGAATCTAATCATGAAGGGCATCAGAGAGCACTAAGTTAGGGGTCATTCTACAAAATAACTGACCTTTTGTCTTTAAAAGTGTTAGAAGGTAAATTGATACAGCCATTATGGAAGACAGTATGGAGGTTCCTCAGAAATTAAAAGTAGAACTACCATATAATCCAGCAGTTCCACTTCTGGGTATATATCCAAAGAAAACGAAAACACTAATTTGAAACAATGTAGTACCCCAGGGTTCACAGTGGCATTATTTACAACAGCCAAGATATGGAAGCAACCTAAGTATCCATCAACAGATGAATGGATAAGGAAGATGTGGTATATCTGTACACAAAGGAATATTACTCAGTCATAAAGAATGAAATTTTGCCATTTGCAACAACATGGATGGACCTGAAGGTATTATGCCAAGTGAACTAAGTGAGACAAAGAAAGACAAATACTATATTTTTTCACTTATATGTTGAATCTATAAAATAAAACAAATGAAGAAATATAACAAAACAGACTCAGAAATAGAGCAAACTTGTGGTTACCAGAGGCAAGATGGGTGAGGAGAGGAGCAAGATATGTGAAGGGGATTAAGAGGTACAAACTATTAGGCATAATAAATAAGTTACAAGGATATAATGTACAGCACAGGGAATATAGCCAATATCTTACAAATAATTTTGTATGGTGTGTAATCTATAAAAATGTCCAATTACTATATTGCACACCTGAAACTAATATCATATTGTAAGTCAACTGCACTTCAATTTTTAAAAACCGTTAAACTCAATAGACATAAAGAAAGACTGCCACTAAAGAGACATGACAACTCAATGCAATATGTGACTCTGTACTTGATCCTGGAAAAGGTAAACAAATAGCTATGAAGGGCATTATTGTGAAAATTAATTAACTGAATATTGCCTGTGGATGAGATAATTTCCTGATTTTTCCTAATTTTTTAAACAATTGTGCTTTGGTAAGAATATGTGCTTTTTTGCAACATGGATGGACCTGGAGAGAATCATACTAGGCGAAGTAAGACAGAGAAAGACAAATATCGTGTGATATCGCTTATATGTGGAATCTAAAAGAAATGATACAAATGAACTTATTTACCAAACAGAAACAGACTCACAGATTTAGAAAATGAATTTATGCTTACCAGGGGTTTGGGTGGAGGGCAGATTGAAGTTTGTGAATGACATGTACACACTGCTGTACTTAAAATAGGTAACAAATGAGGGCCTACTGTATAGCACAGGGAACTCTGCTGAATACTCTGTAATAACCTAAATGGGAAAAGAATTTGAAAAATAGATACATGTATATGTATAACTGAATCACTTTGCTGTACACCTGAAACTAACACGTTGTTAATCAACTCTACTCCAATATAAAATAAAAATTTTTTTAAAAAACAATATGTGCTTTTCCTTAAGAAATAAATATTAAATTATTTAGGGTTAAGGAGGGATGATGCTTCAAACTTACTATTATTCAGAAAAAGTAATAATCATATATGTATAGAATTAATATACAGAGATAAGGGTAAAGTGAATGGGTGTAAATGGAAAAATTCTTGAATCCAAAAAGGTAGTAAGAAAGAATTAAGGAAAAAGCAATGCAGTCCAAGAGAACAATTACAAAAGCCTGAAACTCATAGGATTACTACTGGATCCATGTGTGGTAGGGAAAGAAAAGAGGAGTCACAGATGCCACTGAAGGTTTTGGCCTGAGAAATTGTAAGAATGCAATTGCTATTAATTGATATGGAGAAAGGTGGTGAAAATTTTATCTATCATTATAGCGCTCAAATTAAAATAAAACTTGAGTTATGGCAGAGACTGCTATGCTCACTAATTTCTTATTTTGCTTCTAAGGAAGGGCTGGATTTACATTTCCACCTGGATACTACCATTTTAAAAGCAAAGTAAAGAAGTGGGATGGTATGGAAGGGATGATCATAGAGTCTCAGCCTTTATCATGTAAGCGCTTTTTATTCCCAGGTTTACAGTATGGTGTTCACAATGCATTTCCCAATGTGAGGATACTTTGTTTTATCTAGGCAAGAGACTAAATTTCAAACACCCTGTCAAGTGTGTATGTGTGTAAGGAGGTAGGGGGTAGGGAGAGCACCCTCCTGACTCTGTAGTATGGGGAAGGGAAGGGGATCTGAGATTATACCAGATTTTTCTTTTTGTAGTAGGTTATATTTTGAAGTAATTTCAAACTTACAGTAAAGTTGCTAGAATTGTGTCAGGAAGTCTTATATATCCTTTTACAACCCTCATTGCATGTGTGTATGTTGAAAATTCTTCACTCTGAATAAAAACATCATATTTGAATTTTTTAAAAATACAATTAATTGACCCAAAGAATGTTTTTCAAAGACATATTTGCTGAGTAGCACTGATATAAGTAACACTGTTCTCTTTGTCATATTGAACTTTTAAATCTTGTATTTACTTTAATTATTTTACTAAACCATACTTGATTTTATTTTTGAAACAATAATTGTTTTGGAACACATATTTAAATTCTCAAGTAATGAGTTTTAAATGCATTTAAAAATATTGTATACTTTTCATGCATCACTATCAGGGAATACATCCTTTTTCCAATTAATATATTAATATTAAATATATTTAACAGATACTGGAAAATGTTTTATGGACACTTGAACAGTTGTGTTTTTTAAATATGTAACTTAGTGTAGGATATGAATATCACTCCAGTTATACTTTTAAAGCCATGGCCCTCTTACATGATTAAATAAATTTCACAATTTTGTTAGCTTATCATATTACAATTATAATTGGCAATTTCATCTACATTTCTAAAAATTTTGCTTTATGTTATTATTCATAAATGAGTAATCAGTTTGTAATTTGTACTTCCTTCAATACAATTACAATAAAAATAGTTCATTCCACTTTGTACTATATTAATATCATATTCACATTTCATTTGTCTCAAAATGTTTTCTTTTTGCTTAACATATTCAGAAATTGAAAATATACAGACATTTCTTTAATGTGTAGTATCTTTCCTGATAGTATAAGTTTAATGTGCAGTTTTCACAAAATGCGGAACTGAGCAAAGGGAAAGAAAGGAATCATCCATAATCGCAGCACACGTTAATGTAAAATATTAAATTTTAGGGTATCTCCTTCTAGGAATATATGTGAATACATGTCTCTGTTAAAGAAATTATACAATTATATAATGATACAATTAAAGAAAATTAGAACATGCATTTGACAGTTTCTATTATGTATTTTCATTTTTATGTATTCTATAACATTTTTAGTATGTGAAAATTTGTTGTGAGGAATACATACTATTGCATTGTATTATTGGGTTCTCTTATTTTGTAGTAATTTACTCACCTATTCCTTTAGTATTGGATACTGTGCCTTGTCCCAGGGTTTTGCTACCATAAATAATGCTACAATAAACATTCTTATACATAATTCATTGTGTATATCTATGATTATTTCCTTAGGATATATTCCTAAAATGGAATAACTGGGTCAAAGAGTATGGGTATTTTGATGATTTGGATAAATGTTGCCAAGTCACCCTCCAGAAAGTTTCCATACATTTGTATTCCCACAAGTAGCATATTAGAATGTTCATCTGCATTTCTTTAATTATAAGTCATATTGAGTATTTTACTGTGTTCATTAACCATTTGTAGTTTTTGAAATTGTTTGCATGGGTGGAGTTGCACCAACTGGTAATTTGCTCATTGTCTATTTTCTTTTTCATTAAGAATTTAATTTTCTGAGTGACATATATAGCAGATTGTTTTCCAGTTTGCCATTTGACTGTTAGTATTATTTATATTCTTAAGAGCGGCATAATTTGTAATGTATATGTACTCAAAGTTTCCAATTTTTTCTTTTTTATTTTAACTTTCTATAATTAATAATTATTTTAATATCATGAGATTATATACCTGCCTGTGTTTTCTTCTGGTTAATTTCCATTTTATTATTTTGATTTCCAGTTATTTTGTTTTAATTTTCTCTGTAACTTACTATTTATGAATTCTAATATTTTATTTATGAAATTCATGGAGACATTAAGGGTTTTGATATGGATCCTTACCAGAGTGTGGTATCTTCTCACATTTATGGCTGTGTTTGTATCAGAGAATAAACAAGCGAGAAGCAAAATACCTAAGACATAGCTTTATAAGTTCAAAGATATAACTTCCATAGTTAATTTAACAAATACTTAAGTGTCAGCCTCCATTTTTGTCCAGCAAATTATTTTTTGGAAGTTAGATTGAGTATTGTAACCATTTTTAAGTATTATTGTTCTCTCAGAAGGCTGCTGATTTTTCTTGACAAAACTGAGTCTGACAAAAAGTGAGCATGGTAAACATCTCTAATACAGAAGAAAAGACTTTCAATAACTTAAATGCAGAATGCTGTGATTTTACTCCATTGGTGGTATTTCCTATGAAATTTCGATGTCTAAATAAAATTGTATTGCATTTCTTCTTCCTTAGCGACTTTATATCAACCAACAGCTTCCTTTTGACATTTTACTACACTGGGTCATATAGAAAAAATTTTGAGCATGACAAGTGCCTAGCAATGGGTTTAATCCACTGTAATAGCACAAAATGCTTTTGATTAATAAAACAAGGGTGAGATTGAGATGAGAGACACAATCACAATCCACTGGCCTTATTTTATGTTAAACTTAAAAAAGTTCTTTTAAAGCTTGACTTGTGAAAACTTCCATACTTTTAGTCCATCATTTTCATTGTTTTACCAAGGTCTATGAATTACCTAGTATTTGCAATTAGTTCCCACATAATAATGCTATTTTTCCTTCAAAAGGCCCACATATTTACAAACTTATAGTAAGCCCATGATAATCTGTCCATGCCAATGAGACAAAAGTTAACAGAACTTACTGAAATGCATCTTACCCCATTTCTTATAGTTTTCCTGATACCCTGATATTACTGCTAAATTCCAACCCTCTTTTAATTTTGAGTTTGAGGTTTCTCCCTGATCCACGTACAGGCACACATTGTTTTATTGTGCTTCTCTTTACTGCATTTCACAGATATTTCACTTTTTTACAAGTTGAACATTTATGGAACCCTGTATTGAGTAAGTTTATGGGCGCCACTTTTTCAACATTTGCTCACTTCGTGTCCCTGTGTCACATTTTAGTAATTCTCCCAATACTTCAAACTTTTCATTATTTTTATATTTGTTATGATGATCCATGATCAGTAATCTCTGATGTTACTATTGTAACTGTTTTGGGAGCACCATAAATTGCACCCATGTAAGGTGGTGAATTTAAGAGATTAATGTTGTGTGTGTTCTGACTGTGCCACCAAATAACTGTTTCCTCATCTTTCTGTATCCCCATGTCCCCTATTATTCCCTGAGACACTAAAATATTGAAGTTAGGCCAATTGATAACCCTACAATGGTCTCTAAGTGTTCAAGTGAAAGGAAGAGTCTCATGTCTCTCACTTTAAATCAAAAGCTAGAAATGATTGTACTTAGTGAGGAAGATATGTCAAAAGCCAAGATAGGGGGAACTTGACCTCTTGTACCAGTTAGCCAAGTTGTAAATGCAAAGAAAAAGTTCTTGAAGGGAATTAAAAGTGCTACTCCAGTGAACACATGAATGATAAGAAAGTGAAACAGCCTTATTGCAGATATGGAGAAAGTTTAGTGGTCTGGATAGAAGATCAAACCAGCCACAATATTCCCTTAAGCCAAAGCCTAGTCCAGAGCAAGGCCCTAACTCTCTTCAATTCTGTGAAGGTGAGGGAGCTGCAGAAGAAAAGTTGCAAGGTAGCAGAGGTTGATTTATGAGGTTTGAGGAAAGAAGTTGTCTCCATAATGTAACACCTCAAGGTGAAGCAGCGAGTGCTAATGTAGAAGTTGCAATGAGTTATCCAGAAAATCTAGCTAAGATAATTAATGAAGGTGGCTACAGTGTGAATGAAACAGCCTTCTATTGGAAGAAGATGCCATCTAAGACATTCATAGCTAGAAAGGAGAAGCCAATTCCTGGTTTCAAAGCTCAAAGGACAGGCTGAATCTCTTGGTAAGAGCTAATGCAGCTGGTGACTTTAAGTTGAAGCCAGTGCTCATTTATCATTCTAAAAATCCTAGGGTCTTTAAGAATTATGCTAAATCTACTCTTCCTGTGCTCTATAAATGGAACAACAAAGCCTGGATGACAGACATCGGTTGACAACATGGTTTACTGGATATTTTGAGCCCACTGTTGAGACCTACTGCTCAGAAAGAGATTCCTTTCAAAATATTACTGCTCATTGACAGTGTATCTGGTCACCCAGAAGCTCTGATACAGAGATACAAGGAGGTTAATGTCATTGTCATGCCTGCTAACAAAACATCCATTCTGCAGTCTGTGGGTCAAAGACTAATTTTGACTTTCAAGCCATTATTCACGAATTATGTTTCATAAGGCCATAGCTGCCATAGTGATTCCTCTGATGGATTTGGCTAAAGGCAATTGAAAACCTCCTAGAAAGGATTCAGCATTCTAGATGCCATAAAGAACATTTGTGTTTCATGGGAAGAAGTCAAAATATCAGCATTAACAGGGGTTTGGAAGAAGTTGATTCCAACCCTCATGGACAGCTTTCGGGGATTCAAGAATTCAGTGGAGGAAGGAACTGCAGATGTGGTGGAAATAGCAAGAGAACTAGAATTAGAAGGGGAGCCTGAAGATGTGACTGAATTGCTACAATCTTATGATCAAACTTTAACAAATGAGGAGTTCCATCTTATGGATAAACAAATGTTTTCTTGAGATGGAATCTTCTCCTAGTGAAGATGCTATGAAGATTGTTGAAATGTCAACAAAGGATTTAGACTATGACATAAAATTAGTTGATAAAGCAGTGACAGGATTTGAGAGGATTGACTCCAATTTTCAAAAAAGTTTTACTGTGGGTAAAGTGCTATCAAACAGCCTTGCATGCTACAGAGAAATCATTCATGAAAGGAAGAATCAATCAATGTGGCAAACTTCACTGTTGTCTTATTTTAAGAAATTTCCACAGCCACCTGACCTTTAACAACCACCACCCTGGTCAATCAGAAGCCAACAACATAGAGGCAGGACCCTCCACCAGCAAAAAGATTATGACTCACTGAAGGCTCAGATGATGGTTAGCATTTTTTTTAGCAATAAAGTATTTTTTAAATAAATTTACTTATTTTATTTATTTATTTTTGGCTGCGTTGGGTCTTCGCTGCTGTGCCAGGGCTTTCTCTAGTTGCGGTGAGCAGGAGCTACTCTTCGTTGCAGTGCATGGGCTTCTCATTGCGGTGGCTTCTCATTGCAGAGCACGGGCTCTAGGCGCGCAGCTTCAGTAGTTGTGGCATGTGGGCTCAGTAGTTGTGGCTCACAGGCTCTAGAGCACAGGCTCAGTAGTTGTGGCTCATGGACTTAGTTGCTCCGTGGCATGTGGGATCTTCCCGGACCAGGGATCGAACCCGTATCCCCTGCACTGGCAGGCGGATTCTCAACCACTGCGCTACCAGGGAAGTCCAATAAAATATTTTTTAATTAAGGTATATACATCGTTTTTTGAGACATAATGTTATTGCACTTAATAGACTACAGTCTCATATGCACTGGGAAACCAAAAAATTCGTGTGACTAGCTTTATTGCAATATTCACTTTATTAGGGTGATCTGGAACTGAACCCACAATATCTCTGAGGTATGCCTATATTTACCTGTTATGAGGTTGTTCATCATTCTGCTTTCTAATTCTCAGGCATCTCTTTATTTTGAAAATGTGTGTATGTTTGTGTGGTATGACTGAATTTCAGTTTAAATCTTATTCCAGGATGCTAGAAACACATCCTTACTAGTGTCTATGAGATAAGAAATACAATAAAACCATACCATTTTTAGGACCAACTCATACCAGAGGCATAATGCATTAAAATGGTTTATTTAGTTGTTGGCTGAGAGCAGAGACTTGAGATAATTACCTACAGAGGGTTAAATTTTGATAATTATGTGAAGGAATAAAGCAGAGTGTGTGGTCTTGGGTGTCTCTGTCAGACATACCTTGCATGTAATCATCAATAGGGCAGAGAATGATACAGAGAGGAAAGAAAGTGAAACTCCATGAGTTTAAGCTTTCTTCATCTTTAAAATGAAAAGGTTGAATGAATGATTCTGGAATGATTTCTGTCTAAGTAGCCTCTTAGTTTGTGAGGCTATGACAGAGTCAGTGGTAAACTACCCTTTACTTCACAGATAGAATTTTTCCGCATCTCACTTTAAAGACTGGCCTTGGTGGTCTTTAAGTGAAACTTGCACTGGAGCGTAGATCTTTAAATTCTTTTTTTCATGTCTGTGCATCTTCAAAACCTAGAAAAAATTTAGGTGTTTTTTTATTTAGTAGAAATTTAAAATACGAAGTATAAAGGCTTATGCTATACTGTACAATCCAAAAGGAAGACTGATTTTCCTCCTGCATTGGTAAAGCAATCCATGTTGTAAGTGTCCACCTTTGCCTCAGCATCTGGTATGTCACAAACTTTTGGATAGAGTTTGAACATTTTCCCATGTACAAAACTGCCTTGTGTTAAATCACCATGCTAAAAGATCACAAAGGGTAGGACCTCTTTTGAGATAGGAGCTCTGCAAAATGTCATCAAGGATTCCCTTCTTTACCAAGAGGTATGATTTGACAGTTAGCTCACTGATTGGTCTTTATAGAGATTATTGTCTTCAGGGCTGCCAGGTGATTGTACTGTTTCATTCTCAAATATAATGGGAATGTAACAACATTTGAAATTACCTGCCAACTCTCAGATAACTCTGTGGACTCTGAAGCTGTCATCTAAAGCAATCTGGACACAAATAGCTAATATTTTATGGAAACAGTACTCAAAAGCTTATCATTGTTTATTTTTAATAACTAGCAGAGATTAAAAAAATTCTACTTGCCTCCTAGGCACATTATGGAAATAGATTAACTGTAGAAAGGCACACTGATCTCAGAAGAAGTTAATTAAATTTGGGTTTGTGAAATTATTTTAATGTCTACATATCACCACCTTCCACAATTTTCAAAGTTCATAAACTTTTATTAATATGTGTAAGCTTCTTTGAATCAAGTATTTACTCTCATTTCATAGGATTTGAAGGGTCAATGAAACTTTATAAAAATTTCATGCTTCTGTCAGCATGCCACAAAAAAATCGATATTTTTATGATGATTATGTTGAAAGTTATTTTTCTGCATGAAACATGGTATCGGAGCTATAGCTTTCTAAACTGCAATAAATTCATCACAGGAGAATATTTATTATCATCTCTATTCTCATTTCCTCTTAAGAAATCATTAGGTAACAGAAGAGCTACTAAGGTATGCATTTCACCTTTTTTTAAATGATGTATATTACTGATTTTAACAAGAATCACTTTATTAAGGCAGATGCAAATAATCCCGTGAGTAATAAAGACAATATACAGCAAAGAAGCCAAATATTAGAGGTGAAAATATTTTTCAGCTCTAGAAAAATATTTCTTTACCTTCTCATTTTAGAAACAAATTGAGGCCACCATATTACTTCTTTATCTTTGAAAAGAAGGGCAGGGCTTCCCTGGTGGTGCAGTGGTTGAGAGTCCGCCTGCCGATGCAGGTGACACGGGTTCGTGCCCCGGTCCGGGAAGATCCCACATGCCGCAGAGTGGCTGGGCCCATGAGCCATGGCCGCTGAGCCTGCGCGTCCGGAGCCTGTGCTCCACAACGGGAGAGGCCACAACAGTGAGAGGCCCGCATACCACAAAAAAAAAAAAAATAATAATGTCCAATAGGTCAAATATATGCTAAAAACACATTGTGCCTCCTTTAAAAATACACATAGTCATATAAAACTGAATTCTCACCCCATTTCACAAGGTTCATGTACTCCCATTTATGATCCTGTGAATTAATGTACCCAAGTGTGTTAATCCGATTACGTTATTTATTGCCTTCTGCAAAAAAATTCAAACAGAAATTTAATACTATTCTAATGCAACATGCTGCCTTGAAAATTATTTTTTCCACTACTGCATACTGATTGATCTGAGTAACAAAGTGAAGAAAGGGAGACAAACAAACTGAATAAGGGATAAGACATGATATCAAAATAAAAATATTCCAGACAGGAGTGTGAGATTAGCAAAACTATAGACCAGTGGAGCACAATGAGGAACCCAGAAACTATCCAACACATGAAAATTTTATTTATGATGTGTGTCAGGCTCCCAATTTAACTTTACCCCTCCAAATAAACATTGGTTAAAACTTTTTTCATTGAATACATGTTCTTTTCCTAATGATATGTCAGACCACCAGGTGTCTATCAGATTTTTATATATGTATGGGTCTGTTTCTTGTCTCTCTTTTCTGTTCCATTGGTCAGTTCTGTCTTTTTACCTGTAACACATTATGCTACTTACTCTAACTTTGAGAGGCAACCTGATAACTTGGTGATGCATCTCCACTTTTCTTGGTCTTTTCCAAGCTGTCTTAGTTGTATACTTTTTCTTGTAAAATGTGTACTGCTTTGTTAAATGTCACAAAAATCCCTGTTTGGATATTTCTTAAAGGCGTTTTATTGATCACTAAGGGTCTTCTATAATAAGTTGGGAAAATGATATTGTATAATATTAAGCCTTCTAAACATGGGAAATTTCTCCATTTTCTTTAATGCCTTTTATTACATTGTTTTATTATTCATCATTAAAAAATTCTTGCACGTTCCTTGCCACATTTATTCCCAAATGAAATAGCTTTATTGCTATTGTAAATTATATCATAAATCAGTTGTTCAAATATTTGTTGCTGATGTATAGAAATAAAATTGGCCTTTTAAATCATATCCAGTGAGCCTTCTAATCTTCTCTATAATGAATTGTCTACCTATCTGTGTTTCCCATGTAGAAAATCATTGATGACAAATAATAGTTTTATTTTCCTCTTTGCATTTTCTATGTATTTATTTAATTTTATTTTCTTATTGGACTATATAAAGCCTCCAGTGCAAAAATTGAATAGGAGAGGAAATAGAGGGTATAATTCTCAATTTTAAAAGAAATGCTTCTAACATGTACCCATTTAAGTTGTTGCTTATCAATATTTTGAGTTAGATATGTAGCACTCATCAAATTTAAAGTTTTATTCATTCAATCAAAAGTTAACATACTGTCTTCTATGTGCAAGGAACTGTTCCAGATGCTGAGATGATATACCAATAAACAGAATATGCCAAATGCCTACTCTTCCTGAAAATTATGTTCCAGAGGACCTAGTTCCAAAATAGTTTACGCTTGTTGATTTGTTTTTCTTAATTATGAATACATATTAAATTTTATTAGAACCCTTTTCTGTATCTACTGAGATGATCATATTTATCTCCTTTATTCTCTTAATAGAGTTAATGACATTTAAAATTATAATATTTAAACATCCTTGCATAGCTCAGAAAATCCCAGTATAGTAAATGTTGGCTTTTTAAAAACACATTGCAAAACTCAACTTGTTAATACAATGAGATTAAGAAACAACACCAGTAGGCCTGGCAGAGAGTCACAGAAGGATTTTCCTGCATCTTTTAAATGCAAGCCCAAATTCACAGGTACTGCATGATAGCTGTTTTATGACCAGGCATAGATGTGTCTCTGAGTTTGTGTGTACATGTGTGTATAATTTCTGTCATTTAAAAATGACACATTCCTGGACTTTCAGGACAATATTGCAGATTTCACAATTATTCTGGATCATTAAAGCCAATATTATTGGCCCAATCAAGAGTTATTGACCTGGGAAAATGTTAAAAACAGAAGGACCTAATCTCTACACCCCTGTCCTCAAAATAGGATTTCATGCCACTGCTCCAGCAGGCCATTCCCCTCTCTTCATTTTCTTCCGCTTCTTTCCTAAGATACAATATTAACCTTCTTTTATTCTAAACAAAGAGAGCTGACTATAGGATGACATTAACTTACCAATTGCCTTATTTTCTAATTTGTGTTATTGGAAATTTTACTGAATTTGTTTAGGATGTATGCATCTATATTCATGGACCAAGTAAGCCTATAATTATCATTTCTCACATTATTTTTCTAGTATTGATCATCAAGGTTATATTAGCCCCATAGAATGAGATGCCAAGCATTCACTCTTTCTCTGAAAAACATTAAATTGATACGAGACTTGAAAAATTGATAGAAATATGCTTTAAAACCTGAGATTGTTGTGGGGTTTTTTTGTAGAAAAGATGTTAAAATATGACTTCAATAAGTTTAATTAGTGTACCAATATTATTCAGGCTTTCAATTTCATCCTGAGTCAGATTAGATGTTAGCAAGTTAGATTTTCTTATAACTATTTTTATTTTATCAAATCTATTGCCATAAATTTGTGATAGTACTTTTTATTAGCCT
The DNA here is from genome assembly GCF_005190385.1 of Monodon monoceros. NCBI lineage: Eukaryota > Metazoa > Chordata > Mammalia > Artiodactyla > Monodontidae > Monodon > Monodon monoceros. Next base: position 83,316,908 of record NW_021703777.1, on the reverse strand, counting down.
TATAATGCCTGCTACACTGTAGTTAAGATGTCCTTTTTATTTATGTTTCTGACATGTGAATTCTTTTCTCTTTTTCCTGGTTGGTGTTTTTAAAGGTTTGTCCATTGTTTTTAAGTCTTGCCCCAAAAAATCAACTTTTGAGTTGATTAATTTTTTCTGTGCTGCTTAAACTTCAAATTTCATTGATTTCTTATTTTATTCTTCATAAATTTTCTTTACAGTTTTTGTATTTATTGTATTTATTTTATGCTAACACCATTATCCATTCTGTTGCACCATACACAAATTTGAAATTATCTTTGACTCCTCATGACCCCTCCACATGCATATTTTACCTCATATGCATCTCAAATCTATGCTCTGCTGTCTCACATTCCAAAAGGAACTTTATAAATGTTGGCTTTTCACACTGACTTCTCCTTTCCTCATTTACTCCATTAACTTCTCTTCAACATGTAAAGCTTCCCCTGGCATCTAAACCATTTCTTTATAACATTTATCACACTAGTAATTTCTCATTCTTTTGTGAATTATTTGATCAATACTCTCTCACTAGACTTAAATCTTCAGGGGGATGTGAACCCAGTCCGTCTTGCTCACCAGTATAAATCTTGGTAATCAATAATTATATTTTAAATGAATATATAAAAACATGGGCAAATGAACTTGGCTACTGGATAAAGTTACAGAGACTCAGACTTTGGCTCTACAAAATACATTTTAATTCAGATAAGTAAAAAAATACTGTATTTGGTAAGTAGTTTATCATTCAGTTGGCAGAAATATTGCAGAGAAGATTCCAGAACCAAATGAGGATTACACGGGTTTGTTTTATGATTATTCCAATTTGAATATACTAGGATTAGCATTAAGCAAAAAAATAAATAAATAAATTCTAAAGGAAAATGAAATAGAAACATTTACAGATTTAGGAGTGGTTCAATTTATTCCATTCAGAGTATTTGATAAGGTACTTATTAAGAAAGTAATTATGTCATCTTATTAAGAAAGTAATTATGCCCAGTTTATATATGTTGAGTGAAGTATGTAATCCCTTAGTTCAGCCTATTAATTTAAAAAGCTATTTTGTTTTCTTTATGATTCAAAACTCTAATCATTAGGTAGAAATATGTGATAAACTGTTGACATTACCTGTATGGTTTTGCTGTGCATTCTGAAAAAAAAATTACCATTAGAAACATCAAAATTAATACATCCATAGAACTAGACACACCCTACTGATTAAAAGAGGGTATTTTAGTTTATTTTACTATTATTAATATAAGACTTATCCTTAAATCATTCTTAAGGTGGTTGAAAAATGAAGTCAAGAGAAGAGTCATAATAGAGTGTGTAATGAGCAGTGGAAGTGATCGATAATGTTTAGAAAATCTCAAGGTGCTTGCTTTGATTTCAAGTTTTATGTCACAGCCTTTGGGAAGTCTGTAAAACTCTCACAGTCATCATGATGCAAGTGAAATAAACTCCTGTGCTTTAAAATGTTGTGAATGAAATTGTTAGGTTGCTTCTCTAAGAAAAATCAATAAACCCTTTTAATAATGTGTGTGTCAGGCTATTTCCACATTAGTGTTTGAAAAAAAATTGTTACCTAAGGGAATATTTTCTTTTCTTTTTTTCTATTCTAAAAGCATTTGAAATAACATATACTGGATCTTCAAAGATCAATACGCAGTCTCTCCATATCAAATGTCTGTTTCTAGAACTAGGGAAAGTAAAACAGGCCAACACAGCAACACAATTTATTTATGAAAAAAAGTGAAGATCGGGGCTTCCCTGGTGGCGCAGTGGTTGAGAGTCCGCCTGCCAATGCAGGGAACGCGGGTTCGTGCCCCAGGCCGGGAAGATCCCACATGCCGCGGAGCGGTTAGGCCCGTGAGCCATGGCCGCTGAGCCTGCGCGTCTGGAGCCTGTGCTCCACAATGGGAGAGGCCGCAACGGTGAGAGGCCCGCGTACCAAAAAAAAAAAAAAAAAAAAGTGAAGATTGTATTTCATATAATCAGATTACATGCAAGTTGGCTCACTGAATAACCAGTGACACTTTTTTAACAGCAGAGAATGTGACTTTATTTTGTGAACATAACTCACGTTTTCTTTCTAACATAGAAGTTACTCTTTCAACAGGCGCAATTATCATTGTATTTTGGGCCCTAAGTCATGGATGCATCATGGTATCTCTATAATTCCACTTACTGAAACCGTTTACTTTCTTAAAGTCCATGCCACAATTGATAATTCCATGAAACTAATTCCATGGGCTGCTGCCCTCACTGAAAATATGATCTAGAGAGAGAGAGAGACATGTAAACAATTACAATAAGATTCTTTTTTGAAGAATGGAGAAGGAACTCAATAAAAGGTGAATGTTGTAAAGACAGAATTGGAAGCTGTATTGTGGGCAAACTTCATAAGTGATTGACTAAAGGAGAAAATTAAGATGAGATAGTGTAAAGATATTCTAGATGTTTTTTTTAGTTTGAGTCTAAATTGTATCTTTGGGTTTTTCGTTACTTACTACATCAACATCCCCTGGCAAATTAAAACTAAACACCAAAATATATTTTTTAGTGGTTTTAATGTTTCACTATTTCGTTAGAATGTAAGTTCAATGAGAAAATAGATCAGGAAATTATAGTTCCTGCCATAACCTCAGTTCTCACACACATTTTTGACAAATAAATATTGAAAAAATAATAAAGCTCAAGTATCTAATATTTAACAGAAAATCACTGATTAAAAATTTCTACTCGACACAAGTATATAATTGTACTATTACAATTTTTGGTTCATTTATTTACAAATCACCCATATGTTGTATTATTTGCTACATAGTGTGTGAATCAGTAAATCTGTAAATTACAGGAATATTTAGATGCTTTTCATGAAGAAAAATGACCAAAAAACTCATGACTGCAGTCTATTACAGTTGCTTCAAGAAGTTACCTCCTCTCATGTAATGGTGATGAAAACCAAATTCCATCATAATAAATCTAATAATAGTAGCTTACATTTTTGGAGTATTTGCTATGATTCTGGCATTGTTCTAAGAATTTTACATCCATCATCTTAACTGAATACTCAAACAACTATAATAATTTGGTAATATGATTCCCATGTTATAGATGAGGAAACTGAAATACAGATGACTTAATTAAATCTAGAGTCACCAGCTATTCAGTGACTGAACTAAGACTTGAACCCAGAGTGGTAGATTCCAAAGTCTGTACTTTGCATTATTATATTATATAGTTTTCTAATTACAGTGATGATGATAATTATGATGATGACCACGATGACAGTAGTGATAAGTAAGTAACATTTATTCATCATTTATTTTTTGTAAGGCATCACGCAAAATGCTTTTTTGCATACTCTGTCAAATTGAAAACACAAAAAACTTAAAATGGTGTTAATCTTATTATCCTTGCTTTACTAATGAAGAAACTAAAGTGTAGTATGCTCACATTCACACATATAGTAAGTGCCAAAACTCAAAAGGCTAATTTTGTTTGAGTTAATTCTAACATAATTTTTAGTTAGTAAATATATTCTCCTGGGAAATTGAAAGGTTTCTTAAAACTGCACAAAAATACTGCACCTTATCTTGAAATCAAGTGCTAAATAAATCTACCTTGATAAAGGTATTGCTTGATATAAATAGCAAAATCATAACCTTTTTATAAAGGAATGCAGACAACACGTTATGAGGGTTAGTATTCCACATTCCAGTTCCTTCCAGGGTGTCATACTTTAACACCCAGGTACATTCACACACATACTTAGGCTAGTGAGTGCATCTTTAAATCAGTAACATATATGTGAAACACAGTTTAGTTTTCTATTCATTCCTACTAAAAACAACAATTCACTTATATTTATATATTTTAATTTGTTTTGATGGAGTAAGAAAAGCTCAGTGAAAAAGATTTAAAAAAGAAAGGACAGGACATAAAACCAAAGAATTTTGTGACTATAAGAGATAATGAGAAGTTTTCTCATTTTAACAACTCTGATACTCCAGTCACTCTACATCTCCTTTAATTTTTTACAAGTCAGGCTGTTCTATTTTCAGAAGGCTGTAATTGTTACACATATCTTCCATATTACACATTTAAATCTTGATATCTTAGCTTTCAGCTTTTTATATAAAATTCTTCCCTTTGGGATAATATAGAATAAGGTTATTCCTTCTTCTACAACTATTATCTTAAAACTAAATTTTTCCTCTTGAAATAAACATTCCCAGTTTTTTAGCCAATTTGAGCCCTCACTTTCACTTCTTTTCATCTGGAGATTCTGTGACTTTACTCTTCAGGCCCCAGTATTTAAATTCTACACTGCAGTCACACCTTTGGTTACTAATATACTTTAACAGGTGAATAATACTTCAAGGCACAACTGACCATCAAGAAATACCAAAGAGGAAAGAACAGGTGATAGACCCCTGAATTGTGCCGTAAAACTACATCCCCAGAGTGACATTGTAGAAAGTGTAAAAATGTCCACAATTCATTACAGTTTCTCCATTATGTGGGTCTCTTTTTCCCCTTCTTTAATCTAGGATGGCTGACTTGCCGAGACAGTGAAGGCAGCATTATGTGAGTTGGAAACCTGGGTCTCAGTCAGCTTTATGTGTTTTCATTCTTGCTCTTTGAATTGCGTCTAGAGCTCAGCTGAGCTGCAGAGAACTGAGTTGAGCTGCCAAGTGTGCTAGTAACCAATTAAGACAATAAGCCAAAATGAGAGGATGGTCAAGGCTTTAATCACTTCCTGAAATAATATAAGGAAGAGGCTAAACTGGAGAAAGCTTGGACTCTTCCCGTTTCCCTGAAGGTCGAAGGACAGGTGGACCAACACAGATGTCAGGGATCATCTCACTGCTGGAGCCCCAAACAAAAGGTTCGTGCAGTTTTATGAACCTGGAGCTGAAGGAAGTGGGCAGGGGAGGGAAAGACAAAAGTGTTAAGTACTGAGTCAAAGTGGAAAAAAATGTATCTTCAAAGTGGACCTTTCCTGTCTCCCTCTAAATAGAGGTCTTGCCAGAGTTCTCTGCTGATGACCTTAGATAATGAGGCCTCTGAAAGCAGGCACCAGAGCTAGAAATGCAGATAAGTTCAAGAGCATGGTGGAGCCTGTGCCCGCAAGGGCAACTCCCTTCAGAGGCTGTAATGCACTAACTGTGCACCAAGTCTGGCACAGGGAGGGCAACTTCTCCCTCAGGAGATTCCCGTCAGAAAATGCCTTTATAATTGCCTTTGATTGGGCCTGAAAAATCACATATAGGCTTTTGGCAGGAACTGAACTCCTCAACCCCTGATTGAGGGGGTTGCTCAACTGATAGCATGTAAATAGGTCCAAGATAGCCCAGTAAAGGATGAAGGACTGACTCTGTTGAGCATAAACGATCCATCCTCCAGCCAAACTGGCTGCAAACTAAACTGATGCTTGAGTGAGTGAAACTGAACTTAGCTGAGCCTGACCCAGATCAGTAGAACATTCCACCTAAGCGAAGTTCAGTTTATCAACCCATAGAAGGATAAGTTACATACATGTTTGTAGTTTTAACCCTTTTTGTTTTGGTTTGGTTTGCTTCATCACACACACACACACACACACACACAAGTTAAGTGACACAGACATTAACCAAAAATCTTGAAATATAATCCACGAATGTATTTAAAGCCACCTAATCATACTGTTATCCAGGGCATATTTTCTTGGTTTTATATTTCCAAAGCTATGTCAAAAGCAGTGGTCCATGCCTGTCATATACTTTTCGCTTGAATTTCTGTGGCTATTACTTACTATCATCTTAGATACCCTCTTAATTTTGTGGTTTGCTTCTCATATTTAGCTTCTGCAACTTTCCCCACTATTTAGCTTTTTCCTCCATACCTTTATCTCCAGGTCTCAGAGAAAGAGATAAGCTAAATAGTAAAAGATTATACAATGTGTATTTCCAATGTTACAGCATACCAGTAGAAATTTTCATAAATATGTAAATATTTTACCCACTTGCATATCAAGGAATTTCAAAGATGGAAACGTAGCAAAAAAAAAAGTACTTAAAAAAAAATAAAGTTCTTTTTCTCAGAATGAGAAAACTGAGGTCCATAAAGGAAAGAGAAATGATAAATCTTCAAAAATAATGAATGACAAAACTGTGACTTAAACCCTGACCTTGTGGACCTGATATATCAGCACTCTTCCAAAACTTGGAATTCTGATGGTATTACCTTTTGGGAGACAAATTGTCAGGGGTCCCTACGCTATTGGGTATGGGAGAGCCATGATAGAAATGGGACGGAATTCAGTAGAAATGAAAAGATCATACATAACTTTAAATTTGGAAGTGTCCTTAGTGTAATAATATCTATAGATTGTCTGTGCTTAATCCTTGTTTCAGTACTCATTTTTTTTTAACATCCTTATTGGAGTATAATTGCTTTACATTATTTTGTTACTTTTGCTGTATAACAAAGTGAATCAGCTATACGTATACTTATATCCCATATCCCCTCCCTCTTGGGTCTCCCTCTCACACTCCCTATCTCACCCCTCTAAGTGGTCACAGAGCACCAAGCTAATCTCACTGTGCTATGTAGCTGCTTCCAACTAGCTAGCTATTTTACATTTGGTAGTGCATATATGTCAATGCTACTTTCTCACTTCGTCCCAGCTTACACTTCCCCCTCCCTGTGTACTTAAGTCCATTCTCTACATCTGTGTCTTTATACCTGTCCTGCCCCCAGGTTCTTTAGAACCTTTTTTTTTTTTTTTTAGATTCCATATATGTGTGTTAGCAAATGGTATTTTTCTCTTTCATACTTACTTCACTCTGTATGACAGTCTCTCAGTTCATCCACCTGACTACAAATAACTCAATTTCATTTCTTTTTATGGCTGAGTAATATTCCATTGTATATATGTGCCACATCTTCTTTATCTATTCATTTGTCAATGGACACTTAGGTTGTGTCCATGTCCTGGCTATTGTAAATACTGCTGTAATGAACATTGGTACATGTCTCTTTTTGAATTACGGTTTTCTCAGGGTATATGCCCAGTAGTGGGATTGCTGGGTCATATAGTAGTTCTATATTTAGTTTTTTAAGGAACCTCCATACTCTTCTCCATAGTGGCTGTATCAATTTACATTCCCACCAACAGTGTAGGAGGGTTCCCTTTTCCCCACACCCTCCAGCATTTATTGTTTGTAAAATTTTTTTTTTCGGCAGACTACCACGTGCACTGCCTTATTTGGATGTGTCTGGAAGCTTGACTACCTTATGTTCTTCTACAAATGGACCTTGAGAGCTTGTTTGGAGGTTCTAGCAGGGGAACACAGCTACTCATATACCCTTGATTGACGAACGGTCCTCCTCTATTGGGGAAGGTCCTCTTCAACCGAGCACGCAGCTTCGGGAGGGATGCACATGGAGCGGTGTTGTTTTGATTTGCATTTCTCTAATTATTAGTGATGTTGAGCATCCTTTCATGTGTTTGTGGGCAACCTGTATATCTTCTTTGGAGAAATGTCTATTTACGTCTTCTGCCCATTTTTGGATTGGGTTGTTTGGTTTTTTGATACTGAGCTGCATGACCTGCTTGTATATTTTGGAGATTCATCCTTTGTCAGTTGCTTCATTTTCAAATATTTTCTCCCATTGTGAGGGTTGTCTTTTCATCCTGTTTATGGTCTCCTTTGCTGTGCAAAAGCTTTTAAGTTTCATTAGGTCCCATTTGTTATTTTTGTTTTTATTTCCATTTCTCTAGGAGGTGGGTCAAAAAGGATCTTGCTGTGATTTATGTCATAGTGTTCTTCCTATGTTTTCCTCTAAGAGCTTTATACTGTCTGACCTTACATTTAGGTCTTTAGTCCATTTTGAGTTTATTTTTGTGTATGGTGTTAGGAAGTGTTCTAATTTCATTCTTTTACATGTAGCTGTTCAGTTTTCCCAGCACCACTTATTGAAGAGGCTGTCTTTTCTCCATTGTATACTCTTGCCTCCTTTAACAAAGATAAGGTGACCATGTGTGTGTGGGTTTATCTCTGGACTTTCTATCCTGTTCCATTAATCTATATTTCTGATGTGCCAGCACCATACTGTCTTGATTACTGTAGCTTTGTAGTATAGTCTGAGGTCAGGGAGCCTCCTTTACTCAGCTTCATTTTTCTTTCTCAAGATTGCTTTGGCTATTTGGGGTCTTTCGTGTTTCCATACAAATTGTGAAATTTTTCGTTCCATTTCTGTGAAAAATGACATTGGTAGTTTGATAGGGATTGCATTGAATCTGTAGATTGCTTTGGGTAGTAGAGTCATTTTCACAGTGTTGATTCTTCCAATCCAAAAACATGGTATATCTCTCCATCTGTTTGTATCATCTTTAATTTCTTTCATCAGTGTCACAGTTTTCTGCATACAGGTCTTTTGTCTCCGTAGGTAGGTTTAATCCTAGGTATTTTATTCTATTTGTTGCAGTGGTAAATGGGAGTGTTTCCTTAATTTCTCTTTCGGATTTTTCATCATTAATGTATAGGAATGCAAGAGATTTCTGTGCGATAAATTTGTATCCTGCTACTTTACCAAGTTCATTGATTAGCTCTAGTAGTTTTCTGATAGCATCTTTAGGATTCTCTATGTAAATATAATGTCATCTGCAAACAGTGACAGTTTTACTTCTTTTCTGATTTGGATTCCTTTTATTTCTTTTTCTTCTCTGATTGCTGTGGCTAAAACTTCCAAAGCTATGTTGAATAATAGTTGTGAGAGTGGGCAACCTTGCCTTCTTGCTGATATTAGTAGAAATGGTTTCAGTTTTTCACCATTGAGAACGATGTTGGCTGTGGGGTTGTCACATGTAGCCTTTATTATGTTGAGGTAAGTTCTCTCTATGCCTACTTTCTGGAGAATTTTTATCATAAATGGGTGTTGAATTTTGTCAGAAGCTTTCTCTGCATCTATTGAGATGATAATATGGTTTTTATTCTTCAATTTGTTAACATGGTGTATCACATTGATTGATTTGCGTATATGAAGAATCCTTGCATTCCTGGGATAAACCCCACTTGATCATAGTGTGTGATCCTTTTAATGTGCTTTTGGATTCTGTTTGCCAGTATTTTGCTGCGGATTTTTACATCTATGTTCATCAGTGATATTGGTCTGTAGTTTTCTTTCTTTGTGACATCTTTGTCTGGTTTTGGTATCAGGGTGATGATGGTGGCCTCGTAGAATGAGTTTGGGAGTGTTCCTCCTTCTGCTATATTTTGGAAGAGTTTGAGAAGGATAGGTGTTAGCTCTTCTCTAAATGCTTGATAGAATTCGCTTGTGAAGCCATCTGGTCCTGGGCTTTTGTTTGTTGGAAGATTTTTTATCACAGTCTCCATTTTAGTGCTTGTGATTGGTCTGTTTATATTTTCTATTTCTTCCTGGTTCAGTCTTGGAAAGTTGTGCTGTTCTAAGAATTTGTCATTTCTTCCAGGTTGCCCATTTTATTCATATATAGTTGCTTGTAGTAATCTCTCATGATTCTTTGTATTGCTTCAGTGTCAGTTGTTACTTCTCCTTTTTCATTTCTAAATCTGTTGATTTGAGTCTTCTCCCTTTTTTTCTTGATGAGTCTGGCTAATCGTTTTTCAATTTTGTTTATCTTCTCAAAAAACCAACTTTTAGTTTTGTTGATCTTTGCTATTGTTTCCTTCATTTCTTTTTCATTTATTTCTGATCTGATCTTTATGATTTCTTTCCTTCTGCTAACTTTGGTGTTTTTTTGTTCTTCTTTCTCTAATTGCTTTAGGTGTAAGGTTAGGTTGTTTATTTGAGATGTTTCTTGAGGTAAGATTGAATTGCTATAAACTTCCCTCTTAGAACTGCTTTTGCTGCATCCCGTAGGTTTTGGTTTGTCATATTTTCATTGTCATTAGTTTCTAGGTATTTTTTGATATCCTCTTTGATTTCTACAGTGAGCTCTTGATTATTTAGTAGCATATTGTTTAGCCTCCATGTGTTTGTATTTTTTACGTTTTTTTTCCTATGTAATTGATATCTAGTCTCGTAGCATTGTGGTCAGAAAAGACATGATTTCAAATTTTCTAAATTTACCAAGGCTTGATTTGTGACCCAAGATATGATCTATCCTGGAGAGTGTTCCATGAGCACTTGAGAAGAAAGTGTATTCTCTTGCTTTTGGATGGAATGTCCTATAAATATCAATTAAGTCCATCTTGTTTAATGTGTCATTTAAAGCTTGTGTTTCCTTATTTATTTTCATTTTGGTTGATCTGTCCATTGGTGAAAGTGGGGTGTTGTAGCCCCCTAGTATGAATGTGTTACTGTCGATTTCCCCTTTTATGTCTGTTAGCGTTTGCCGTATGTATTGAGGTGCTCCTATGTTGGGTGCCTAAATATTTACAATTGTTATATCTTCTTCATGGATTGATCCCTTGATCATTATGTGTTGCTCTTCTTTGGCTCTTGTAATAATCTTTATTTTAAAGTCTATTTTGTCTTATATGAGAATTACTACTCCAGCTTTCTTTTGATTTCCATTTACATAGAATATCTTTTTCCATCCCCTCACTTTCAGTCTGTATGTGTCCCTAGGTCTGAAGTGGGTCTCTTATAGACAACATATATATGAGTCTTGTTTTTGCCTCCATTCAGACAGTCTGTGTCTTTTGGTTGGAGCATTTAATCAATTTACATTAAGGTAAATATCGAAATGTATGTTATGTTCCTATTAGCATTTTCTTAATTGTTTTGCATTTGTTATTGTAGGTCTTTTCCTTCTCTTGTGTTTCCTGCCTAGAGAAGTTCCTTTAGCATTTGTTGTAAAGCTGGTATGGTGGTGCTGAATTCTCTTACCTTTTGCTTGTTTGTAATGGTTTTAATTTATCCATCAAATCTCAGTAAGAATCTTGTTGGGTAGAGTAATCTTGGTTGTAGGTTTTTCCCTTTCATCACTTTACATATGTCCTGCCACTCCCTTGTAGCTTAAAGAGTTTCTGCTGAAAATCAGCTGTTAGCCTTATGGGGATTCCCTTCTATGTTATTTGTTGCTTTTCCCTTGATGCTTTTAATATTTTTTCTTTGAATTTAATTTTTGACAGTTTGTTAATATGTATCTTGGCATGTTTCTCCTTGGATTTATCCTGTATGGGACTCTCTGCCCTTCCTGTACTTGATTGACTATTTCCTTTCCCATATTAGGGAAGTTTTCAATTAAAATCTCTTCAAATATTTTCTCAGTCCCTTTGTTTTTCTCTTCTTTTTCTGGGACCCCTATAATTTGAATGTTGGTGCATTAATTTTTTCCCAGATATCTCAGAGACTGTCATCAATTCTTTTCATTCATTTTTCTTTATTCTGCTCTGTGGTAGTTATTTCTATTATTTTATCTTCTAGGTCACTTATCTGTTCTTCTGCCTCAGTTATTCTACTATTGATTCCTTCTAGAGAATTTTTAATTTCATTTATTGTATTGTTCATCATTGTTTGTTTGCTCTTTAGTTCTGCTAGGTCCTTGTTAAACGTTTCTTGTATTTTCTCCATTCTATTTCCAAGATTTGGGATCATCTTTACTATCATTACTCTGAATTCTTTTTCAGGTAGACTGCCTATTTCCTCTTCATTTTTTTGGTCTACTGTGTTTTTACCTTGCTTCCTCATCTGCTGTGTATTTCTCTGTCTTCTCATTTTATTTAAATTACTGTGTTTGGGGTCTCCTTTCACAGACTGCCTGTTTGTGGTTCCTGTTTTTTTTGGTTTCTTCCCCCAGTGGGTAAGGTTGGTTCATTGTGTTGTGTAGGCTTCCTGGTGGAGGGGACTGGTGCCTGTGTTCTGGTGGAGGAGGCTGGATCTTGTCTTTCTGGTGGGCGGGACTGTGTCTGCTGGTGTGTTTTGGGGTGTCTGTGAACTTATTATGATTTGAAGCAGCCTCTCTGCTAATGGGTGGGGTTGTGTTCCTGTCTTGCTAGTTTTTTGGCATGACTTGTCCAGCACTGTAGCTTGCTGGTCGTTTAGTGGAGCTGGTTCTTAACATTGAGATGGGGATCTCTGGGAGAGCTCTTGCCGATTGATATTACATGGGGCCAGGAGATCTCCGATGGTCCAATTTCCTGAACTCGGCTCTCTCTCCTTAGAGGCTCAGGACTTACAGCCGGCCGGAGCACCAAGACACTGTCAACCACACGGCTATTTCCTTGCAGGAGGAGAAGAAAAGAGCAGACAGCAAACATCACCCATTCAGACAGGACCTAAAGCTCAAAGAACCAGGAACCTTTTTTTGCTCTCCAACTTGTCTAGAAGTGATGCCAGCAGCCAGCATGCAGGGCTGCCCCAAGGGAGAGCTAGTACTCATTTTCAGTATAATCATACATAAGGTCTTTATCTTCCTTCACTTTAGTTATTTTAATTTGTAAAATGGAAGTGAATTAGTACCTATGTTAGAGGGTTATTGTGATGATAAAATGTGATGATACATTTAAAGAGATGATGCTGCAAGAAGTACCCGGATCATCCTTTCTGTTTCAACTTGCACTATCCTCACTGGCTGTAAGATTCTTGAGGGCAGGGATTCCTCTGTTCAATTTTAAATCCCCAGGCCCCTGTCAAATGTTGCATGCACCTTAAATCTTTGTTGAAGGAAGTAAAGAAAGAAATCAGGGAAGAAACAAAGAAGGAGTGATGGAAAGTAGGAAGGGAATGGAAGGAAGGAACCAAAGGACAAAGGGGAAACGGAGGGAGAAAAGGAGGGAAAAAAGAACTGTGAGTCCAGAATAATTTTATGAGTAATGTCAGATTGTTTATTCAAGTGCTTAATGTGTGAGTTAGTAAAAATTGTAAACCATTGATTGAAGATAAAGAGAAAAAACTCCATATATTCATGATGCCTATAATTGCTATTAAATAATAATTTAGGATTATCAATGGGAGTAAAGAAGAGTAGACATCGTCCTCCTAGCTCTGTGCTTTGGGACTAGGCTATAAAGCAGTGTATATTGGAGCGATTTGCAAGAGTAGTGCAAAATGCATCCTTCATTCTTCACAATATTCTTACTTGACTTGCTCAGTTTACATCTCAGGCCCAATCTTTATAATTCCTTTTGCCTACCCAAGAACAACTGTTCTCAGTTTTGACAGGGATTATTTTGCTAATTTTTTAAAGCATTCAAATTTTCTTTTGGAGAGTCTATTTTTTCTGTTTATTAATTTATGCTATTATTATTTTCCTTCTCTTTCATTCAAAATAATTTGCAATTATTTTATTACCTTCTTGTAATAGATGATTAGATAACTGATTTTCAGCCTTTCTTCTTTTTAAATATATGCATTTGAAATTAAATCTTTTTTTCTCTTCATGACCTTAATGCCTTTCCACAATTATATTTTATCATCTTTCAGCTCAAAATTCTTACTAATTTCAATTATGACCAAGTCTCCAATCTGTTTGACTCATGGGTTATTTAGAAATGTATTACTTAATTTCCAAACATTTATGAAAGAATTTTCAGAGTATATTTTATTATTGTTTTTTTTTGATTAAATCTTCTGGTTTCAGATATCATAACCTAATGATTTCATTTTTTAAAAATGTTTGGACATGCTTTATGAGTCAATATGAGTGAATCTTTAAAATGTTCTATATGCATTTTAAAATAATATATTTTGGCAGTTATTGGGTATAGTAATATTTTTTCTTTTTTGTTTTTTTGTTTGTAATTTTTATTTATATTGGAATACAGTTGATTAACAATGTTGTGTTAGTTTCAAGTGTACAGCAGAGTGATTCATTTATACATATACATATATCTATTATTTTGGTATGGTAATTTAATCCTCCTGCTGATCTAATAAGGAGGGTATTATCGTAATTATCCTATTATTCACATTTTACAGGAGAGAAAATTGAGACAGAAAGGTTAAATAATTTGCCCATATTCATATGGCTTGTAAAACAGTGCAGCTCCCAGAGAATTAGGTCCAGAGTATGTCCTCCTAAACTATGTTCTTTTATTTTTTTATATAATAGTAATACAAATATTTCATTAACGAATGAAGGAAAAATATATGAAAACTTTTAGGTTAGGAAATATGAAGACTCAGTGGTGAAATGTTATGTAATCATGAGAAAGGAGAATTACATTTTTCCCCATGTGACACCAAGGGGTATGTAAAGAGTAAAAAAAAGGTTGCAAAGAAATAACACTAAAATGAATTTCTAATATACAGAGCTATCTGGAGAAAATAGACTTCTTTAAGAATGATAAGACTTTCCTAACCTAGGACTTTCAAATGAGCTGAAGGACCACTAAGTACAGGGAGTACTTAGAGAGTACTTGAGCTTATATGCCACATATATTTTAGCCACTATCACTAATATCTCCTGTAGTCAGAAGATTCTATGAATATGAAAACTGGCACTATGAATCAGCTAATGTTTCATATTCTTACTGGACCCTTATATTTCCCTTGAAATATTGGTTTTCCTGGAGAAATAACACTTGAGTTGGGAGTGTTATGGTAGGTCATCAAACACTGCATTTTTGTCAAATGTTAAGTACAAGAAATATTGTGTTTATGTGTCCTGCTTTTTAGTCAATAATGAAAGCCATAAAAATGATTAAATCTTAGGAAAAATAGAGTCCCTGTAGAAAAATGAAAACAACATATACCTAAGAAAAAGCAAGCTGAGGAGAAGCATTAAATAAATACTAAAAAATAAAACAAAACTCATAAAGAAATACTAAAATAATGCCTTATTCTGCCTATCCACCTCCTTCCCTGAGTCACAGATAATTCGGGTTGTAACTAGATTTAGAAATAAGAATCCAGTGTCTAAAAAGGTTGGCAAATACCTGACAAATTCAAGGTGAATTATCATGTACCCCAATAACTAATACCAAGAGAAGATTAAGAACTTACAGGAAAACCAAAGCAACATGCTTTGCAATAATGAGGAAATTGTAACAGGTCACAAGAAGCTATTAACTCTATATATAACTCTATTAACTTGCCAGCATTACGTCTCAAAAGGGGTCAGGAGAAACTTCTGTGTGTTTTTGTTTTGTGGGACAAGATGGTTGTGGTGACTGAAACTCAGAAGGTTTGTTAAAATTCATCCGGACTTGAGATATCATGAAGGTACAGAGTTAATCCACATACCCTCCGCTATTCACTAGGCTCAGTCTCCTGAGATCTGGCCAATTACACCAACTCAATTGATCAGGAGATACCTGGGATCACTGACACTGTTGTCAGTATCATAGCCAGCTACAGGATCCATTGTCTTACAGAGGAGCAGGTGATTGCCAACCAGAAGTACCAAACTGTAGCCAGAAACATGGCAGGATATGAATAGTGCAGATGGCCCTCTGGCTAGCCAGCTGTGCAGGCTTGACCTAGTCATTTTACTAAGCCCAGATTTTTTTAAAAATCCCTCATTTTTTGTAATTGAAAATTTGAAATTGAAATTGAAAACACCATTTGTCAAGTTGAGTTAGAGTTGTCCTGTACTAAAACTGGATTTCTGGAACAAATGTCAAAAGCATGATCGTGCTTGTCTTAGTGTTTTTTCCCTTTTTAAACATACAGTTTTAAAATTTGCTACCCAAATACCAAGGGCGACAGAGCAGTGAATATGAATATGAAAAATTATATTGTTCAGCAATACTTGTACTTTTTACCTTTTCAGTTATTTTATTAATACGTTTTAGTTCTGAGGGCAAAGAGGTTACTTAACAGCTTTTCTTGTGAGGGGTTATAAAAGCTGCATGATGATTTTGAATCAATGTTTATATAATACAAGGCTGTGCAACTTTACACTGCAATATATTCTCACTATATTCCGAGTGCTCTTTTGGTAAACAGCACCATATATTATGGAGGATTTTGACAAACTTAAGAATCTCTAACAGGTTAATCAGCAAGGACAGGACCTAAGATATAAGGGCTTATAATGAGATGCAGTAGAGGAATTTAAGAGACTTTAGCTTAGAAACATTCCCAGTGATTTCAAATTAATGAAGTTCCGTTGCACAGAGGAATCAATTTTGCATTGATTCCAACTGGAAAATCAATGATCAGTACGTGATATTTCAGGGAGCCAGATTTTGGTTCCAAGTGAGAAAGAACCAGATATTAGAAATTGAAAATACCTGTCACCAGGAGCTGAAGTCTAATGGTGACTTTTTAGATGCAGTTATACTGCTGTGGGTTGCGAATTGAACCAATTTTCCACTATTCTCCCGTTCAACTCCATGTTCATGCTATTTTCTGAGGGACGTTTCATAATGGGACTGGAATTAAAGTAGCTAAATCTACTCAAAGTACAACTGGGAAATATATAAATCACTTTCCCTGAAGTCAACACAAAAGTTTAAAAAAATTCTATGATAGCTGTATTTAAAAAACACTGTATGAGGTCACGAGACTTTTATTTCCATAAAACAAGGAAGTAAAATTTGATTCTTTCTAAGCCTCATAGAGCTGTAGAAGTCTGTAAAATGCTCTTAATTAAGGTAAGAATGTTAGCATTGGCTCTGTCCTTACAAGAGGAACATAAAGAAAACTGCATAAGAGCACAAATCATAGTTTTTGAGTGGAAAAGAAAAAAAAGCTCAACCTGTTGAAATGGTTCTTGAACTGTAGAGTTAAATTTGAATTTTAAGGGTCTTGAATTACCATGTAGAAATTAGGATATATTTGTGCAAATAAAGAGATTTTATGAAGCTTAATTAATATCATGGTTGGTTATTCATCAGATACTTAGTAGCTGCTCAGAATGGCTCACTTGCTGCCACCATGTCAAGGGAAAACAATTCTTCAGTGAGTGATCAGAACAATCAGAGAATCAAAGGAAATTGGTTCAAACTGCAACTTTATCACAATCCTACAGATTATATTTGGGAAAATCAATTATATCACTTTAACTTCCATTTCTTACTTTAGAAAATGCATATAGTAATAGTGCCTGCCTACAATGAATTGTTGTAAATACTAAATGAGATAATTCAAATAAACACTGCTCATTATCTTCATTATTATTAATGCAACTACTCTAAACTATTAGATATTTGTAAAATAAATCAGTATTGACTATAGCAAAATGTTCTCACGGTCTCATTTAAATGTCTACTATAGCTATCAATATTCAAATAGCTCTAATTATAAGAAGAGAACATGGACAAACATTTGTTATCTGGAATGGAAAACAGCAATCTTTAATTTTACATACTATAGGGTTTTTTTCCCCCTTTTCTTTCTCTTTCTTTTTTTGTTTGAACCCACCAGAAACTGAACTACAGTAGTCACAATAAATATTTATTAAATGAGCATTGAATAAATGGATTCATTTTTCTTTGCAGCTGTGCTTTAAATAAATATAAGCTGATGGGGCAAATAACCTATGAAAAAACAAGCTAAATTATGTATTTAAGTCAAATAACTCAGTTTAGTCTTCACATAGCCCCATTATAAACTTTTAGGCCATACAATTTTCCATATAATTTTATAGTATTAATCCGTGTTCTGTGACAATTGAAAGGATGTTGTGGTTTTTCTGTTTTATTTTGTTTTGCTGTTGTTTTTATTGTGAGATACTCTTTCATCAATTTTTGCTTAGATAGTACTGCCAGAATCTCAATGGCTTACAAGTACACACGTTCATCTCTCATCCTTAGACCTGCGGACCAGCAGCAGATACTCTGCTCCAGGCACAGGCTTGCTCCAGGTCTGTTCACACATCCTCATTCACCCACCCAGGAAGAAAAAGCAACTACCGCATGGAATGTGCTTTTTTTTACTACAGATGAGAGCAGCCAAGAAGCTAAGTAATATTGAGCAAGAGCCCACACATTGTATGTCATGCCTACTCACATTTCACTTGCTGAAAGCAAGTCACAAGGCCAAGTACAACATCCATGAGATGGGAAAGTATATTCCCTCCATGGGGATCAGGGGGCAGGTGAATATTTATTTCCCAGTAATACCATCAATCAGAGTCACATTTTATAGGCTGTCTGTGCTATCCAAGTACTGCAGTATTTCACACATTTTGAAAAGATGTTTTTAAATGAAAGCAGTAGAAAAATATTCTTGGTATTAAGCTATTGTCATAATGGGACTTAAGTTTTGTTTTTACCTTATACATCATGCTATATACGGTAAGTGGTTAGAATGAGAAAATAACATCGTAGAATTAGTCTGTATATTATAACATGAAATTTAAGTGTGTTTATTTTTATTTTCAGCCTTACCACGCAGCATGCAGGATCTTAGCTCCCAGACTAGGGATCGAGCCCGTGTCCCCTGCACTGGAAGTGCAGATTCTTAACCGCTGGGCCATCAGGGAAGTCCCTAAGTGTGTTTATTTTTATCTGCCAGAGCCAGAACTCATTTGACCTGAAAATTGCACCATAAGCCTTTATTTTTCAAATTTAATTTTTAAAATTTAAATTAAATGGTAGTGAGAGATTTTTATCATTAGTATAGATATTTTGTAGTACTTAACTTAATAATTCAGAATTAAAATGTTTTGAGTAGTGGAGTTGCATGGGGCTAAGAATATTAACTAAGGAGTTAACTGCTGGCTATGTCATATCATGTCTTCCCAAACCACCATGATGATTCTGGGTGATATTTGTGTAACAACAGTAGTTAGACTCCAAGAAATAACAACTAGGAATACAAATACACCAACATATTAACCATTTCTTTAATACTTTTAAGTTTTAAATATCTGGAAAATACATTTACATACACTTTAGATTTATTTAGATCTTCAGTTTGCAAACCTTATAGTAATAGCATGCCCTATGTGTGTAAATTTGTTATATTATACCACTACCATTTATAATGTCCTCCATCTAGATATCTAAATATATACATACCAGTTATACATTTAGCAGTGTGAAAAAATATTTTATTTCAAATTCCATTGATGACAATATTCCAAATTATGTTCAATGCTATATATTTACTTTCCATATATCTTTATGATTTTATATATATATATATGTATATATATGTGTGTGTGTGGAGAGAGAGAGCATTATATTTATATTCATGCTAAATGTTTTCTGAGGAAATGAATGATATTTAATTACCTTCTAAATTTAAAAGACTCACATTTACTCTACTCATTTACTCATACTTTTGTTTGTTTTTTGGCTGTGGGGCTTATGGGATCTTAGTTCCCCAACCTGGGATCAAACCCGGGCCCCCAGCAGTGAAAGTGCCCAGTCCTAACCACTAGACCACCAGGGAATTCCCTACAAATTATTTTTACAAATGATTTTAGCAGTTTTAACTTCGGCTAAAAATTACATATCAAATCTGGGTTGCTTACAAATGCCTCAATGAATAACATTTTCTTTATATCTGTGAACAACAAAGACTTATAGCTCATATTTAGTGAACATATAATGATATTGTCATGAATCGTTACAATTAGAGAGCATGGATTCACTATCTGCCTTCATCTATGAATATTAGACTATGGGCAAATTATTTATTTTTATTTCTTCTCAGAATTATATAGCTAGCCCCATCTACAAAGGCCTAGTTAAGACATCGATTTCTCATAATATTGAGTTTAGAATCATCCCATATTTTCTGCTGCAAAAAAGTTTCAGAAAGAAAAGTAATTATGACCATATTGTATACAACGTTAAACAAACTCTTTGCTCATAATCAAGTGATTGAAAACTTTCAATAATTTGTTTAATCAATCACCAATAATAGTCATTTGATTCTTCCCAATGTTATGAGAACTCAAGTCAATGCCTTACTTGAAAACATGAGCATTATTGGTTTATTATGTTTGTAATTAAGATATTATCAATGTCATTTCCAGAGTAACTGATTGATGAAAATTAAAGATGAGAGAGAGAGAGAAAGAAACTCTATGAAATAATTTAGGTAAATATTAAAAGGGGATTTTAAAAACATGCCAGTCACAACTCTAAAGATTTGCTTCAGAGACAGATTTAATGACTTTAGAATTTCCTCTAGTGTAATCTTTTAGTACTTGATCTTTTTGAAAAAGAAGTTGGCCATGATTGGTGATCTTGGTATCCAGATATATAAGATGAGGTTCTCAGGTAAAATATTGCCTTTGGTAGAACAGAACAAATCCTCCCTTAACCTCTGATTGACATTTAACGGATGAGAGTGCATTCAGGGTACCAGAGTTATGGTATATAGATGGAAATAGCATTGATATAAAAATGATGTCATGGTGGAGTTTGACATCAAGGCCATGCCTAGACAAACAAAAATAATTGCACAAAAGCCTTGAATGTGCTATTTCTACCATCTCAATAATCCATTGGACTTTCTGTAATAAAAAAGATTATTTAATAATCTAATAAAGCAATATCACAGTATGAATGGTATGTGAACTGACATAAATGACAACTGGGTTTGACTTAAAAATGTCACTTATTAATTATGATGTTTAGTTGTGTAATATTCAGCTTTCTCAATACACTGTAAGTACCGTGACTGAAGAGGCCATGTTGGTTTTCTTTATTATCTGAAATCCAACGTATAGGACAGTATTTGGAACAAGTAGGCACCAAATAAATACATGTGAAATAAGATAATGAATGGTGTCTACAGTTTTATATATCTTAGGCACTATTAACTCATTCATTCTTTAAATAAATATTTATTGATCACTTGCTAGCCACTTAGAATGTATCAATAATTAAGACACACAGAAAGTCCTGCCTTATTGTACTTACATTGTATAAGGGAAAATGGACCATTACAATAAGCAATAAATAAATAATTTTATAGTATGTTAGAAACCAATAAGTGATTCTGAAAAAGGAAAAGAAAAGTGAATAGCCTACTATACTGGAGATTAGAAATTTTAAGTCAGAGTCCAGGGCAGATTGCTGTATTAACCTATAGAAATGCTAGGTTCATTCCTTGGCTTTGCTACTCACTAGCTTCATGACCTCATTTTCTAAGACCCTTCTGCAAAATTAGTTATCTCAAAATTTACTGTGAGGTGCTTGCAACGGTAACATTCTATTACTCTATGTCTAAGCTAAGCAACTCTGATCTATCACTGAGGATAAATCAGTGATATAAATGATTGTTAGAATCTAAGAATTCAAATGAGGGCATCATATTAAACCCCAAAACCCTGACTTTGATAATGTATGAACAAAACATATTTGGCATGCTTGAAACTCAGGACTAATTTTATACATCACCCAGAATCTCTGCATATGAAAAGTTGTTAATTATGTCATAGAATTTCTACAGTTATTAAAAATAATACAGTGGTAAGCATGAAATTACTTCACAGGAGAACATGAAGAAAGTAACATTTTATAATGTTATATAACACTATTTTATATTTATGAGGTGATATAATGCCAAGTTTGCTTGGTTTTCTGGAATACAAAATTGTGATATAAAAAATGATAGGGGCTTCCCTGGTGGTACAGTGGTTGAGAGTCCACCTGCCGATGCAGGGGCACAGGTTCGTGCCCGGTCCGGGAAGATCCCACATGCCGCGGAGGGGCTGGGCCTGTGAGCCATGGCCGTTGAACCTGCGCGTCCGGAGCCTGTGCTCTGCAACGGGAGAGGCTACAACAGTGAAAGGCCCACATACCGCAAAAAAAAAAAAAAAAAAAAAAGTTAGATATTCATAGTCTGGGTTTAATGTGCTGGATGTACTGCCTGTCTACACTTTTCCAGGTGGTTCTTCAAACTAAAGCTTAACTACTTAAGAATTTCAAATATGACAAATAGCTTTTGAAGTTGACTTTTGTGTGTGAGTCAGAGAAACACAACATGGAACATGCGTAAAAACAGCTCACAGAAACAAGGTTTAAGATCTGACATTTCTAAGCAGCAGGTTTCTTCTGTCCTCTAGGAGATAAACAAAACTACTGAAAACCCCATTAGGTATATTTATAGCCTGGATTTAATGTCCAGGATGTAAACTAAGATGCCAGACTGCCAGCTACCAACTTTGGGATGGAAGAAAACAGCTTCTCACAGTGAACATTTTCATCCTTTTCTCATCAATATTCCAAAAACATGGCACCTTAATCTTTTATGAAGCACAGGGGGAGACTTCTTTTAGATTACTTTCAATGAAAAATTTTATTTTTTTGTAAAACATTCTCTGTGGAAAATTCACTGACCTGTTTTCTATTATACTTACTTATTCTTGGATATGGGGAGAGTGAGTTAGGGAAGCAGTGTTCAGAACTTTTCATGGGTCCTCAAATGGAAAAGAAACATGTGAATTAATAGCTAATGCTGTAGGAAGTGTACCAATGAGATATTCTAGGAAGAACAACTGTAGCTACTGGGAGGTGTGTGAAAACCAAAGAATATCTCATGTTTTAAATAATTGTAGTAGTTATAGGGTATCTAAAATACACTTTTCCATATAGCTTCAAGGGGTCTAACTAGTATATGTTATGGACTGTTTGTGTGCCCCCCAAATTCATATGCTGATGCCTTAATCTTCATTGTTGTTATATTTGGGGTAAGGAAATAATTAAGGTTAAATGAGGTCATAAGGATGGGACCCTGATCCCATAGGATTGATGTCTTTATTAAGAGTCACCAGAGAGCTCTCTCTCTCTCATTCCTTTTTTTTTTTTTTACATCTTTATTGGAGTATAATTGCTTTACAATGGTGTGTTAGTTTCTGCTTTATAACAAAGTCAATCAGTTATACGTATGTTCCCATATCTCTTCCCTCTTGCATCTCCCTCCCTCCCACCCTCCCTATGACACCCCTCTAGGTGGTCACAAAGCACCGAGCTGATCTCCCTGTGCTATGCAGCTGCTTCCCACTAGCTATCTACCTTAAATTTGGTAGTGTATATATGTCCATGCCTCTCTATCACTTTGTCACAGCTTGCCATTCCCCCTACCCATATCCTCAAGTCCATTCTCTAGTAGGTCTGTGTCTTTATTCCTGTCTTACCCCTAGGTTCTTCATGACATTTTTTTTCTTAAATTCTATATATATATATATATGTGTTAGCATACGGTATTTGTCTTTCTCTTTCTGACTGACTTCACTCTGTATGACAGAATCTAGGTCCATCCACCTCATTACAAATAGCTCAATTTCATTTCTTTTTATGGCTGAGTAATATTCCATTGTATATATGTGCCACATCTTCTTTATCCATTCATCCGATGCTGGACACTTAGGTTGCTGCCATCTCCTAGCTATTGTAAATAGAGCTGCAATGAACATTTTGGTACATGACTCTTTTTGAATTATGGTTTTCTCAGGGTATATGCCCAGTAGTGGGGTTGCTGGGTCATATGGTAGTTCTATTTGTAGTTTTTTAAGGAACCTCCATACTGTTCTCCATAGTGGCTGTACCAATTCACATTCCCACCAGCAGTGCAAGAGTGATCCCTTTTCTCCACTCCCTCTCCAGCATTTATTGTTTCTAGATTTTTTGATGATGGCCATTCTGACTGGTGTGAGATGATATCTCATTATAGTTTTGATTTGCCTTTCTCTAATGATTAATGATGTTGAGCATTCTTTCATGTGTTTGTTGCCAATCTGTATATCTTCTTTGAAGAAATGTCTATTTAGGTCTTCTGCCCATTTTTGGATTGGGTTGTTTGTTTTTTTGTTATTGAGCTGCATCAGCTGCTTATAAACTTTGGAGATTAATCCTTTGTCAGTTGCTTCATTTGCAAATATATTCTCCCATTCTGAGGGTTGTCTTTTCCTCTTGTTTATGGTTTCCTGTGCTGTGCAAAAGCTTTGAAGTTTCATTAGGTACCATTTGTTTATTTTTATTTCCATTTCTCTAGGAGGTGGGTCAAAAAGGATCTTGCTGTGATTTATGTCATAGAGTGTTCTGCCTGTGTTTTCCTCTAAGAGTTTGATAGTTTCTTGCCTTACATTTAGGTCTTTAATCCATTTTGAGCTTATCTTTGTGTATGGTGTTAGGGAGTGAACTAATCTCATACTTTTACATGTGCCTGTCCAGTTTTCCCAGCACCACTTATTGAAGAGGCTGTCTGTCCTTTCTCCACTGTATATTCCTGCCTCCTTCATCAAAGATAAGGTGACCATATGTGCGTGGGTTTATCTCTGGCCTTTCTATCCTGTTCTATTAATCTATCTTTCTGTTTCTGTGCCAGTACCATACTGTCTTGATTACTGTGGCTTGGTAGTATAGTCTGAAGTCAGGGAGCCTGATTCCTCCAGCACCATTTTTCGTTCTCAAGATTGCTTTGGCTATTCGGGGTCTTTTGTGTTTCCAAAACAATTGTGCAGTTTTTGTTCTAGTTCTGTGAAAAATGCCAGTGGTAGTTTGATAGGGATTGCATTGAATCTGTAGATTGCTTTGGGTACTATAGTCATTTTCACAATGTTGATTCTTCCAATCCAAGAACATGGTATATCTCTCCATCTATTTGTATCATCTTTAGTTTCTTTCATCAGTGTCTTATAATTTTCTGCATACAGGTCTTTTGTCTCCTTGGGTAGGTTTATTCCTAGATATTTTATTCTTTTTGTTGCAGTGGTAAATGGGAGTGTTTTCTTAATTTGAATTTCAGATTTTTCATCATTAGTATATAGGAATGCCAGAGATTTCTGTGCATTAATTTTGTATCCTGCTACTTTACCAAATTCATTGATTAGCTCTAGTAGTTTTCTGGTAGCATCTTTGGGATTCTCTTTGTATAGTATGATGTCATCTGCAAACAGTGGCAGCTTTACTTCTTTTCTGATTTGGATTCCTTTTATTTCTTTTTCTTCTCTGATTGCTGTGGCTAAAACTTCCAAAACTATGTTGAATAAGAGTGGTGAGAGTGGACAACCTTGTCTTGTTCCTGATCTTAGTGGAAATGCTTTCAATTTTTCACCATTGAGGACGGTGTTGGCTGTGGGTTTGTCATATATGGCGTTTATTAGGTTGCGGAAAGTTCCCTCTATGCCTACTTTCTGCAGGGTTTTTATCATAAATGGGTGTTGAATTTTGTCAAAAGCTTCTCTGCATCTATTGAGACGATCATATGGTTTTTCTCCTTCAATCTGTTTACATGGTGTATCACGTTGATTGATTTGCATATATGGAAGAATCCTTGCATTCCTGGGATAAACCCCACTTGATCATGGTGTATGATCCTTTTAATGTGCTGCTGGATTCTGTTTGCTAGTATTTTGTTGAGGATTTTTGCATCTATGTTCATCAGTGATATTGGCCTGTAGTTTTCTTTCTTTGTGACATCCTTGTCTGGTTTTGGTATCAAGGTGATGGTGGCCTCGTAGAATGAGTTTGGGAGTGTTCCTCCTTCTGCTATATTTTGGAAAAGTTTGAGAAGGATAGGTGTTAGCGCTTCTCTAAATGTTTGATAGAATTCACCTGTGAAGCCATCTGGTCCTGGGCTTTTGTTTGTTGGAAGATTTTTAATCACAGTTTCAATTTCAGTGCTTGTGATTGGTCTGTTTATATTTTCTATTTCTTCCTGATTCAGTCTTGGCAGGTTGTGCATTTCTAAGAATTTGTCATTTCTTCCACGTCCATTTTATTGGCATAGAGTTGCTTGTAGTAATCCCTCATGATCTTTTGTATTTCTGCAGTGTCAGTTGTTACTTCTCCTTTTTCATTTCTAATTCTATTGATTTGAGTCTTCTCCCTTTTTTTCTTGATGAGTCTGGCTAATGGTTTATCAATTTTGTTTATCTTCTGAAAGAACCAGCTTTTAGTTTTATTGATGTTTGCTATCATTTCCTTCATTTCTTTTTCATTTATTTCTGATCTGAGTTTTATGATTTCTTTCCTTCTGCTAACTTTGGGAGTTTTTTGTTCTTATTTCTCTAATTGCTTTAGGTGCAAGGTTAGGTTGTTTATTAGAGATTTTTCCTGTTTCTTAATGTAGGATTGTATTGCTATAAACTTCCCTCTTAGAACTGCTTTTGCTGCATCCCATAGGTTTTGGGTCATCATGTCTCCATAGTCATTTGTTTCTAGGTATTTTTTTATTTCCTCTTTGATTTCGTCAGTGATCACTTCATTATTAAGTAGTGTATTGTTTAGCCTCCATGTGTTTGTATTTTTTACAGATCCTTTCCTGTAATTGATATCTAGTCTCATGGCATTGTGGTCGGAAAAGATACTTGATACAATTTCAATTTTCTTAAATTTACCAAGGCTTGATTTGTGACCCAAGATATGATCTATCCTGGAGAGTGTTCCATGAGCACTTGAGAAAAATGTGTATTCTGTTGTTTTTGGATGGAGTGTCCTATAAATATCAATTAAGTCCATCTTGTTTAATGTACCATTTAAAGCTTGTTTTTCCTTATTTATTTTATTTTTGATTGATCTGTCCATGGGTGAAAGTGGGGTGTTAAAGTCCCCTACTATGAATGTGTTACTGTCAATTTCCCCTTTTATGGCTGTTAGTATTTGCCTTATGTATTGAGGTGCTCCTATGTTGGGTGCATAAATATTTACAATTGTTATATCTTCTTCTTGGATCGATCCCTTGATCATTATGTTGTGTCCTTCTTTTTCTCTTCTAATAGTCTTTATTTTAAAGTCTATTTTGTCTGATATGAGAATTGCTACTCCAGCTTTCTTTTGGTTTCCATTTGCATGGAATATCTTTTTCCATCCCCTTACTTTCAGTCTGTATGTGTCCCTAGGTCTGAAGTGGGTTTCTTGTAGACAGCATATATATGGGTCTTGTTTTTGTATCCATTCAGCCAATCTCTGTCTTTTGGTGGATGCATTTAGTCCATTTTCATTTAAGGTAATTATCGATATGTATGTTCCTATTCCCATTGTCTTAATTGTTTTGGGTTTGTTACTGTAGGTCCTTTTCTTCTCTTGTGTTTCTTGCCTAGAGAAGTTCTTTTAGCATTTGTTGTAAAGCTAGTTTGGTGGTGCTCAACTCCCTCAGCTTTTGCTTGTCTGTAAAGGTTTTAATTTCTCCATCAAATCTGAATGAGATCCTTGCTGTGTAGAGTAATCTTTTTTGCAGTTTTTTCTCCTTCATCACTTTAAATATGTCCTGCCAGTCCCTTCTGGCTTGCAGAGTTTCTGCTGAAAGATCAGCTGTTAACCTTATGGGGATTCCCTTGTGTGTTATTTGTTGTTTCTCCCTTGCTGCTTTTAATATGTTTTCTTTGTATTTAATTTTTGACAGTTTGATTAATATGTGTCTTGGCGTATTTCTCCTTGTATTTTTCCTGTATGGGACTCTCTGTGCTTCCTGGACTTGATTAACTATTTCCTTTCCCATATTAGGGAAGTTTTCAACTATAATCTCTTCAAATATTTTCTCAGTCCCTTTCTTTTTCTCTTCTTCTTCTGGAACCCCTATAATTCAAATGTTGGTGTGTTTACTTTTGTCCCAGAGGTCTCTGAGACTGTCCTCAGTTCTTTTCATTCTTTTTTCTTTATTCTGCTCTGCAGTAGTTATTTCCACTATTTTATCTTCCAGGTCACTTATCTGTTCTTCTGCCTCAGTTATTCTGCTATTGATCCCATCTAGAGTATTTTTAATTTCATTTATTGTGTTTTTCATCATTGCTTCTTTCATCTTTAGTTCTTCTAGGTCCTTTTTAAATGTTTCTTGCATTTTGTCTATTCTATTTCCAAGATTTTGGATCTTCTTTACTATCATTATTCTAAATTCTTTTTCAGGTAGACTGCCTTTTTCCTCTTCATTTGTTATGCCTGGTGGGTTTTTATCTTCCTCCTTTATCTGCTGAGTGTTTTTCTGTCTTCTCATTTTGCTTATCATACTGTGTTTGCAGTCTCCTTTTCGCAGGCTGCAGGTTCGTAGTTCCCGTTGTTTTTGGTGTCTGTCCCCAGTGGCTAAAGTTGGTTCAGTGGGTTGTGTTGGCTTCCTGGTGGAGGGTCTAGTGCCTGTGTTGTGGTGGAAGAGGCTGGATCTTGTCTTTTTGGTGGTCAGGTCCACATCTGGTGGTGTGTTTTGGGGTGTCTGTGGACTTATTATGATTTTAGGCAGCCTCTCTGCTAATGGGTGGGGTTATGTTCCTGTCTTGCTAGTTGTTTGGCATAGGGTGTTCAGCACTGTAGCTTGCTGGTCGTTGAGTGAAGCTGGGTGCTGGTGTTGAGATGGAGATCTCTGGGAGATTTTCGCTGTTTGTTATTATGTGGAGCTGGGAGGTCTCTTGTGGACCAGTGTCCTGAAGTTGCCTCTCCCACCTCAGAGGCACAGCACTGACTCCTGGCTGCAGAACCAAGAGCCTTTCATCCACACAGCTCAGAATAAAAGGGAGAAAAAGTGGAAGGAAGGAAGGAAGGAAAGAAAGAAAGAAAGAAAGGAAGGAAGGAAGGAAGAAAGGAGGGTGGGAGGGAGGAGGGAAGGAAGGAAGGAAAGAAAGAAGATAAAATAAAATAAGATAAAATAAAATTATTAAAATAAAAAATAATTATTAAAAAAAAAAGGACGGATAGAACCCTCGGACAAATGGTGGAAGCATAGTTATACAGACAAAATCTCACACAGAAGCATACACATACACACTCACAAAAAGAGGAAAAGGGAAAAAATCATAAATCTTGCTCTCAAAGTCCACCTGGGATGATTCGTTGTCTATTCATGTATTCCGCAGATGCAGGGTACATCAAGTTGATTGTGGAGCTTTAATCCGCTCCTTTTGAGGCTGCTGGGAGAGATTTCCCTTTCTCTTCTTTGTTCTCACAGCTCCCGGGGCTCAGCTTTGGATTTGGCCCCGCCTCTGTGTGTAGGTCACCGGAGGGCATCTGTTCTTCGCTCAGACAGGACGGGGTTAAAGGAGCAGCTGCATCGGGGACTCTGGCTCACTCAGGCTGAGGGGGGGGAGGGGTACGGATGTGGGGTAATCCTGCCGTGGCAGAGGCCGGCAGGACCTTGCACCAGCCTGAGGCGCGCCGTGCGTTCTCCCGGGGAAGTTGTCCCTGGATCACAGGACCCTGGCTGTGGCGGGCTGCACAGTCTCCCGGGAGGGGAGGTGTGGAGAGTGACCTGTGCTCACACACAGGCTTCTTGGTGGCGGCAGCAGCAGCCTAAGTGTCTCATGCCTGTCTCTGGGGTCTGTGCTTTTAGCTGCGGCTTGCTCCCGTCTCTGGAGCTCCTTTAAGCAGCGCCCTTAATTCCCTCTCCTCACGCACCAGGAAACAAAGAGGCAAGAAAAAGTCTTTTGCCTCTTCGGCAGGTCCAGATTTTTCCCCGGACTCCCTCCCGGCTAGCCGTGCTGCACTAACCCCTGCAGGCTGTGTTCACGCCCCAACCCCAGTCCTCTCCCTGCGCTCCAACGGAAGCCCGAGCCTCAGCTCCCAGCCCCACCCGCCCCAGCGGGTGAGCAGACAAGCCTCTCGGGCTGGTGAGGGCCAATCCTCTGTGCGGGAATCTCTCTGCTTTGCCCTCTGCACCCCTGTTGCTGCCCTCTCCCCCGCGGCTCTGTCCCCCTCCGCCACTCGCAGTCTCCACCTGTGAAGGGGCTTCCTAGAGTGTGGAAACCTTTCCTCCTTCACAGCTCCCTCCCACTGGTGCAGGTCCTGTCCCTATTCTTTTGTCTCTGTTTATTCTTTTTTCTTTTGCCCTACCCAGGTATGTGGGGACTTTCTTGCCTTTTGGGAGGTCTGAGGTCTTCTGCCAGCGTTCAGTAGGTGTTCTGTAGGAGTTGTTCCACGTGTAGATGTATTTCTGTTGTATCTGTGGGGAGGAAGGTGATTTCCGCGTCTTACTCTTCCGCCATCTTCCCCTTGTCCCAACAGCAGAATTCTCTTTCATTCTTTCTTTCTCTCTCTCCCTATGCACACACAGAGAAGAGGTCATGTGAGCTCACAGTGAGATGGTGACCACTTACAAGCCAAGAGAAGAAGCCCAAGAATGAAACTTTCCTTGCCAGTGTCTTGACCTTGGACTTCCAGCCTTTAGAAATGTGAATACTAAATTTCTGTTGTGAAAGCCACTCAGTGTGTGGTATTTCATTATGGCAGCCCAAGTAAGCTAATAAAGTATATAAAATTTAGGAAATACAACTATATTTCTATATAAGCAAAACTTTCTAAATTAGTATTCTAAGGTGGAATTGACTGTTTTGAAGGAAACCCTGAGTTCACTGTAATTAGATATCAAGAAATAAGCAAAGACTTCTTTGAGTGAGTTTTTGGTATGAATGGGATTCTGGCATCAACTACATAATGGGGTTAAGTTATAGATGGATGAAAATTTTATTCCAAAATTGGACAAAACTTCCTGATTCTGTGAACTGAATTGGCAATGTTGACCAGGGAACACATTTATGAAAGCAATGTTAGTTAATGTAATTGTGTACTTTTAAAATGTGAGAAGAGGAAAAAAAAAAATCAGTAAAGGAGACTAAGAAAAATCATGAGTTCCAATGTTGGTGAAAGAGATGTTATTAAGAGAGATTGAGGTAACATTGAAATATGAAAAGGAATTTTAAGATATTTGGTGATAGAGGCAAGACTGTTCAGGTTTCCATGAGTTTACTAATTAACAACTGACCATGATAATAGCTGGGGGGAGAATGATTACTGTTCCTTTTTTTTGCTATCTCATATAAACCTACATTTTTTCTTTTTATTTTTTTAAGGGTAAGGGCTCCATTTATGTATTTAAATTACTCTTTGATAAAGTTATCAAGTCCCATGAATAGATTACAAGACACTGATGCCAGATTAGAAATGGTTTTTAAATATTTCTAATAATCATTAAAGCAGAATAAATTTTAAAATATTTAGTCACTTTTAAAGACTGATTCTATAATTTATAACCTTAAGCATGCCCAAGCATTGTTAAATTTGTAAAATGTTCTCCACACTCACTAGAAACTTAACATTTTTTTCTCTACTATCCAAACTTATTTTTCTCTGGGACTTATTCCTTGAAATCATTATCGTTATGCTGAATTAGTATTTGTTTGAGCAACACTCTTAATATAGCAAGAAAAATAGCCTAGAGAATTCTACTACCCTATGGATTAAACTAACAGTCCAAGAATCTTGATAAGTAAGCAAAATTCACATTCAGACAAAATTTACAGATATATTAGCCTTTGTATAAGCATTAGCCTTCTATGCACAAGTTGCCAGTTACTTAAAATTTTTTGTAGCTGTCACGTGACAACTTAAAAATAAAATATTTGACCTTTTGTTTAGAAAGCTGTGAATAAAAATATAGCATAACAAGACATTTTTCAGCTGAGATGTTTAACACGCAAAGTTTGGTTGAAACGAATGTTTGCCAAAAGTTTTTACATTCTGCCTTTACATTGGCAAAGGAAGAAATCAGAGAACTGGTTTCCACAGATTCTATATGGCAAGCCCTCAGCAACTGAATGTCAAATCTGGTGTAGAAGACTATCAAGTGTACTTTTCCATCTAAGAGAACAAAATATTTTTTATTGCTGTATTGCATTTGTTTAACAAAACTAATTGAATTTTTGAATGTTTGGGTTTTCCCTCCTTGATATTTTTATGATCTGACTCAACAAGATTGTTGAAATCGTCATCTGCAATTTTGATTTGCAATTTTACATCCCTGTAACGCAGCTTCCATGTTGCTGCCATGGAAGTCTTTCAAAAATGCAAGCTTAATTGTTTTATTGCCAATTGGAAATAATTCAATATCTCACATCAGAAAAAGCCCACACTCTTCAGTCCATGGAATAAATGTGTGTGTGTGTATGTGTGTGTGTGCTCACGCGTGCACACACGCATGTGTGTAAAATCAGGCTCAGGTCTATTTCTCCACTTTCTTTAAAAACTACTTTCTACTCACGCCACACCACTTGAAGTTCTCAGAAAGTGCCATGTTGTTTCATCTATGTTTTATTTTAACCTCGGACGGACGGCATAACTCCAACTTTCTAAATGCCTGCCTCTTCTTCACCACCAATGGCCTAGGGAAACAGGCTGGACTATTTTACTTACCTTTCAAATTTTATTTCAAAGGTCCATTCATTTATTCCAGGTATGTCAGACACCTTCCTTCTGCAAGATTAAATTATTCAAACCAACACTTGTGATACTGTTGAACTTTGTAAATGTTTCTCTCATAAATCCTCTAGCATTTTATTGCATTTATTTACTTCCGTTGTCTAGCTCCCGCTTCAAAATCAGTGACTGCCAAGAGTTGAGAGTTATATAAGAATAAGTTACATAAGAATAAGTCAGTGAGAGGTGATGGACATGGGGGAGGGGTGTCAAACTCCAGGGTTTAATGTTCTTCACCAGTTATTGTTTGCGCCTAGAGTGAGAGCCTGAGATCAACTTGAGCCAAGGACAAGGTCTTTTCTGTCTCTTTGTAACAAGTACTCAGCAAAGTGTCTGGCAAATACAAGCTGCACAATAAATACATATTACACAAATGAATGGATGCTTACTCATGAGAAGTTTACAGATATACTGAGTGTGTGCAAACATTTTACTTTTCTTCTTCTCTTTTGTTAAAATTTTCAGTTGTGGGATGGAGGAAAGGCCTGTTTTATATGTATGTATATATTTGATATGTGTGCATGTTTATATGATGTATATTTGCAGATACAGTAGAGTCTGAACTCTGAAAGAGTGGAGTCTTTCTTGTTTTACTTCTTTGTATCTTTGTATTTCCCAGCCTTTATCAGAATGTCAAGTAGGTAGGTGCTCAATAAATACTTGGTGATTAAATGAATGCATTTGCTGATATATAGTTGGATGGAAAAGAATTGATGTTTTAAAAGCTGCCTCTGTTTTCATCAGTTGCTCTAGGAATAGAGATAACTTTCATCTTTGAAAGGGCAGCTTCCATTATTAAAGAAACAAAAGAAAGCATACACACATGTGTGCACGCACACACACACACACACACAAGCACACACTCAAATATGCCTTTCTGATATACAGAGTTTAAAGCCCAGGGTCTAGGATTTATACTCGGGAGGAAAAAGCTAACGTTTGCTCTTCATATTAAAGTAAAATGATTGCTTCTATTTCACAACCAAGACTGTGAGTTCTTTGGAATTTTGCTTATCTTTATCTATACAGTGCTGAGTATAATTCTTGGCATTTGATGCTTGCTCCATAAATCTTAGTTGTCTGGAACTAAATGCATTGATTTGAACGGATTTAGGGCTCAGCAAACAGCAACATTGATCTCTTGTACAACATATATCTAAGTTTATATTTGCATTACCATATAATTTAAAAAGAAAAACAAGAAACACATTGATATATCAGACCATAAAGATTTACATAATAGCAGAAAGTGTTTACTTAAAACCAAAAGATTATTTTGATATCTGGATTGAAATTGTTTGGAAAACCACATAACAGTAGCTTCCTGTCAATTACTATGTGCCAAACATGGTCCTAAACCATTTGTAGACATCATTACATTTAATCCTAGAAGTCATTGTTATTCCCATTTTACAGATAAGGAAATTGAGGCTCAGAGTTTAAGAGACCATCACAGGATGGCACCACTAGGAGATTTGCCCAATTTCATACTATACTGCCAGATTGGTAATATTAATGTCTTGCAGTGCAGGGCTGAAAATAAAAACACAAATTTAGTGCCTGTGGAGGAAGACATTCTCTCCTCTGCTATTGAAAATATGCAATGTCTGTTCTAATTTAGATGTGAAGGGGAAAATGGAGCAGCAAGCAGGATTTTTAAACCAATGATATACATTTAATTTTTTGTCTTTGAATATTTGTACTGAAATCTCAATAATAAAAAACCCATACTTTTGTTCTGTGTGCATTTTATACTTCCATAGGGTAATTGCTTCTTTATAATAAAATATGAAGGAGATGTTTCAAAAATTTTGATCACTATTCTTTTTCCAATTAGTCATGGCCCAACAGATGTTTTCAAAATGATAAAATGGTTTCATCAATCTCATTAACATTAGTATTTGAGAAATTACTTTCCTTTAAAATATCTAAGGCTAGAGCACAGCTAATTGCTGTATTATGCAAAATTGCCCGGCGCTACCAGAATCCTATCAACTTTAGAAAAGTAGGAGCAGTACACCCAAAACACTGTCCAGGCATATTTAAAGGCAAAATATGCTCCTGCTTTCTTTTGCAATATTTAATATGAAGCACATAATTTTCCCCTAAATAGCTAAATAACTTCTTTATCAGGTTCTCAAGTTCTCTTTCTCTCTCTCTTTTCCTTTCTCTCTCTCTTTCTCTTTCCATGTGGAAGTCGCTTATCATTTGCCAGTAAATGCCTGCGATATTTTATGTCTTATCTATTCATACACCTAAATTCTGAATACCACTTACCAAACTTAGCATGGCTGGTTGAAATTAGAGCCCTACAGTCTGTCTTAATGAATGACAATATTAATTCTGATAAGAGTGTAATCACTTATTAAGTATAGTAATGTTAAGAGTTTTATTTCTCTTTTAATCAATACAACTGTGTAAGCAAGGTGATGCTAATCTGCCAAAGTACTATCTCTAATTGGACAGGGTGCC
This sequence comes from Monodon monoceros, assembly GCF_005190385.1. Classification (NCBI taxonomy): domain Eukaryota; kingdom Metazoa; phylum Chordata; class Mammalia; order Artiodactyla; family Monodontidae; genus Monodon; species Monodon monoceros. The sequence continues at coordinate 83,282,412 of NW_021703777.1, read as the reverse complement.
TAATTAACGATATCAGATATGTCAGCTCCATCTGTTGTCTTCATTCATTCATTCATCCATTAATTTATTCACAATAAATATATTATTGAGCACCTTCTATGGGCCAGGTGCCATTCTAAGTTCTTTTGGGAAATACAACAAAGATGGAAACAGACGAAGTATCTCTCCTGGAGTTTACACCCTCTTCTTTGATAGTAACATAAATAGGGACAAACCCCATCTCATCCCTTGCCTCTATCATTTATTCTTATCCCACAGCTGTTTTTCTCACTGAATTAAAACAGACCTCAGCAGGCATTCTTGTTATTTCAATCATCTTAAATCGCACCTTAGCTCACCACAGAAATTTTATCATGACTTTAAACAAGAAAAATGAACCACAGAATAGTCTATTTGCATCTCAGTAGGCCACGTGCAAATGTAGAAATGTGTAGGGCACGCATCTCATGATCTGTAAGTATCTTCTGTCAGACTAAATATTTTGCACCCGAACTGCTTTGGTGCTGAGTATCTAGTCAATAGCTTTCCAAGCAGGACAATACAACAGAAGGCTTTTTCGCGGTCTGCTCTTAACAATCAAATGTATCAGCAAGTAGATTAGCTAGAAACTTATGTTACATACTGAATAAAGTGCAACTATTTTAAACAGCTCCATGTGTGTCACTTATTTTGTTTGTTTGCTTCAAGTATCTAACTGAAAGAGAAAGATTTGGCCTGAATAATCCTGATCATTAAATCAGTTTATCTTTAACTCTTATATTTAACGCTTAACATTTTAAAAAAATGTTTCCTTTGAAAAATTTAAGGACCACATTTATTTTCTGTGGTGTTAAGACCCGCTTTTCTCAGAACTCCATCCTTATACTCTTCAGATGAACATATAGACACTGTGGCATACTTTCAGTATTTTTTCATGAAAACTTATAGTTTCACACACAAACACACACACACAAAATTACTCTCAGGGGAAATTAGGCAATATCTGGAGACATTTTTTGGCTGTCGCAATGGGCCGGATGCTACTGGCATCTAGTGGGTAGAGGCTAGGAATACTGCTATTTACTCTACAATGCATAGAACAACCAACCCCCAACAAAGAATTATCTGGCCCCAGATGTTAATAACATTAAGGCTGAGATACCCTGATCTGGGTAGAGCGTGATGGTAGAGTCAAAAATTTCATTTCTGATATAATGTCACTCATTTGTCAATAGGGTTGCCAGATTTAGAAAATAAAAATACAGGATACCATTTACATTTGTATTTCAAATAATAATTTTTTTATAGCACAGTCTGTACTATTAGGGGTAGAGCTGGGGAGGCCATTCAGTGTTCATGTGTCCAACATCCTGCCTGAAAATAGACCCTTTGCCTCCTGGAATATAGCTACTCATATACATACAACTTTGACTTGCCATCATGTTCATGCCACAGAATTCCTTCATCAGAGAAGTCTAAGTATTAGCAGTCTTACTTATGTTTTCTTTTGATTTGCTCTGATTGAACTATAAGATCCTTAAAGGCAAGGATAATATTTAAATGTGCTCTGCCTTTAATTAGTAGTCAGTTAATAATCTCCTTAAAAAGACCTAGTGAAACAGAGGTGGGTCTTGAATAATAGGAGAACTTCAGATAGTAGAGATCAGTGGACTAGGTGTTCGTGATGGCCAAATACATAAGTAGGCTTGACCTATACTGAAAGTGGTGTGGAATATAATCTCATTTAAAATCATGTGAATGATAAAGACTTGAGAGAGGGAAAAAATAATTAGGAAACACGTGTTCATATTTTACAGGGTTTTGATTGTTAGAAAGAGGATTCAGTGTGGTTGGGCAGTGGAGAGCCAAACTGGTTACTGGACAGAGAAGCCACCTGATACAAGGGAACTTTAGGAAAAGCAGTCATTGGTTTTTAAGTAAGAAAAGAGTTGGGAAATATCAGCATAGAACATCCAAATATTATGGAAGCCACTTGTTATTTATGCAGAGCACTTATTATAACATTTAAACGGCACACAATTTTCTTACTCTTTGGTATTAAATTCTAATTTCTGCATCATTCTTTTATAAAACTACAATTCAATTCTGTGAGACTAACTGCAATATTACAAAGAATGTAAAATCTGCATAAAATGGAATATACCTCTGATTAATAAATCTTCAAAGATAAATCAGAAGACCTGATTTAGACATGGTTATCTAAGGTCCTGAAATACTTCCAAGTTCTCTAAATTGTCAGGTATGCAGCTGCCCAATATTCTTTGATTTATGCACAATTTTTCAAAAAGATGTAGTTTTGCTTCATGGTTAAGAAAAGATAAATGGCTATGTATTTTCCAATGATGCCTATTAAAATTAGGCTTCAGTGATGTCAGATAAAATCTCCTTTCATTTTTAGCAGAAAAGAGGCAGATCTGAGATGAAGAGTTTATTAAGTTTATGTGTCAAGGCAATTACATAAGTGTTTATTTTAGTTAGCATAATATTTTGTTGTACAATCCATGCTATTAATTTATACCATCTCTATATAATTTGATTTTTTTTCTTTTCAAATGTACCCTCCTACTTATTTGATGTGACTGCCTCACATACATGTGTCTATAACGAGTGTTCAAAATATTTCTCTCAAGGTGCTCTTTGCTCAACACACCTTAGGCAATTCTATGGATAGATGTTGTGGTGAATTTTCTGAGTATAATCTCAGATCCCTGAAGTTTTCACTTGAGTTTGGCCATTGAAAATGCCATCCACATCCTCTATTCTTTATCTTCCTATCTACATTTACTTCCCTGCCATGCCATTATCAAATTCTATCTGATCCAAGACACTTTCCCACATCACTTCCATCAGCATAAATTTCTCATTTTTATCCCCCTCACTCCTATAGCACTTTGTATGAATATTTATTACACTATTTATGCAAGTCTGACTTATTAACAATTTATAAGTACTTACCTTATTTACTAACTTAAGAATCCCTGTGATATTATGGGAGGAGGGGAGATAGCAGTGGGGAAACATACACTATTGATTTTTAATTAATCACAATGTCTTAAACATCTACCTTGAACATTCTAAGCTTTCAGTAAATCTTTACTGAATTAAATAAAATGTCTGAAAGTCAGTTTTAATAATTTTGTTTTGAAAAAATATTGATTTTGACAAAAAAATCTGGACATAGATATGAATTCAAGAAATATTAAATGTGGTGAATGGCAAAAGATCAAAGTATAATCCCTGTCACTTGATTTCTGACCTTGAAAAAGTTACTTTGGGGGCACAAAATACTGATACATGATCCAGCATATTTTTGTTATTTTCCATCTTGATAATTATGTGATGTTTGAAAATGACTACATGTAGATATTAATTGTGTCATTTAAACAATTAGAAAAATAATAGCATCTAAGTTTACTTCTTCATGGGATGAACGTGAGGAACAACTAAGACAAAATGAATAGAATTATAAGGACTATAGCAACTGAAATCATCATTAGTGCTACTTTCTCTTTCATGATCTACTATGTTGGATTAAGAAATACTCTCTTGTTGACTTATACACATTTTAATATGATTAGTGGAACAATGGTTTTAGAGTGTTTTATAATTTGTAAATCATGTTTGTATATATTAACTAAACCCTAATGGTAGACTCGGAAGATTAGCTTTATCTACACACTACTAAAAATAAACTATTAAACAGAATTTTAAAATCTTAGCTATGCTTTTGTGTGTGTGTGTGTGAGAGAGAGAGAGAGACAGAGACAGAGAGACAGAGAGCGAGTGAGAGAGAAAGAGAGAGACTTGTCTTTTCTTCCTTTTGCCCTAGAAAATTTACGTAGTGGCTTATTTTTAGTTCAGATTTGTTTTTCTTCATGATCCTTAAACATGGTGTGAACAGTATGAAGCCTAATATCTAATAGAAAATACTTACCATATTATTGCTATTTCAAGCAAAAAGAAATAGAATAAATAGAATGACTCAGCATGTCAACATAAGAGGCACTGGTCATCATCGTATTTAGGATGTTATTGAGAAACACTTACTGGACATCTATTCTATTTGAGTAACTGGAAGATCTCATACATGTGAAGTAAAACCTCAACATTGCTCTTCAATGTCTTCAGAAAATGGCACATTTTTATAAGCATATCTTTCAAAAAATATTCATGTTAATTTTGTTCAAAACCGCAGAATAATTCCAAAACATTAGGCCTATTTCATGTGACCTAACATAAACTCAATGAAGAAATTATGCACTTTGGTTAATCAAAAAGTAAGGTTTTCAAAGCCTAAAAGTCTCAAAACTAGCTGGAGGGATTCTTCTGTTTTCCAATATCCTATTGCTAAGGGTGCTTTGACAAAGGTTTTATACATTGCAAATGATGTTTTTTATTCAGCAGAGTTGATCACTTGTTTTATAAAATCCTTAATTTCTGCAATATTTGGTGCTCTTTTCTAACCTACTTTGCAAATCAATTCTTTAAATTCTCATTCAGGGCTTCTAGGCTCATTGCAAACTTGAGTCATGTATTCTATCTAAGTATTCTCATGTTTTTCATACTTTTATCCCCTAGAAGTCCTCATTTTTCAGAACTTCTCTCTCTTTTTAATTTCTTCTGATCATATTCTGAATCTATTCCTACAGTTTAATTTATTTTCTCTGCGTATGTATTATCAGATTTTATAGTCTGAAATCTCTCTTAAAGTTCAGATTTGTAATTTCGACTTTTTGACATCAGCACAAAGATGCTCCAATATAACCTTATCTGACTAGATCAAACAAATATATGATATCTACCTCAAAACCGTCACTCCTTTTTTCATCTTCTTGATTTGTTAATTATATGAGCATTACCCTAGATATCTTCATTTTAAATAAACTCTTGACATCAACATCCGAATTTTCTCTCGTGTTGTCAAAACTGATCCAATTATATGGATTCTGCCTCTGTACTACATCATGCATTTATTCATTCTTTTGTTAATTTTTCATCCATTCATCAATCCAGCAAACATTTCTCCTTTCTTCCCCATTTAACTAAGTCTTATTAGCAGTATTCTGAGACAGTCTTCTAACCGGTCTCTATTTCTCCTTTCTGCCACCGTTGGAAACCATCACACACACAAAACAAGCACACACACACACACACACACACACACACACACTATTAAATCCTAAAACATAAAACATAGTTCTGATAATATCACTCTCTAATTAACAAACAATGATTTCTTGTTACTTTCCATCGTAAGCCTATTGTCCATTGGCAGCTTATGGTCTATATAACATTGAGTCAATCTATCCGACCAAACTTCTGAGTGCCCTGTGCATATGACCTATGTTCGAACAAAACTAGATCATCCACTGTTTCCTGAACACTGCTTGTGAATCTATGGTCATAATAGTCGTCTTCCTAATTCATCACTACCACCCATCTGCATCTGTCAAGGCTTAGCTCAAATTCCATCCTCCTTAAAGATTGCTTTTGGATTCCCCTTAACTCAGTGCTATCTCTTTTCCTAGAAAGTCCAATAAATCTTTGTTTTTCCATTTCTTTCTGAATTTGTCATAATTTAGGATTTTCAAACTGAAATTCAGGGAGCTGAGGGTTTTCTCAGAGGTGTTGCAGAAATTGTCTTAGAGCACCAGGGAAAGGAGTAAATGAGTATAGGTTCAAATTTTAAAACCCAAGCTTGAATCAAACTCATTATATTTTTATTTTATTTTATATACAGTGTTCTTCCACTTGATATTTACTTTGAAACAGGGTTTTCAGTTTTCATCTTTTGGAAAGCAAAGACCTTACTTAAGTTTTATGTACTAATTTAGCATGAATCCATTTCTACTGTAAGTTTGTTAAGAGTGAAGGTTATATTGTACTCACTTTTGCTACCTACTCCTTTCCCTAACATCAAAAAGAACCCCGAAGAAGTAAAATAATAGAGTGCTAAGTTAATCTGGCTATTTTTCAATGGATATGCCTGGCAGAAAAAGCGTGTTTCTGAATATGGATCATGGTCCATCTAGGAGAGCTGAATTCGATCCAAAGACCTTTGTTTTTCACAGGCAGGGAGTTCCACGTAGCAGTGGTTAGAGCCTAGTCTCCAGAGGCACTCTGGTTTCAAATCCTGTCTCTGCTACTTGCTAGCTAAGTGATCATGGAAATGTTTACATTATCTCTCTGGGTCTCAATGTCCTCATCTGGGAAACAATGAAGTATGATAAAAGTACCTACTTCACGTAGTTGATGCAAAAAATAAGTGAGTTAAAATATGTAAAGCTCTTGGAATGGTACCTTGTCTTGCACATGGTAAGAAGTATATGTGTTAGTTATTTTCATTTTAGGATATATTTATATAAGTACTATATATATTTATGTTGTATTTTATATTTATTTATTGTTGTATATTTGTCATCTTAATCTGCCCAGCATTGAGTTCTTTTCCTTTGCTTGAAGGACTCTTGCCTGCTAAGGACCCAAATCTCACTCCTAATACAAGAGAGCAGATGACTTTCTATTTACACTTCATGCTCAGTCGGGCATGTAATGTAAGCTTAACCAGTTAGATGAGCCATCTCAATGCTTTGACATAGGAGCTAATGAGGCAAACAACAAAGAGAGTGGAGAATCTCTTTTGATGGTGGTACCAATGACAGAAGTCCTTGCAATATAATATCCAAGGGAAACTAGTAGTGGCAGGGCAGACTGCAGTGGCCAGGCATTTAATAGTCTCAGATGTTATAAATTCATTCCAGCTGTGGTTCCAGTAGTCTGGCTACCTTTTCTTCTCAATCCTTCCATAGCCTATTTCTCCAATCATCCCAGCGATAATGGGAACCACCAAATATCTACTTAAATGATATATACATAACAGCTTTATTGAGATGCAATTCACATACCATGCAATTCACTTGTTTAAAATATACAGTTCAGTGGTTTTTGGTATATTCATAGAGTTTTACAATAATCACCACATCAATTTTAGAATATTTTCATCACCCCAAACAGAAATCCTGTACCTCATAGCAGTCCTTCCACCACAACCCTAACACCTTCAGTCCTATAGGCACTTTCTGTCTCTAAAGATTTGTCTATTCTGGATATTTCATGTAAATGGAAACATACAATACATGATATTTTGTTGCTCGCTTCTTTCATTTAGCATCATGTCTTCAACGTTCATCCATGTTGTAACATGTATCATTACTTCATTTTTCTTTCACAAAATATCCCATTTTAAGAATACACATATTTTATTTTCTGTTTATCAGCTAATAGATATTTGGTTTGTTCCCACTTTTAGGGGTTAGTTTTTTGAGACCAGTCTTTGAGACTTGTTCTGACTCTAGGACTGCTCTTCTCAGCTGAATCTTTTGCTAGTTTTCTCTGGTGAACTAGCTGGCCTACAGCTAGCTTGCTGCACTCTTTGACCTACCAAACTCCTTCTAGTTGCTTACCACCAAAATCTCCACTGTTTTTAATACTGCCCTTAGATTTTAATTTCCTGTACTCTGTACTCTGTTCAAAATGAAGTCAATTCCTTTGGAAAGGGCTTGAGAACTCTCTATTCTTTTGTCTATCTCTATGCCTACACAAAATCTCTGAGTTAGGAACAGGGACAGTGGCCCACTTCTCTCAGAGTGATGTGGGGTGTTCAGGGTGGTGGCAGCCTCTGCTTTTCTCTGCTCGCATCTTGCAGCATGCAGCCTCCACCCTAGGCATGCCCTGGGTATTCTCCAGTTCCAGTATTCTAGACCTGTGTGGGGTAAAGCCCCCCGTCGCACATCTTACAATCCCCTGAACTCTCAGAGGCACTCACCTGGAGCCCAGCTTCTACAATGCCAAGATGACGGGACATTGGAAACATGGTGTACTGCAGCTTTCGAGTCATGGTTGACCTTGGTTGGGAGCTGGGGGAAAAGAAAGCCTACATCTTCTTGGCAACACACATCCAGGGCCCAGGGCCCAGAGCCCAGAGCGGTGCTTCCATCTGCTGAGCTGCTGTGCAGGAGGCGGTAGGATGTGGGGAACTGTGCTCAGCTGCCACAGACTCTTGCTATTCTCACTAAGATTTAGTTTCTTCATTTATTACATGCCCTTAGGACCATTTATAGATACTTTAATTTTTTTATGATTTTCACCATTAGTGGTTATTTCACTGGGTGACAGTTTTGTAGAACTCTTCACACTGCCATTCTGAAGTCACACCCTTCAGTGTTCTATCAGTAAATCCCCTTTCTGCTTATATAATCCAAATTTAGTTTTGATTTATTTTTTGCATCTCGGAACACTGGCTAGTATTGTATTGAAGCTCTGCCATAAGATCTCCAGATAGCAAGACCTCCTGTGAGAGTGGCCTGTATTTCTCACCCTTGATAAATGTGAGAGTGGGACTTAAATGAAAGCAGAGAATAAAATGAAATTCCACCCTGAACTTTCAAGGTTTAAGCTATTCTTGTGCCTCCTTCAATGGAATAGTCTATACTTCCAAATATGGATATATTGAAGAGATACTCTCTTAGCCCTCCCTTTTACTCTGCAAGTGATTTTATGTAATCTATATTTAGTTGTATAGCAACTCTTTCATGAGGTCAAAATTCAAATGGGATCTTATGTCAATTTTAATGTAGAAATATACTTGCTTAAAATTAAAAGATTTTGAGTTAATCTGCATTTAAAATTCTCTAATCTCTATTTATATATCATTCCTATAGTTTGAGAGACAGTGTGTAGAAATATCTCAAATGATATTAGTCAATATTCATGAAGAATAAATAAAATGTAATAATATGAGTGTGTATTTATTCCCACATTACAACTCTAATTCTTTAAAATACCTGGTTTTACTAAAGAGGACCTTTAGGACAAGGTGTTAGGGAGGTGTTTGCTTATTAAACAAAATTCAGACTTAATTGTAAGAAGATTTTGAAACAGTCCGTGTTTTCTTCTGGGAAAGTTATCTTGCTCTGTGACTCCACACCCATTCTGAACAACTGTGAACAAAGATGTGTCAAAGGCAGATACATCTGCTAATGTCCATTGTAGCCAGAGGTACCAGCCCCTTGTCAGAGTTCTCAATCACCACCCATTTCTAATGATTAGGAGACGATGTGATAGAATAAAATGTCACCAGACTGAAGTCCCACATCTTAGATTGGTGTCTTCTAGTTATTTCTGTACTTGCACTTTTTCCACTGATAAGCTATAAGCTATTTGTGAGCAGAGACCATGTTTTATGTGATTTCTTTCTTCTCGGTATGCACCATAGGATCTTTTTTCCCCAATTTTTTATTATTGTGGTAAAATACAAATAACATAAATTTACCACCTTAACCATTTAAGTGTTTAACTCAATAGTATTAAATATACTCATGATGTTGCACAACCATCACCACTGTCCGTGCCATTAACTATTTTCATCTTGTAAAACTGAAACTCTATACCCATTAAACAATAACTCTTCATTCCCCCCTCCTCCCAGCCCCTAACAAGCACCATTCTATTTTTGTCTCTGTGATTTTGATGACTCTACATACCTCCCATAAGGGGAATTATGCAGTATTTGTCTACTTGTGACTGACTTATTTTACTTAGCATAATGTTGTCAAAGTTCATCCACGTTGTAGCGTAAGTCAAAATCCCCTTCCCTTTTAATATTCCATTGTGTGTACATACCGCATTTTACTTATCTGTTCATGTGTTGACGGACCCTTGGGTTGCTTCCACATTTTAGTTACTGTGAACAATGAATGCTGCTAAACAAGAGTGTACAAATGTCTCTTTGAGAACCAGCTTTCAACTCCTTTGGGCATATACCCAGAAGTGGAATTGCTGGATCATATGGTAATTCGATTTGTAATTTTTTGAGGAACCACTGTATTGTTTTCCACAGAAGCTGTACCATTTTACCTTCCCACCAACAGTGTATAAGGGTTTTGATTTCTCCACATCCTCACCAGAACTTGATACTTTCTGGGTTTTTCTGTTGGTTTCTGTGTTTGTTTTTGTTTTGATAGAAGCCATCTTAATGGGCATGATATGATATCTCATTGCAGTTCTGGTTTTCATTTCCCTAATGACTAATTATACAGAGTATATTTTCATATGCTTATTGGCCATTTGTCTATCTTCTTTGAGGAAATGTCTGTTTATACACTGTGTAAACAGATTCCTTCCCACACTGATATTTTGGAAGTGTCACATATCCTCTCTACGCTTTGGCTTCATCATTTGCAAAATTAAATTATTTTCAGTTATATTTTTCAGGCCAAATAACTGTAATTCTATTTTTTTAATATTCCATTTTATAGTTGATACTTATCAATCAACCAGTTCTTAGTAGTAAAATATATATATATATACACATACATATATATATATGTATCTCCTAATCTTTTTCTCAGTTTTTTGTGTACCTAATCTCTCTACAACCTATGTGAATAAGAACTGCATTTCTTAATTATTTGATCACCATCTTGAGAAATTAAGCCTGATGCAGACTACCGATAAAGAAAAAATTCAGCTTTAAATTCTCCTAAATTTACCAACCTTTTATAAAAGGAATAGATGGTGGATTTTTGCCAGAACCTTCTTCTATGACTGTGATGATCTGAGAATATCTTGTACCAGTAATCAGTTCACAAAATAGCAGCCTGTATGAATATATCTCCTCTGCATTCTTTGTGCTATATGACAAAGACATTTCTTTAAAAAATATATTTCAGTTATTTAATAAGTTTGTGCATATTTGTTAGATTGTTGTTTCATTTTATTTTATCTTTTTACAGAAAGATAAAACTATAGGACTACTGCTTATCAATTTATCTATAAGTTTATATTTTATTTATTTATTTTATAAGTTTATATTTTATTTATCTGTAAGTTTAATTTATCTGTAAGTTATTGTCCAAGGAATATCTAAATATGCAGACAATATTAATACCAAGGAAAAGTATTAATGGAATTAACTTACATTTGCTTAAAACAATCTGTTCGGATCATACATCATGCAGTGTAGCATGAATTTTGTACGTTTAAATATCCAGCCAGTTTTCATGTTGATTATAGTCATGTACATGTTCTTTACTTGCCTGGTCTTTTTTCAAAGTCTGTAGGAAGATGGCTTTTAAATAATTATTGTGCAGAACATGTTCCATTACCAGGATCAAGGTGTTCTGCTGCTATAATTGAATAATGAGTCTTTTCCCAATTTGTAGAAAAATACCTAATGGAGATAATTTTTTTTTAATTTTATGTTTTTCTTCCAAATATATTTGTCTTAGAACATCAACTCTTGTTGTTTCTTATCAATCACATATGTATGTAAAATGATATTTTATATGCCACAAAATTGTGTATTTGTAATTTAAAGGTGACTTATCCTGGGTATCTCAGTATTTCAGTGGTGTTTCACAAAGAGCACTGTGACTTGCAGCTGCTAAACCAACTGAATAATTTTGAGAACCACTGATCTAAGTAAGAACTTGAAGAAAACAGAAAGGAAGTTATAAATGTAGAAAAGATGAACTTAACATTCCTTGCCAATAAAACTCTGAATACTGCAAGGTGTGCTAACCCATCTAGTGTAACTAAGTGAAATGATTCATCAAGTGCCCTTAACAATTTTCCAATAGGAAACTGTTTGAGAGATTGCCAACCAAATAGAATGGATATTGAAGCTTAGTCTTTCCTTATTTGGATGCAAATGCTCTTCGTGATAAAACATTTATAAAAGTTCATTTACCAACAGTAATGGCAATTCAAATACTGAAGCTAATTTTATTTGAACATTTACATTAAAAAAAAAAGAGCCTTGTTTTGAAAGCCATGATGCTGCAGAAGAGTTAGAAATTTACTTTCAATGATGAGGATAGGAATCTCTGTTTCCAAAGCACAGAATTACATTTGAGAGTGAGAGAGGAGACAGCAAATGTAAGAATGAGCATGAGAAAAGGAAAGAAGGCCAGAAAGCAGGAAGGCAGAAGAAGGGAATGGAACGGAACAGAAGAGAAGGGAAGAGAAAGAAAGGGATGAGAAGGGAAGGGAAAGGAAGAAGGAAAGGAGAGAAAGAAAGTCAAACTCGAAGAATAGCCCATGAGGGGGGTACTGAAATGTGAGTCATTACTATCCATATTACTCAATGGTGTCAATACAGACAAGTGATTTTTTTCAGATTTTAAACATTTATTCTTTATTTGCTTGATTTTGACCCATTATTGAAAAGAATATAAGAAGAAAATGTCATTATTTGCATAATCAAGAAATAGAATATTCTTTCCTCCCTCTGCAAGCCACTGTGCATGATAAAAATATATACTTTGAAAAGTACAGACATCTATGGAAATGCACTCACAATAGAGAATGCCAAGTGCAGGAAATAGATGTCTGTATTGGTCTGACCTTTAAAATAAAGTCTTCTTTTCAAATCTAATGTATGCATTTTTGTTAAAAGTAAACATTTTAATTTTGCCATTAACTAATTTAACCATTCAATTATGTTTTTAAAAATAATTTGAGGTTAAACTGCTCACCTCTCATGAAGAGTTTATGTGTATATTTTCTTAGATTTTACCTAAGTGTAGTCAAGTATACCTACTCTTGCTTTCCAAATGACACAAGTCCTCTGTTAGTAAATGTCTTATCAAAAGTTACAAAGTCTCATGGGTAAAATAAACTATTGTCCTGGGCTCTAGGTCAATATTAGAGGATGCTAAGTATTAAACTAACTTTCATGTTCAGAGATCTTCCTTTCAATCCTGTCCAATCTCCCTTTACTATCTCATTACTTGCAGCTGTAGAGTGGGAGGGATTCACAGCTGTGTCTCCTAAGATGTAATGCTGCCCGAATCATGGAGAAACAAGAGCAACCTTGAAGAGGCTGAAATCTGCCTAAAAATGATGCCAGATTCCAAGGAAAAGCATCCATGAGGCTACTTGACAATTCAGAGCCTTAGAAGGACCAGAATCAGTCATCACCCACTTAAAGTTAGTAATCCTTTACTGAGAGTCAGACTTTCTACCCTAAAATCCTAATAGGGCCCAATTTCTTAGTCTCATTAGTTTAAATGAGAAACATTATAAAGTGTTACGTGTATCTTTAAAATGTGCAAACACTATCCACAAATGTAGATAAATTGTGTAAAATGCCAGAAAAGAAGTACGAAACTATCAGGTAAACATGTAAATTGCTTTAAACATTGCCACTTGGTATCCAAAATATTAATACAGTTATTAACAAACAGTTGTCTTATATGCAGAGACATGGACTTTTCTCATCTGCTTTGCTTCATTTTGTACAATCTTCTTTAATACTTTCTCAACTTCTTTGGGACTCATTTTATCATATGAGTCATCACTTATTACCCACATTCGAAGTCCAGTATTTGATTTAAAAAAAAATTAGTGGATACCACTTCTTCAAGTTTTTAATGAATACCATGCCCACTTCACCCATTTTGACTGCACTAAGAACAGAAAGCTTCTCTGTTCTAGGCTTTTAGCCTTGTCCCATGATTAATTATCATGCCGTTGCAACACAATAGCAGTTCAGTTTAATAAGCTATATGGTTTTACAGACAGCTGAATCAAGACCTTCATTTTTCTGTATGAGATTTCATGCCTTTAGAGAAGCAAGCTTTTTCCAGATGAAAATTATCTCTGGCCATTCCAAGAAAAAGAAAATCTAGCAAAATAGAAGCATAAAATATATATTTATATATATATATATATACACACACATAATATATATATAATATATATATATTTTATATATATATAACACTTAATAATTTAATCTCAAACTGTTGAAATAGTGACTAAGTGAATGATGAAACTATGTTGCCTTTAATAAAGACAAATTATAATTTGAGTAAAATAAACTGGTTGTATTAGATACAACATCATCATGTTTGAGAGAGGAAAGAAAACACTGGTATTTCAGTGTGCTTTTGGAGATAGTTATCTATCCGTTGAGTACCTTTATTGATGACTCCTTATTGCATCAGGTATGTAGTTCCCAAAACAATCCACTGTTCACTGGGGATTTACAATTGATTCTCAATTCCACAAGTTATTATATATATGAATGATGATCAAGTGACTATATAAAAACATAAACTAATGCTTATTGATAATAATATATAGATAAATATAATAACTATATATACATTTCATAAACACATATATATGTGATTTATATATGTTATGCTATGTATGTATTATGATCTACAAACATTACATTAAGCTTTTATATCATCACTACGTTAAGCTTTTATATCATCATTTGGTAACCATTCAGTGCTTTTGAAACTAAAGTTGAGGACATTTTGGAGAAAAAAAAAAAATGATGACAGCAATTGGCCCTGCTTCCCTACTGTTCATGGTTTTAAATTATTCACAAGACCTCCCCATATACAAAACACATCCATAGAAACTCCAGATTAATAACTCATATTTAGCCCCTTGGGGGACAAGATATAGAGTCTATGATGTTTCAGCACTAGAGGTCTCAGCACCCAGCCTCTCAGAATTGAAGATTGTCACCCTGTTTCTCTATAGTGTGATGCATGAGAATTTGATCAGTACCTGTTTTGTGCAAACTTTAAATGGCATAAAGTAAAAAACCTTTCCCAAATGCTCCATTCAAGATTTATAATGAATTCTTTTTTTTAAAGCAGAATCCCTCCAATTTATTTGCATAATATTGCTAACCCAGGTTACTCTGATTTTTCCTTGTTTGCTCAATTCATGTTCTTTGCTTGGTTATTGTTTTGTGTATACATACTTGAGAACATTTTCAAGTAATTTTGTACTCTTAGATAACTTGTAAAGCTTTTTTAATGTTTTGTCCCTGTAGTTAATCTTTTTGTCTTGCTCTAAAACACATTGTTTTATTCTTTCAACTTACTCGTTTCCCCTGGTTGGTTATTTGCATGGATTTAAAAGCATTTCAGCGTCTTGCCAAATCTCTTTTTATCTTACTTTTTCTAAACCTTAATCTATTTTCCTGTACTAAGTCTGTAGTTCTGCCTCCACATTCTTTTATTCCCCATGAATTTATCTCTAATCACAGGCATTTTTTTTTCCTGCGAAAAACCTACAATACCCTGTGTTACTATTCATTCCATGTGGTTCTCACAGATTCAGGAGATCAGCATTTATATTAGCATTCTGGGCCACACAGATCCATTTCCCCAGCTGGCAGCTCTTCCTACAGGTAGCTCAGCCAAATAGAATGTCTGTAGGAAAGTTTGTGTGATGACTAGCACTGTTAATTTTAAATATATATATATGTGAATATATATATGTATATATAATGTTAGTCATTTGCAGACAATATTATCAGTTGCCTCAGGAAACAAACAAACAAACAAAAACTACAACTAGAAGGCAAGTATTTGCTACCTTTTTACATGAACCACCAGATCCTAGATTTTGCAGTTTTCCCTTCTCATTTGAAGGAACTTGTTTCACACCTAGAGAAACAGCTCTAGCTAGCATCAACATCTGCCTTAAATAGGTGGTTTAAAGGAATACTTAACCCAATAGCCTGAACACACCTCAAGTACCTACTGGTCTAATTCTGACCTTGTTTCTTCGTTTTGATTTTACTGGCTTTGGAATTACCCACCTGACAGAATTCTCAAAGTATCTTTTTTATTTCCAAGACTTCGGTCTTCACCTCATTGCCTCCCCTCTCTCTTTTCTCTGTCAGGAAGCAGATATAAAACCCAGCTTGTTACAATTAGGACCACATCTCCTAAAGGCAGGGTTTCTTGTAGATAATTCCTGCTCCTGTATTCACCAGAGCTCTGCTATAAGATCTGTGGGGGGGATCCTGTGATGTGGCATTGACTTCCCAGCTGCCGCTGCTGTGCTACATAAGCACATATTGCCTCTTCCTCCAGGCCCCCATGAGTCCATGCATAGGCTGCCTATGAAGATCTCTCACACTTCCTTCAGCAGGTCCTCCAGAGCCTGCAGGCACAGAGAGGATGATTAATTCCAAATGCTCCCACTTATCGCTGATGTAATGAATTTAAATGGCCTTTGACTGTAAACATAGCCATTTGGACACTAGCTATGTCTCTTTTGTTTTGTTCTTTCCTATCAATACATGTGTTGCTTATGCTTTCCTCTTTAGTCATTTCTCTTTTTTTTTTCCTTCTGCTTTTGGATTTAGCATCTCAGTTGCTTTCTGTTTCACTTTTATTCTCATGTGACTTTGGCTTTAGTAAGTCATTCATTCATTCATTCATTCAACAAACATTTTATAAACACACATGCCTGCACTCTTTACAGCACTGGAGAAGCAAAGGTAAATAAAAGAGACTATTCTCACTGATATGACAGATGATTACAAATAAGTAAAAATTACAATAATTTATGCTTGCAATAAATGCCAAGAAGGTAATAAAATGGCATGAAATGATAGAGACTAGAGAATGATGAGTGAAAAAAGGAGCTACTTTTCAGTTTATGGTCAGGACCAGTCTTCCTAATAGAAATCTTTGAATAAAAACTTTGATGAAGTGAAGGGGTAGAACATTCAAATATACAGAAGATCTGTGTTCCAGGAAAGGTAAAAGAGAATAAACACCCTGTGGAGAAAAGAGTTTAGCTGTTAGAAGAACAAGAAAAACCTGTGTTGCTGAAGAAGCGTGACTGCATAGAAGCACGGGTATGTGGTGAGTTTGGGGATGTTATAAAAACCTTGTGAGACATAAATAAAAGTTTCTATTGTATTTTCAATGAAATTAAGAATTAAAGAAAGTTTTAAACAAGGGAGTTCAAGTGGTTGGCTTATGTTTTAAAATGATTATAGCCAGTGCAGTAGTCTAGGTGAAAAATGATGGTGTCTTGGATCTGGGTTTTATTAATGATACTAATAGAAATAGACAGATACTTGGGTATATTTGTAGGTATAGCTGACAAGCTGACATATTATCCTATGGATTTGGGGAGAATAACATTCTTCTTTCCGTGATACTTTATAATTTTTACATCTTCATAACGTAGCAAAAGGTTTTACTTCACATACAGAATGATCCCAGAGGGATGTTCAAGGTATCTTCAGAGACCAGTTATTGTCTGGGCAGAATACAATTTAAGAATGGAGAACAATATTCACATACAGCTAATTTTAACAATGGGAGAATCAAATTATAGACCAGTGGAAGTTTGGGTTGTTGAAAAGGAATGATAGGGTTAGCAATAAAAATGGCAGAATTTATAGAGGAGGTAAGTTGACATTGTATTGGATTGGCCAAAAAGTTCGTTCTGTTAGTGAGTACATTGTTCAATAAAGTTCTTTGTGAAAATGAAAAGCGTCCTTTATTTTTCCTTAAAACCAAACCAAATTTTTGGCCAGCCCAATATATAATGATGTATGACCTTGAAAATGCATATAAATTTAGTTGCTATTGGAAAAACACATTTTAAATATTTCCACCTTAAACCAAACCAAAGTATGTTCCCTTGTGACTCCTTATTGCTTATAGTACATAGAATGTAAAACTTCAGCATGGTGTTTGTGGCTCTTCAAAATCTATCCTGTTCACCTTTATTGGTAATTATTCCTAACACATGGCTTATGCTTTTGCCACACTAAATTTTTAAATTTTTCTTTAAATACTTCATTTTTTTAAAGTACTTACCTTTGCAATTCTTCCTACTTGGAATATTTTCCTCTTGTTTATCCAACTCTAAAATTATTATTTCAAGTACTGCTAAAAATATCACCTTCCCTATGAAAACTACTTTGAGGTTGCCAACAACTGTCTCCTCTATAATATGATAGCACTTACTACACATCTTTAATTTAGCAGAGTCGAATTTCTATCTAGGTAAATTCACCTATCTGTCTCTTCTGCTAAGTTAGGAGCTGCTTCTTGAAACCATTGATATTACTTATTTTTTTCTATGCACAATGACTATACAGAATGGTAGGCTACCAACAGATACGTGAAGCATTTAATTAAAATCCTATTTCAGAAAAACCATAATCTAACCCACAAACCACAACAACTAAATTGATGTTGTAAGGGAGAAAAAATATTTTCTCTACCCTTCTTGGTTCTTTGGCTGGTCTAACAACCAAATTAACATAAGACATTAATGGGAGAAAAACAAATTTGATAATGTATATACACAGGCCGCATAAGAATATGAGACCCACAGACAGGCAATTGAAGCTTATATGCTATCCTGAGCTAAGGAGAAGATGTGGGTCTAGGACTTCAAAGGGGAGGAAGACAATCAACAGGGAGGTGGGAAGAGTAAATGTTTGGTATGCAAATGTTTTCCTTGCCATACAGAGGAGTCTTACTGATGTAAAAAGAAGTTATCTTTTGTAATAGCTCACTTCCTGGCACAGGCTCCCTATCTGAATTATTTTTAAAATTAAGGAGGAGGTAAGAGCTGGGGACCTTCAAGATGGCAGAGGAGTAAGATGTGGAGATCACTTTCCTCCCCACAAATACATCAAAAATACATCTACATGTGGAACAACTCCTACAGAACACCTACTGAACGCTGGCAGAAGACCTCAGACTTCTCAAAAGGCAAGAAAATACCCACATACCTGGGTAGGGCAAAAGAAAAAAGAAAAAACAGAGACAAAAGAATAGGAACGGGACCTGCACCAGTGGGAGGGAGCTGTGAAGGAGGAAAGGTTTCCACATACTAGGAAGCCCCTTCGTGGGCAGAGACTGTGGGTGGCGGAGGGGGAAAGCTTCAGAGCCATGGAGGAGAGCACAGCAACAGGGGTGTGGAGGGCAAAGCAGGGAGATTCCCGCACAGAGGATTGGTGCCGACCGGCACTCACCAGCCCGAGAGGCTTGGCTGCTCACCCGCCGGGGCAGGCGGGGGCTGGGAGCTGAGGCTCGGGCTTCGGAGGTTGGGTCCCAGGGAGAGGACTGGGTTTGGCTGTGTCAACACAGCCTGAAGGGGGCTAGTGCACCACAGCTAGCCTGGAGGGAGTCCAGGATAAAGTCTGGACCTGCCTAAGAGGCAAGAGACCATTGTTTCAGGGTGTGTGAGGAGAGGGGATTCTTTCCCTGCCTGCTCACAGAAGGCAGAGAACCACCTAAAAGAGCTTCAGAGACGGGTGTGAGCCACGGCTATCAGCTTGGACCCAAAAGACAGGCATGAAACACTAATGCTGCTGCTGCAGCCACAAAGAATGCTGTGTGCAAGCACAGGTCACTGTCCACACCTCCCCACCATGGAAGCCTGTGCAGCCCGCCACTGCCAGGGTCCCGTGATCCAGGGACAACTTTCCCTGGAGAACACATGGGACACCCCAGCCTCTTGCAACATCATGCTGGCCTCTGCTGCCGCAGGCTCACCCCTACATTCCAGTTATAACTACGGTACCTCCCCCTCCCCCCAGCCTGAATGAGCAACAGCTGAGCAACAGCAATCAGCTTCTGCTTTAATCCCCTCCTTTTTGGGGGGGGGGGGGGGAAAAGATGCCTGAGGGCAACCTACAGGCAGAGGTGGGGCCAAAAATAAAGCTGAACCCCAGGAGCTGTGTGAACAAAGAAGAGAAAGGGAAATTTCTCCTAGCAGCCTCAGGAGCAGCAGATTAAATCCCCATAATCAACTTGATGTACCCTGCATCTGTGGAATACCTGAATACGCAACGAATCATCCCAAAATTGTGGCAGTGGACTTTGGGAGTCACTGTAGACTTGGGATTTGCTGTCTGCGACTGATTTGTTTCTGATTTTATGTTTATATTAGTTTAGTGTTTAGTGCTTGTTATCATTGGTGGATTTGTTTATTGGTTTGCCCTCTTCTTTTTTATGATTATTATTTTTTAATTAAAATTTTTTAAATTTATTATTTTTTAAATTATTTTTAATTTCTTTTTTCCTCCCTTTTCTTCTGAGCTATGTGGCTGAAAGGGTCTTGGTGCTCCAGCCTGGTGTCAGGCCTGAGCCTCTGAGGTGGGAGAGCCAAGAACAGGACATTGGACCACCGGAGACCTCCCAGCCCCACGTAATATCAATTGGCAAGAGCTCGCCCAAAGACCTCCGTCTCAATGCTAAGACCCAGCTCCACCCAATGGCCAGCAAACTCCAGTGCTGGATGCCCCATGCCAAACAACACAGGAACAAACACCACCCATTAGCAGAGGCTGCCTAAAATCATACTAAGTTCACAGACACGCCAAAACACACCATGGGACATGCCCCTGCTCACCAGAAAGACAAGATCCAGCAATACCCCCCAGAACACAGGAATCAGACCCCTCCACCAGGATGCCTACACAAGCCACTGAACCAACCTCACCCACTGGGGCCAGATACCAAAAATAACATGAACTATGAACTTACAGCCTGAGAAAATGATACCCCAAACCCAGTAAGATAAGCAAAATGAGAAGACAGAGAAATATGCAGTAGAAGAAGGAGCAAAGTAAAAACCCACCAGACCAAACAAATGAAGAGGAAATAAGCAGTCTACCTGAAAAAGAATTCAGAGTAATGATAGTAAAGATGATCCAAAATCTTGAAAATATAATGAAGATACAAGAAATGTTTAACAAGGACCTAGCAGAACTAAAGAGCAAACAAACAATGATGAACAACACAATAAGTGAAATTAAAAATTCTCTAGAAGGAATCAATAGCAAAATAACTGAGGCAGAAGAACGGATAAGTGACCTGGAAGATAAAATAGTGGAAGTAAATACTGCAGAGCAGAATAAAGAAAAAAGAATGAAAAGAATGAGGACAATCTGAGAGACCTCTGGGACAACATTAAATGCACCAACATTCGAATTATAGGGGTCCCAGAAGAAGAAGAGAAAAAGAAAGGGACTGAGAAAACATATGAAGAGATTATAGTTGAAAACTTCCCTAACATGGGAAAGGAAATAGTCAATCAAGTCCAGGAAGTGAGGAGAGTCCCATACAGGATAAATCCAAGGAGAAACATGCCAAGA
The DNA here is from genome assembly GCF_005190385.1 of Monodon monoceros. Taxonomy (NCBI): domain Eukaryota; kingdom Metazoa; phylum Chordata; class Mammalia; order Artiodactyla; family Monodontidae; genus Monodon; species Monodon monoceros. Next base: position 83,261,456 of record NW_021703777.1, on the reverse strand, counting down.
CACATATTAATCCAACTATCAAAAATTAAATACAAAGAAAAAATTATTAAAAGCAGCAAGGGAAAAACAACAAATAACATAAAAAGGAATCCCCATAAGGTACAGCTGATCTTTCAGCAGAAACCCTGCAAGCCAGAAGGGAGTGAGTGGCGGTTCTCTGAATCCCCTCTCCTCGTGCACCCCAAAACAATGGGCTCTTGCCTCTTTGGCAGGTCCAGATTTTTCCCAGACTCCCTCTCGGCTAGCTGTGGTGCAGTAGCCCCCTTCAGGCTGTGTTCACACAGCCAACCCCAGTCCTCTCCCTGGGATCTGACCTCTGAAGCCGGAGGCTCAGCTTCCGGGCCCCAGCCGCCCCGGCGGGTGAGCAGACAAGCCTCTCGGGCTGGTGAGTGCTGGTTGGCACCAATCCTTTGTGCGGGAATCTCTCTGTGCTTTGCCCTCTGCACCCCTATTGCTGTGCTCTCCTCGGTGGCTCTGAAGCTTCCGCCCTGCCACCTCTCATCTCTGCCAGTGAAGGGGCTTCCTAGTGTGTGGAAACTTTTCCTCCTTCACAGCTCCTTCCCAGAGGTGCAGGACCCATCCCTATTCTTTCGTCTCTGTTTTTCCTTTTTTTTTTTTCCCTACCCAGGTATGTGAGGAGTTTCTTGCCTTTTGGGATGTCTGAGGTCTTCTGCCAGTGTTCAGTCTGTGTTGTGTAGGAGCTGTATTTCTGATGTATTTGTGGGGAAGAAGGTGATCTCCACGTCTTACTCCTCCACCATCTTGAAGGCCTCTCCGATTCACTTCATTATACAGCAGAAACTAACACAACATTGTAAAGCAATTATACTCCAATAAAGATGTTAAAAAAAAAAATAAGGCTATAGCTACCATAGATTGTGATTCCTCCAGTGGATCTGGACAAAGTAAATTGCAAACCTATGGAAAGGAGTCACCATTCTAAATGCCATTAAGAATATTCAAGGGCTTCCCTTTTTGCATACCACAAAAAAAAAAAAGAATATTCAACATTCGTGACTTTCCAGGGAAGAGGTCAAAATATCAACATTAACAGGAGTTTAGAAGAAATGGACTCCAACCCTTATGAATGACTTTGAGGGATTCAAGATTTCAATGGAGGAAATAACTGCAGGTGTGGTAGAAATAGCAAGAGATCTAGAGTTAGAAGTGGAGCCTGAAGACGTGACTGAATGACTACCATCTCATGATAAGACTTTCATGGATGAGGAGTTGCTTCTTATGAATGAGACAAGTGATTCCTTGAGATCAAATCTACTCCTGGTGAAGATGCTGTATAAGATTGTTGAAAAGACAACAAAGGATTTAGAATATGGCTTAAACATAGTTGATAAAGCAACAGCAGGATTTGAAAGGATTGACTCCAATTTTGAAAAAAGTTCTGCTATGGGTAAAATGCATGCTACTGGGAAATCATTCATGAAAGGAAGAGTCAATCAACGTGGCAAACTTCACTGTTGTCTTATTTTAAGAAATTGCCGTAGCCTTCCCAACCTTCAGCAGCCACACCCTGAACAGTCAGCAGCTATCAACCCTGATGCAGGATCTTCTGCTGGAAAAAAGATTATGACTTGCTGAAGGCTCAGTTGATGGTTGGAAATTTTTAGCAATAAAAAATATTTTAATTAAAGTATATACATTTGTTTAGACATAATGTTGTTGCATACTTAATAGATTACAGTGGAGTGTAAATATAAATTTTATATGCACTGGGAAACCAAAAAAAACAAAAAAGGAGGAAGTAAAAAGAAAAAACTTCCTGAGTCTACTATTTCTCAGAAATAACCAGCCCAAAACAACCTTCATGCCTAAGAGCCACATTTTTGGGTGGCAAATTTTGTTCCTCTACAATGTGTAATTTGGACTGAAAGCAGGAATCATGGTGATATATTGTTCCTAGAGTTACCCATCAAGGCAGGCTATACAAGTAATTTCACAGAGACGACTGTGATGTTTATCTGACATGTCCACATTTTCTTGGTCTTACAAAATTGTGGGATGATCATGTGCTTCATACATTTTTACTACAATAATTATCATCATCATGGAGGCCAAGCCATGTCAGATGTTTTGCTAGTTGTTTTCCTGCATTATCTCAATTAATCTTACATCATCAATTTAGGTAGCTAGTTGCTTATTCCATTTTGGAAGGAGAAAATAAAGAAGCTGAGAGAGGTTAAGCAACTTCCCCAAGATCTTACAGCAGGGAGATACAGTCTCAGATCTCCGACCCCAGAGTACTTACCCTTTCCTCTGCATTACCCAACAAAGAGAAACAAAACATCATCTTAAAAGGGGTGGGTGTGAACATTGTCTTTGTTGCCTGCTCTAGGAAACAGAGAGGAGAGCCTGCATTCTCTGTTTACCTATAAGCCAGTGATGTTCAGTAGGTGTTAAAAAGGTTTGCTAGGGCTTCCCTGGTGGCGCAGTGGTTGAGAGTCCGCCTGCCGATGCAGGGGACACGGGTTCGTGTCCCGGTCCGGGAAGATCCCACATGCAGCGGAGCAGCTGGGCCCGTGCGCCATGGCCGCTGAGCCTGCGCGTCTGGAGCCTGTGCTCCGCAACGGGAGAGGCCACAACAGTGAGAGGCCCGCGTACTGCAAAAAAAAAAAAAAAAAAGATTTGCTATTGGCCAACCACTAAGGGGCAGTGATACACAGCGCTCGGTTCATTACGGCTCTGAGCTGTGAGTCATGGCAGCTCCAAGTCCGTTGCAAGGAAAAGAATTGAATCCTCTTGGTTTTCTTTCTCAGTAGAGAACTGGAGCAGAAACAAAGCAAAACACTTTGTCTCCCTCCAGGTCTGGTAATACCCTTTACTAAGACAAACACATCACATTCAATTCTCCTCTCCCACTGCTAATGAGAAATACATGCAGAGAACCAACCAGAGCAGCCAGATTATTCTTACACAAAAATAGATGGTAGCTTTGTTTACAGATCTCTTTCTTGTCTTTACCCACTGTCCTGTGCTCATAGAAGCAAGCAAGTTAACATCTAGCATGAAAAGACATTCTCTTTTTGTAGCTGAGGTTTAAGATATCAAACAGGCTGTAATTTCTGAATAGTTGGCCTCCCGCAGTGTCCTGGTAGCTAATGTCCTCCTAGCTCTATTAGCTCCAGATCCTTTGCATAATGTCCTCGGATATTGCTTTTATGCTATGCAAGATTGGATGCAGGGAAATTGCTATTATAAAGGTTAGGGGGAAAATCCTTGCACTCTAGTTGGCATGGTGTATTGATCTAGTATGAAATCCAACCATTACTGAAGACAGATGGGGGAGCTCTGAGACTCTCAATCCCAAAATTGCATCTGCTATTGCTGCTGCTGCTGCACCTGCTGACAATAGCTGCAGTCTGAAAAACAGGGTTTACATGCCTGAAATAAATTGTTTTGATTAGAAGCTTTAGGAGAGAAAGTCATAAGGTACAGTTTTATTGACTACTTGCCAAACAACACAGACCCATGCACTGTAAGCTTGTTTGGCTTGTGTAAGTCAAGCAACAACTAGGATTTTATTTTCTAAGGTTATGGACTTGGAGTATAATATATTATCATTTACTTTGAATTATTGCACACATAGCATCCGAGGAAGTGGAATTCATTCTCAACTATTGCTGACCTCTGTGTATGTTTGTTTGTTTATTATTTTGTTTCCTTGTGGCCAGTGTATTCTAATTTTGTGTGATAAGAACTGCTTTGGTTACTCAGTAATCTATTAAGTGTGTTACCAACAAAGTGAGTTCAAAAAGGTGCCCCTGGGCACTAAACAAAACAAATTATAAAGAGAATATTCATATAATTAGCCATATTAATAATGCCTTCTCTCTTTTTATGCTTTTCTTCTTCCCTGAAGCATATTTTTTCTCCTGCAGAGAGCTTTCTTTTAATCTGTTGCTGTTTTTCAAAAACATGACAATTCAGTGCAATCAACCAAACAAAATTTGGACAAATTGATGCAAAATGAGGAGCCAGCAGGCTTTTTTTTTTCTGAAGCTGGACCTGTGTTACATTGTGTCCTAAGAAAGCAATTCATTGTGACTCTTTTTTCCCAATGAAATACGTGGATATTATTCTTCTTTCTTACTTTCTTAGCCTGCGTATATATGAGTTTCTAAGTTGGCTACTACAAACAGAATTGAGCATACGCAAAGTTTATTATAAGTACTACCTGTAATGAAGCCATCCCGGTGTATCTGTTGTGCCTACACAAAAACAAACATCTTGCCAAGAGGGAAAATTGTATGTGCATGTTTTCCATACTCACACTTTTTTTTTTTTTTTGCGGTACGCGGGCCTCTCACTGTTGTGGCCTCTCCCGTTGCGGAGCACAGGCTCCAGACGCACAGGCTCAGCGGCCATGGCTCACGGGCCCAGCTGCTCCGCAGCATGTGGGATCTTCCTGGCCCAGGGCACGAACCCGTGTCCCCTGCATCGGCAGGGGGACTCTCAACCACTGCACCACCAGGGAAGCCCCATACTCACCCTTTTATGAGAACAGAAAGTTAAGGACGGGAATAAAAGGAAAGCATATATATTACATCATCTATTTTATTGCAGGCACTGTATTATGTGTTTTACACATATTACTTCATTTTATGTCAAATTTATCACAAAAAATACAAATAACAAATATATACTGCTATGCCTATTAAGTATGAACTTTGGTTCATCAATCTGCTGGCATTTACTAATCCTACTATGTTCTAACTTTGTGTCAGATTAATTAATTAATAAAATGAATGTAGAATGTAATGACTTCCTTCTAGGAGTTTATAACCCATTCGAGAGATATGAATCATTGCATTCCACTGTTACCTAGGAAAAACTAAATGTCAAGTGATCATTAAGGCTATGTAATAAGATATCAGTAAGGGCCAGATACTGCTAGATGAATAGATCAATAATTTACTTCATATAACAAATGCCTTTTTAAAGAAGGACATGTATTAATTAAAATGGCAACACCAGTATATAAGATTAACATTTGACCAATAGCTATTCTTATTTCATAAATTTTTCTTAATATGTGCTGACACTACCAGATTTTAAAGTGATGAGATGAAGGGTATCAATTTTTAATAACTCATTTGAGTGACAAGCTGCCTAGCTTTCAATTTACATGCTGTAGGAGAGCTAAAGGTGGAATTAAATTGGCTAGAATCTGCACCTTGGATTTTGGGGTTAGCTCTGAAATAGAGGACCACAAATTATAATTTTCAACAAGCAAGCTGCATTAGCAGACACTCAAAATGCTAATTGCAAAGTACCTCACATTATTCTAAGTGACATAAACACAGTATTGCTGTAATTTATACCATGGAGATTGTTATCATCATTATTATTACAAGGTAAATGAAAAGATTATTACATGAAATTAGCAAAGATTTCTCTATATGCCAAAAATGGCAGATGTGATTATATGGGGTTCACTTATGTAGACACTTACCTCATCCAGGTATCCTCTGAGAATGTGAGGCTGTTGTAGGCAGCAGGAATATGTAGTTGAACCACACTGCAAGAATTAAATGCTGTCCCTCTGCTCTTAAGCAGCCAGGAGGGTCATAAGCATCGAGATGAATGCAGCATCATTTATTGCTTCTGTCTCTTCCACTGTGTTTTTGAGAGGAAGCATTGGCACTTACTTTGCAACAGATTTGATCTTCTGTTCTCTGAGGAAATGCTGTCACTGGTATTATTTACACTCTGAGCAACAAATCCTCATAAATTATAATGGTTCTCCAGACAGCCATTTACTAATTTAATCAGGGATAATTTCCTTGCCTGTTTCAATTATCCCCAAATTATATTCAGGCACTGTAATATACTAAGTCCTGTACCATATTTATTCCAGAAACAGGGCTACAATAAGCTTCCAATCTAAAAGAAAAGATACAGATGAAAATACATCTAGCTTATAGCCTATTAAGAAAAACACTATTCCTCATGCCTTAAACTACGTAAGTAATGCAAGAGATTCTAGGTCATCCTGTGTGTCAAGACCCTTTATTACTTCCCACGGACAGCACACATCACCCAAATAACTGGTAATCATAGAATATTAACACCAACTAGAGCCTTATCCCTGTAGCACAGACTTTGAAGAGAGACAGACCTGAATTTGTGTTCTTCCACCACCATTTACTGTGTATATACCCACGAGAATATTTTACCTTCTCTAGGACTCAATTTCTTCAAATGTAAAATGGAATAATACTAATACATCTCTCACTCAATTATCATTAGAATTAAATGATATAATGGATATAAATAATACAGAGAAGTCTAGACATAGTACTCAATACACAATAGCTATTATAAACAGCCCACCTCTCCGCTCTTTTTAAATGAACCAACTTAGCCTGAAATAATTTAAATAATTGCCAAGGATCATATTAAGAATTAGAATAGCCTTGGGCTTTGAACATGTGTCTCCAGTTTTGGATCACTTCCTATTAAACGTTAGTTGCAGGAGTTGTATTATGTAAGACACATGAATATAGGTAATTCCCTCAGCATTTTACTCACTGGTTAGTGGCAATGCTACTATTTTTGTGCCATTTTTTTCAAGTAAGGATATAGAGGAGTAGTGGCCGATTACCTCTGGATATTGCTCTAGAGATTCCAATGACGTTTTAGGCTTATCTCAGACTGCTTTTGCTGTTGGACACTAATGCTGGATGAAGTTGAGCTGCCTCAAAAATCAATACTCAAAAAAAAAAAAAACAATACTCAACAAGACTGAACTGATGTTAATAGGCTAAGTAAAGGACCCTAGAACAAGGGCCAAGAGTAGGGTAGTCTCAACAAACTGAAAGAACAACATTTCTCTTCCAGAAATGAAGCATGAGGAGAAGCCCACAAGCTGGAAGTTGTATTTGATTAATTTTTTCATTTTGCTTACAGTGCTATCTGAGAGCTTATAATGGGAGACGCCAAAGAAATATTTGAACAGACAGACTGAAAGCTAAGCACACACAACTACATAGATGTATTTCTTTTTAAACAATTAGATTAACTACTAGCTGAAATTGCAACAAGCAGATATTAATAATTTTTAAAATATAAAGATAATTTATAATTTGAATATCAGTGATCATCCCAAATCTTCTGAATTCCAAGATTTCAGAAACCAAATAAGTAAGCTTTTTAAAATAAAAATAGGCCCAAATTCAGAAAATAATAAGATGAAAAAATTTATGCAAAAATATTAGTTTTAATATGTCACAGTATGACATAGGTTAAATTGGGCAAAAAAAACCATAATCACATTCTACTTCTGGATCATTAATTTTGGCTCTGAGATTACATTGTATCCTGATCCCATTTCATTGATAAGGAGAAAAAAGTAATATTCAATTCTTTCCAAATAAGAAATGATTCAAAATATACAGACTTTCAAGATTTTAAGTTATCTTGTTAATCCATAAGAAGATACCTGTTTGTAAGTATGTATTTGGGTACATGTGTTGATGAATGCTCGTAGGTATTGAAAGTGGTTTATTGAAAGACAGATATGTAATATAAAAAGAGCTGAAGTCTCTGATGCATCTCAATAAATAACACTTCTCTTCCTTGCCCAGATGTTTTAAATTGATGTCTAAACCAAAGGAAAAGGAGATGGAGGCCAAATGTCATCTCATCTACTGATAAAGACTAAGCTGGAAAAAGTCACTTAGTGTTGGAGTTGAGTGGTTCTGCTAAGTAACACCCAGAATAGAATAGATGCAAAATAGAATAGATGTGTCTTCCTATTATTGTGGAGATCCTTGCTTTCATTACAATTCTTATGATTCTATATCATAGATTTCACTCTTTCTAAATCATTGTCTATGTTACAAACCCTGGAATGATTGATACACAATCAAGAACATGAAAATAAATTACTTTTTTACAGGGAAGTGAAACAATATCTTGATTCAATCCAATAAGAGCTAGGATTTCGCCTCAAATATCTTGCCATCTCAAAGTCTATGGTACAGCAACATCACTTCTCACCAATGTGGTGTCAGTTTTTCACTTAGATTAACAATTGTCTTGTATATGTATTGCTCATACAGCACCTACTTCTGCACTGATAGTCTAGCCAAGCAATATGGATATGTCATATCTGTTTAGCTTTAATGAGCTTTACGTACAACATAAAAGATGATTTCTATATCTGTCATGGTCTTACAATTTAATATGACAACCAAAATGTTAATAAAACTTAAATGTTTCACATTTGTTTTCTGTTTTTTGTACTTTTCATAGTGTTGCACACTTGAAACTCATCCCTCCTACCACTCAAAAGAATATACATTAAGAGATAAGTCTCCTATCCCAGCACTGTTTTTAAAAGAATACTATCTTGTTGTCTCTATTCAAAATCTCGCCTGAGAAATAATGGAGTTTTATTGTAATTATTCTTAGTGAAGCAGCATAGACTTTCCTCATCACCTTCAACACCTTTGTCTCACCTTTCCTCAGTCCATCAAACATATAAGAGCTACAAAAGCCCATGGGGACAGATTATAAGGATATTTTTAAAAATATTCTTTTCCATATGGTTTATCAGAGGATATTGAACATAGTTCTCTGTGCTATACAGTAGGACCTTGTTGTTTATCCATTCCTTATATAATAGCTTATATTTGCTAGCCCTAACCTCCCACTCCATCCCTCCCCTAACCCCCTCCCCCCTGGCAAGCACATCTGTTCTCTATGTCTGTGAGTCTGTTTCTGCTTCATAGTTAAGTTCATTTGTGTTGTATTTTAGATTCCACATATAAGTGATATCATATGGTATTTGTCTTTCTCTTTCTGACTTACTTCACGTAGTATGATTATCTCTAGTTGCATCCATGTTTCTGCAAATGACATTATTTTGTTCTTTTTTATGGCTGAGTAATATTCCATTGTATATATGTACCACATCTTCTTTATCCATTCATCTGTTGATGGACATTTAAGTTGTTTCCATGTCTTGGCTATTTTGAATGGTGCTACTCTGAACATAGGGGTGCATGTATGTTTTTGGATGAATTTTGTCTGGATATATGCCCAGGAGTGGGATTGCTGGATCATATGGTAATTCTATTTTTAGTTTTCTGAGGAACCTCCATACTGTTTTCCATAGTGGCTATACCAACTTACATTCCCACCTAACTTGTAGGAGGGTTCCCTTTTCTCCACATCCTCTCCAGCACTTGTTATTTGTAGAGTTTTTAATGATGGCCATTCTGACTGGTGTGAGGTGGTACCTCATTGTAGTTTTAATTTGCAGAGACGTCTTTTAAATGTGCAATCTATGTTGCATATCTCATTCCTTCCTCTTGGCATATGCTTAGCACAGCAGACAAAGGAGTTTAGAGTTATATGGTTAGCTGTTAAGCATTGACTAACAATGACTAAAATACTGATTAATTGCTGTCTCCTTTTGTAATACAGTTCAAGGAGTGTTCATGTGAGAAGGTGACATAAAGCAGCTACTATCCTATCACTATTTACTCTAAAAGTCAAACTGAGACTACATGGGCAAAACTGAAAATATTCAGATAGTTCATCTACTTCATTCCAAATCTACTTCATTCCAAAACTCAAGAGGTTATTGTTATTTAATTCCAGTAAAAAAAATAGTTCTTCCAATAGAGTAAAATATGGACCTCTCTCTGTCCATAGATTCACTTTTGACCACAGGAGGAAGGGTCACTGTTCTCATGGATGAGACTGAGAGAAGAGAATTAACAAGTGTGACCCAGCCCCATTCTCTCTCTCTGATACACCTGCACATGCTCTCTGCATCACCTTCCTTAAAATTTTACAAGGGCAGGACCCCATGGAGAAGTCTTGTAAGTTTCTAACCCCAGCTGAAACTGTGTGAGCAAGTTCAATTTCAGGGTATAATCTGAGCAAGCCTACATGGTTAACAAACTGAAAGACAATTTCTTCAATTTAGGCTTTATCAGTATTCTTGGTGGTCTTTTGATCTCCATCTGTCTGATCCCTGTGTCTCTCAGTTGATTCCAACTGGAGCAGGGAGGAAAAAAAAGGGATGCTATTTATTGTTCTTTTTTCAAGCTTCAACACTTATTGATGTTTCACTTATTTGAATTTTATAAATTTATATTGCTCAAAAACTCCACTGAATTATGATTCAGTGTTTCACAAACAATTATTTATCTCTATAGCAAAGTTATAGTTTTCATTATATTTATAATAGCTTTATTAACTTTTCATTACTTAGATGAAATTGAATACTAATAAAATTTCAAACAATGATCATAGATAGGAAACTTTAGGGAGAAAAAGCTTCAAGAAGTGCAGAAGAAATCAACTCAAATAACATCTAAATTTACTGTATAATTTGGAAGTCAGGAGTGTAAATTGCTTTTTTTTTTTAGGTGTTCTAATTAGGTCCACTTCCAGGAACACAGTACTAACCAGATTTTTAGTGGAAAGAGTTCCAAGTTTTTCAGTCTTTGAATACTACTGGAAATTTTCCAATTTTTCCTTATTTTCCTAGAACAGCTTAGGATCATTACCCTGATATTTCCCTGATTTTTTGTAAATTCAGTCATATAGACAAAGTGTCTTCTATATAAAATTTTAGAGCCAGAATTTATCTGGGTACAAACCAGTTTCAAAGGATCTTTAATATGTCTTTGTTTAATTCATCAGTAAATGAATCATCAGGAAGTGAAATGATTTCCTTTGCCTATAGTTGCTATTTATTTCTCTTCCTCAAGAACATAGGTTTAGGGTATGTATTTTGATTTCCCATTTTTTTAGGCTTTATACTGTATTCACTTTATTTTATTTTACAGTTAAACTAAACCTTGACACCATCTCCTCAAAAAATCAGGAGAAAATGAGAGAAAAAAACAGGAATTTTCAGATTCCCTTGACTCCCTCTTGTATTTTTTGTCCTTCAAATATAAAGTGATACATTATCTGTAGGCCAAGTGCTTTGAGTTCATTTTCCATTTATGAAAATCCAAGCATGCAAATATCCCTGCGCTCTCAGAAATGCAAGCTCAATTTAAGCTATGTCACTGAGGAACAAAGGCAATTAAATTAGCCTTCCCTGTTCTCCTTGATGCCTTTTTCCTGACCATGCCACTTTACTGATAATTTGTCTCAAAAATCATGTCAAGAGAGCTCAAGATCAAACTCATATAGTACTCACCATCATAAGTGAGTACCTCACTTCACCTCTGGAAGAAAAAGTCTAAGACTGACTTATTTATGTTAAACTCTTATGAAAACTTTCCTCAGGAGCCCTGGATCTCTTCATTGACACTGATGTACCCTCACCCCAAACTTAACCTTTCCTTTCCACTTTAAATGTCATTGAGGTGACCTTTGTTATGGAAGCATAGTAATTAGAACAAATAAACTAGCTTAATATCACCTTCAATTTACTTCTGCCGATGCTTATCCTTGCCCACCTTAGAAATTTAAACCCGGAAAGGATCTTAGAAAAAAAGAGTAGGTAAAAATTGCTGTCATTTCATGACTAACATGCAACAATTTGGTTACTAATACGGATTCAGAGAATGCCCTGAATGGGAAAATTACGGTTAAGTAAGAATTTGGGAACGGTGTCCAAGCTATTTAATTAATATAGTCAACAAGAGGAAGAATACAATTTTAAAATCCAGAATGTTAATCATGAATAATCATGAGATTCTATTCTGAGTGCTTTGTTCTTATCAAGGATCATAGTTCAGGTCTGTGTAGACTATTGTATAGCCAGCCCATAGCAAAATGCTTAATGCATATCAGCATTTGTTGACTGAATTACCAACAGTTTTCAGGTGATTGATTTTTTTATCGTTCCTAAATATTGTGATGAAATAGCTTCATTTAATTTCTTAGTAGTCTGAGAGTACTTGTCTTCTCTAATGTCTAGGAAACAATTATAAAATTTGGAAAATATAATCAAATCCATCAAGACATACCTCTTCATTGCAAAACCAGACAAATGCACGAAGATTAGATATGCATACTGCTGTCATTCTGGTGGATTTATGTATGAGAAACTGGTTAATGTTATGATATGGTTTTATGTGATTTTTTTTTCTTTTTAAGAATAACAGACATAATGTCCTTTGGATTATGGAAAACCATAGTTAATACTGAGAATCCATATTCATACAATGGAAAAGATGTAAATCAAATTCTAAGCTTTGCTTTGAGTTGTATCAAGGAATGCTGAAATGTTTAACTGTCACTTTTTTTTAACCTTTTTGAGCCAACCTGTGCAAAATAACAGGAAGAAATGTCAACCTGGAGACACTGTCCATCAGTCTATGGCATAGTACAAGTATCTGGTAAACATATTAGAGCCCCATGGGGAATCACGTGGGGCATTGACACCTTATATTTTTACATTTATGTGAAAAGTAAAATGTTAAATTAAAGTCATGCAATTATCCATATATTCCTTACAAAGACCTAAATTATTTGGGAAATGATGAAGCTGAATGACCAAGAGAACAGTAATAAGTGATTCTTCTCCACAGGATCATACTACATTATTGGACCTCTTCTCCCTTTCTTGCTCAAAGAGGCTATTCCTAGTGATGCCAGGAATGGCTGACAGTGCTGCTAACTATACAAAGTTGGAGAAGGAACATCTTACCCTGTCTTCTGGAGAGGTCATTCTTTCAAGCAGCAGCTTTAGCAATTCACTTCAGTTTTGAGGAAATGAGTTTTTGTTACTTGACTACCTCGTTCTCAGAAATACCTTTAGCTTGTCAATAGGAAAGGTATCTGGGGTTCAGTCAATGAGTAAAGGAAGTTTTTCAGTCACAGGAGGTTCTTACCTTTCAATAGAGCTACTTTCCCACCTCTCCTTTCCCAGGCAATTCCCAGGCTCTCTTTTACAGTTGTATTGTTTGAAAACCATTACTCCTCAGTAATGGTATGAGGATTGTGATCTAAAACTTGACTGTAACCATTTCAAAGTGCTAACGTTGGTGGTAATACCCCCTCGGCAACTAAAAGAACACCAACTAAATTGAAATGTTCTCTTGTTAATGGGAAAAAAGAAAACACCTCTACAACTTCAGGGAGAGTGAACAGCAATGACACTTACAATGCTGAGAACAGCAGGGAGCTCTCTTGTACATACCAGTTGAAAGAATCATGTCTTGGTCATATTGGGGATGATTTTCTATTGGGGGTGATTTGGGCTTTTGGGCTCTAAAGAGGAATGAAAATGCCTCCCTGGGAAACCTGGGTGCCATTAGATAAAGGACATTAAATGGCCTGGGGTGCAAATATGACACATTTCCTAATATGACAGAACAGAATCAGAATTTGACATTAACCCCCAAATAGCACTAATTCAGAAATCCATTTTTTAATCAACTTGGTTATTTCCATATGTCTATTTTTATTTTTTTTGCCTGTTACCCTAATTTAAAGTTATTTTGACAGGGTGCTATTTTGGGTTTCCATTTCTAGTCTCTCTCTATTCCTTTGTATTTTGTGTCTTTTTAATTTCAGTTGTAATCCGAACTAGATATGAGAATAATAAGTACACCAGACTGTGCTTTATACACAATTGGAATTCAGGAAACGCTGACGGTTTCTTACAAATATATAATTCGTACTATTCCTGTAATTAACTGTGATCTCATGATTACAATAGTAACTTATTTGACTCTAGATCAAAAGTCAGTATTCTGGAGGGATCAGATCTCTTGCTAGAGTGACATCAATGCTTTAAGTATTCAATGAATATTAACTGATGGTGATAGATATATTAATGAATGGTAAAAGGTGATACTGGCTAAAAAGGAGCAGATAATATCTTTTAACTTAAATTTTAGATTTTAATATAATAATAATTGATATGCTGCTTTTATCTACTTGAGGGAGGAAAAAGTCCTCCCTGCCCAACTCCTTTTTTAAAAAAATATTAATTCTCAGGCACAGAGAGTCATTTAAAAACTGAGAGATCTATCCCTTACTGAAAAATCCCTTCCTATAATTTTTACCAGCCTAATTCTGTAACAAGGCAGGTTTTAAATTGCACTGTCAAGAGGGTAAAATTTCTTCACATATATTAAGCTGTAGCATTAAGTTCAATAACCATTCTTTTAAAATGAATACTCTACTAGACTTGCACCAACTCTCCAATTTTCAAAAAATATATAGGTAAACTTTCTCATTTTTATTTAAGGGATCTTGGAAGAAATAACTGCTGAGTTATAAGACTCACAATAGCTATGTTTCAGATTTATAGTGAGTGCATATATCTTTCAGAATGCAGAACTCTTGCACAGTATGATATGCACTTTGGGCATACATCAAAAAGAATTTCCAAATTTTATATTGGCATGTGGAAGAAGAGGGTAGATAATCAGTGATATTGAGATATTAATTATTCAGTTTTACTGCCATGTGTTATGAATAATGTATATGACATTCAGTGGTAAAACAGCGGTTTCCATCAGCATGCAATACTCTATAAACATGTATACGAACACCAGGGCATTCCTGGTGTAATTAATCGGTCCTGGATCTTAGTATGAAGACTTCATCTTCATCAAGACTGGTAGGATAGGTCTCTGTTTTCATATGCCTCTGGTGCTGGCCCAGCAGGTAGCATGAAAAAGAATAAAGTCAATAAGGCAAAGCAGATTAATTCTGTTGGGAGAGAGAGCTTAGAAACGTTTTGAACTGTGATCTATGGCAAACTGAGGTAAAGAAAATGAACTTTCTGGGCTTCCCTGGTGGCACAGTGGTTGAGAGTCTGCCTGCCGATACAGGGGGCAGGGGTTCATGCCCGTGTCCTGTTTTTTCATATATATCTGGTGGGAATAAAAAATATTCCCACCATTTTGAAGAAAATTTTTGCAGTTTCTTCTTAAAATGGTAAATATACACCCACCATATAATGTAGCCATTTTACTTCTAGGGGAGTTAAAACATATATCTATACTCAGCCTGCACACAAATACTCATAGCCTCTTTATTTTTAATAAAAATTTAATTATTGCTACATACAACAAGATAGATACATTTCAAAATCATTATGGTGGGGAAAAGAAGTCTAACAACAAAAAAAGAAAGTACATTTGAACAGCCACATTTATATAAAATCCTAGAAAATGCAAACTAATCTATCATGGCTGAAAGCAGATCATTACCTGGGGAGGGGGTTGTGGGTGGGATAGTAAATGGGCAGGAAGGACAGGAGGGAGGCATCACAAAGGGGAGTGAGCAATCTTTGGGGAGTGATAAGATATGTTTATTATTCTGAGTTTCATGTTGGGTTCATGGGTACATACATATGTCAAATCTTATCAAATTGTACCTTTAAATATGTAGTATACTGTTTGTCAACTGCCTCAGAAAAGCTGTGCTTTTCAAAAAAAGAAATGGGTAGGGATGATATAAAGGTACAATAGAAGAGAATCACCCAATAGTGTCATGAGGGATCTTTATTTAACTCGAACAAATGCACCTGAGTGTCATGTCTAAAACTCAGTGCAGGCTTGCTAAAGTACCTTTGCAGGTCAATGTCTCCAAAGCCTGGAGTGCCCCATTAGCTATTCCCCTGCGGAGAACAGCAGGACATAAAGCTCTTGACCTAAACTGATATTTTTCTTACCTGTAACTCTCCCTTCCTAAGGCCCTCATGTCACAAGCACAGACTCTGTATTTGATATAAATGTATGAGGTAAGACTCACTTTCCACAAGCAAGTAATAGTTTTATTTCAACCTAGTTATTTTAGAAACAATCCAATTTTAACTATGATTCTCCTTCCTATTTAACAGGTAGAAAATTCAACTTTGGCCATAGGCAGCAGCAAAAAATTCTGGGATGTCTCCTGTACTTCTTTGTCATCAGAGTGCACTGGTTCCCTCTAAGAAAACTGCAGGTTTATTTCCAAGATTCCCTTAGTTCTCACAGCCCTGCTGCCTCTCTGACTCACAAATCTTTGCTAAGGCTGGAACCACACTACTTTTTCCACTTGGAATTCTTGATATTTTCTTAGAAAATCTCTACTCATGAGATTAAGGGGCCACACTGACTGTCCTCACCATAGAACTATACCCCAGCTTGCTTTCTCCTATTTCCTGATTTTGCCTTTAGGCTGAAAGAAATTCTTTCTTTCTGTTCATGTTTCTTTGTGTCTTCTTCCTCTAGGAACCTAGACTGATTGCTTCAGTGGATTTTGGCTTTAGCAAACAAATGCCAAATAAGGAGAGTGTCATGCAGACCACTGCTTTTCCTTCCTGCCCAAAATACCTCTTAAGAAAAGGTAGCTCAGAGCCTGTTATCTGCAGAATAGAAGAAAGGAGGGGAAAAATTATGAATGAAAGGAGAAAGAGAAAAATTGATGTCTCAAACATTTCTCAAGGACACAAAGTATTTGATTTCCAAACTGTTTTGGTGGCATTTGCTGAAATATTTTCCAAAGTTCAATCCAATGAACAAACCTATCAAAGGCTGCAGTGCCTTACGAAGCATTGCACTTGCTCTACATCGTGAGCAAGACCAGTAGAGTCAGCGTCTACTCTGGCAGAAGTTAAAATATACCAGATAACAGCTCTAAGATTAGGCTATGAGGATTCACATGTGTGTGAGTCTATGTATGCATGTATGTGTATATGAGAGAAAGACAGAGAGATGGACAGAAACCTAAACTGCATTATTCATGAAACAATATGCTGTAGTTCACATCAGTTATTTTCTCAGATACTGTACTGCTCTATTCTCACTTCAGCCCTTGTGAGAAAATATTTTAATTGTAATCTCTATTTTAGAAATTAGGCTTAGAGAAGTTAAGCGACTTGCCAAAAATATGCAATTAATGTGACAGAGGAGAGATTTGAAATCAAGTTTTCCTCTTTTAAATCTCTTAATATTCTAGTATTATCAGCAGAACTGGATTCAGATTTAGCACACAAGATGTACTTTTCTATAAAATGGGGATAGCCAATTGGGTAGCGACCATGCTTACTCCTCCTAAGGGAACCATGCCCACAAATGCAATGGATTAGTAAACTAGTTTGATATTCTTAATGAGAGCAATTCCTCTGCTCTCCCTGAAGATAACGGGAAAGTATTTCCAAATCATTCTGATGGTGTATATCCTTAAAAAATTAAAATGTTTTCTCTCAAGTGTAATTCCAGGCTTCATATTAATGAATAACTAAATTCAAGGAAGACAAACTGTGAAGCACTTTCTAAAAGAAATTATTTACTCTGTTGGTGTTGTTAATTCTTCACTGGCAAACACTTGTTATAAGCAATTTTTAATACGTAACCAAGTACTACAAATGTAGAGGGAAAAGCTATTCACACTACGAGACACTAAGTGAAGCAAAGGTAGCGGTCATACAGCAGATTTCTTCCATGCTTCTCCAGACCCTCTTGCCACATCCTACTCCTTCTCAGGCTCTCAGGATTGTTTTTTGGGGGTTGGGTGTGTTGGGTCCCTGTTGGAGAAGGGAGAAAGAAGAGTGAGGCCAAAGTCCTTATTCAACTTGCTGCCTCTCAGTGAAAGCCACTTAGGTTGTCTTTGTCCGTAAAAAGACAGCTGGTTCTATAAAATTCTTCCCTTTTGGGCATTTGGAAGCCTCTCTTTCCCCTCATCCCTTTGCTGGTGATAACATTCCTCTAGCAAATAGTCAGGAATCTTGCACTTTCCCTTTCTTTCAGTTTCCTATAACCATCCACACGTTTGTAATTAATTTGATGATACAAATTATTATGTAAGCTTCCAGAAATTTGCTTACTTACAGAAGCTTTTATATATTTTTTTCTTTCACAGTTAGTAGCATTCTCTGCACAACCTTGTTTTTTATAGTTAATAACATATTTTGTAGATTTTTTCCATGTTAGCACAATAAAGACTTACTGTGCTAAAATATATGTATACATATAGCTGATGCACTTCTTTGTACAGCAGAAACTAACACAACATTGTAAAGCAATTATACTTCAATTCTAAAAAATAAATAAATAAAGTGAGTTTTAAACAGTGTAAAATTTAGAAGGCTATCAAATAAAAGTAAAGATTATCTATAATGGAAGTGCTTATCATCACTAAAAGAGTTTAATTCACACTCATTTTTTAAAAAAAATTTTCCACACCTTCAGAATCTATTGAATGAGAATTTAATGTCACCACAGGCTTGAAAATTATTCACCTTCCAGAAAGGAAAGTCATTCTTTTCTTCCAGTCCCATATGTCAATGATTTCCTTTAAAGTAAATCCTTTCATAGCTAACTAGTAAAACAGAGTACATTTACCGCCTCAGTAAAGACTGTGTATTACTTGAAAGTAAAAAAAGTCAAGGAGCAGGTGGGCCTCCTTACCCCTGGAATGAAGGTTGAACCATATCAAGTCAACACATTGTACACCTTAAACTTATACAACATTATACATGTCAATAATATCTGAATTTAAAAACTTAACAATTCTTAAAAATAGTGCATATTGGAGTCTACAAAACCACTGCTGATAACACTGATTATAGGTCTTTCCTATAGACTAGTGTATCCTTTGAACAGATAGAATATTTGTCTGGGGTGGGGAGGGAATGAGGCCATCTTTGACTCTGAGAATGGGTTAGCAGGGCGTGTGCCTCCTTTGTTCAACTTTCAGGCATCTGCAAGAATTATCTTCCTTGTGTAGCTACCCTTCACTTTTGTAAACTCAGTTTCATGGGAACTTTGAATAAGCCCACCCACATGTTTTCAGTCTCTTGACATCTTCTTAATTCCCATTGGTATATTTATTATCAGAATGTTCTAATAAAATCATTGGAATGCCTTTCCAATTACATAAATATTCTGGAGAAGTATTAAATAGCATTAACAAAAGAAACAAACTATATTGAAATCTACAAGGAATAACATAACTGTGAGAAAAATTATATTTTCACAGAAAATAAAACCATATGGCCAAGTGAGGACCACTTTTCCTTATTTACATCATCTTATTATTAAATGTTCCATATGCTATTGTCTGGGAGACTGGAACTGCATTATGTTTAAACAGATTCAATCTATTCATTTATTGAAAATGACAAAACAGGACAATTGTTTATTTCCAAAAAAGCATACCATTTTCTCCATGGTGCTCCTTTTCTCTGTGGGTTCCATCAGTTTTTGGCTAGGAATTGAGTTTTCTCTGCCCTGGAGGAGTCTGCTTTCTTTTGGTTGGCAATTATCCCTTTCTCAGAATTTATTTCAGCACTAGGATTCAAAAGTCTTGTGGAACTCTATCTCTATGCTTGTATAATTCCTTTTACCATTTTAAAGCTAAATTAGGCTTTTTAAGCCAAAGAAGAATGGGCATTTTCTGTGAATCTCAGTCTGAAAGTATGTTATTGCAGAAACACTGTAACTTCCTACAGAAGCACATTAAAGCACTGGATATCATCCTCATTAGGATTGGAATTAAATATGTAATAGAAATGACCATAATGTATTATAAAATAAGGAATTTGACAAGCACAGACCTATATAACTATTGAAAAAATTTAAGATATCTTTAAGATAAAGATGGGCATTGGTGTAATGTACATGTTAATTCTACCAGAGTTCCCAATGTATTGATATTTAAATGTTCACACATGGTAAGTAAAATATAGAGTCATACTATATCTTAAATCTGACCTAAATTTATGATGGTGTGGTAAGCCTAATAATGCTTCCCCAACAAAAAGTGCCTACCCCATAATCTCTGGAATCTGGGAATACATTGTATATTCATATTCAGATGTTATTAAGGTTACTGACATTGAAATGGGGAAATTATCCTGGTTTATGCAGGTGGACTCAAAGCAGTCACATGAACCCTTAAAAGTGGAAGAGGGGGACAGAAGAAACTAATCACAGATGCAGCTGAAAAGGGAGACAAAAGGATTCAAATTATGAGAAGAACTGGGCCTCCTTGGTTGGCTTTGAAAAAAGGGGAAGGGGGTCACTGAGAAGCTGAAAAAGGCTACCAGCAGAAAACAAACAGAAAAACAGGGACCTCATTCCTACAAACACATGGACCTCAATCTTCCAATAACCTGAATGTCCCTGGAAACTGATGCTCCCCAGGAGGCTCCAGAAAGGAAGCAAGCCTTACAGATATCCTTATTTCAAACTTGAAATGTAACAGAGCTGGCTCTTTATTGAATCTACCTTTAGGTGTAAACCCTGTGCTCTGTTGCCTGTGCTTAGTTATGCTGGTTTTGCACCTTTGTAAAAGAATATTGCCTATAGACTGAAATATACAGGGTAGCCCATTCTCAAGGCTCTGACCTTTAAAGGTATAACACTTTTCCTTTTATACAGATATAAAAGGTTGCAGAACAGAGAATAACATCTGCTTTACTGGAGGTTTATAGGAACATTGTTAACAGACCTTCTTGGATAGCTGCAAGAACAAAGGATTCCTGCACCAAGAAGTTTTGCAACAACCAGCCAACATACCCCCTGCCCCCTCCCGCGCCCCCCCCTCCCGCCCCGCAACCTTTTAGTATAAAAGGAGCCTGAATTCTAACTCAGGGAAGATGGTTTTTGGGGACACTAGTACACCTTCTTCTCCATCTGCTGACTTTCTGAATAAAGTCATTGTTCCTTGCCCCTACACCTCTTCTCTCAATTTATTGGCCACCCCTGCAGCAAGCACCATGAGCTTGAACTCGGTAACAGTAAGACTGAGACAAACAAGCCAAGTCCACTGACATAAAGAGCAGTGAGATAAATTGATGTTGCTTAAGCCCCTAAGTTTGTGGTCATTTGCTAAGGCAGCAAAAAACTAATACAGTAGGTAAGCTTTGCTTGCAATAATTTTAATGGTCCAGATTCTCTTAAATGATCTGATCCATGTTACTTTAAATTTTATTTTATTTTTCTAATTGTATCTATCTTCTTCAACAGGCAGAGGAGGCCATGAAATAAGATGTATCACTACCCAATCAAGATGAAAACACATTAAGACAATTGAGTAGTCTTCCAAACTGCATATTATAACTTTCTTTAGTTCATCTACATGGTTTCCTAAAGAGTCAAGATATTGGTACAACCTAGCCCCTTTGTCCTTGTTTGTTTTAGGATAGATGGCTGTGTAACAAATTTCAGCCAATTCAACACCCTGTGCCTCTGACCGTGTTCTTTGGGTTATAGGGTGGAGATCTGCTTAAAGTTATGAGGGAAAAGAGAAGGAAGCTGATACACAGAGAAACAACAAAGACAGAGATGGAGAAACTTAAGGCATTTGAGTCTAAGGTCCAGTTATGCCATAGGCACTGTTCTAAACTTGATACAGGATAATAAATTATTATTTTCTTAAGCTAGACAGAAATGTGTTTTTGTAACTTACAAATGAAAAAGAATTAGTGTTGAGTACTGTGTTTTCTTACTGAGGCTGCAACAAATTATTGCACATAGTGACATAGAGCAACACAAATTTATTATGTTATAGCTCTGTTGGTCAGAAGTCTGATGAAGTTCTCACTTGGCTAAAATCAAGGTCCAGGGCTATGTCCTTTTTTGGATGCTCTAAGGAAAAATATATTTCCATGTCTTTTCCAGCTACTGGAGGACATCCTCATTCCTTGACTTGTGCCTTCTTTCCTCTATCTTTTCAAAAGCCAGCAACATTCCATCTTTCTGTGACTTTCTTCCATGGTCACATCTCCCTCTGACTTTTCTTCTGCCTCCCTCTTTCACTTTTAAATATCTTGTGATTACAGTGGGCCCAAAATAATCCAGAATAATCTCTCTATTTTAGGGTCAAATGATTAGTAAACTGAATACCAATTGCAAAGTTAATTCTCCACTTGCCTTGTAACCTAACATATTCACATGTTCTGAAAATTAGAACACGGACAGCCTTGTCAGGCATTACTATGTCTACCATAGGCACTAAGAATACTTAGAGTAATGGTCAAGAGAATTGGCTTTGAAGTACAGAAAAATGGGGCTCATATCCTGCCTCTTCATTTTTGTATGACCTCGGGCATGTATTAATATATTCCGAGCCTCAGCTTTCCCAATTGTAACCAACCATAAAATAGAGGCAATGGGGGCTACCTTATAGGAGTGCTTTGAAAATTAAATTTGTGAAATATTTAGAAAAGCGCAAATATAGTAGTAATATGATAAATGTTTATATTATGTGTTGAATAAGAAAGGAAAATGTCACTGGAATCCTTGCTCAGAGAAAAGGAAGACAGTGACCATGACAAGGGATAAAAACAATAATTCTTCTAACTTCTTGGTATATGTAGTACTAAAGAAAAGGGGCAAGAGAGAGAAAAACTCCCTTTCATTACTAACCTTATCAGTTAAAAGTATCTATTAGGTGAGCTCTTCTAGGCCTAGTGATTCCTTTGGTGAGTTAGGTTGTCCCAAATGGATATTGGGAAAAAAAAAAAAAAAGAATGACCACTGCTCATAGAAGTAAAAATTGATTTAAAGGATATTTAGTAGTGTCTAGTAAAGTTGAAACCTTATCTATTAGTTTTCTAGGGCTGCCATAGCGAAGCACTGCAAGCTGGGTGGCTTAAATAGAAATTTACTGTTTCACAGTTCTCTGTTCCATGCCTCTTCCCTAGCTTCCAGTGGTTTGCTGGCAATTTTTGGTGTTACTTGTCTTCTAAAAGTGTCACCCCTATCTCTGCCTTCATCTTTGTGTGATGTCATCCTAGTGTGCAGGTGTCTCTGTCTAAATTTCTCCTTTTTATAAGGATACCAGTCATATTGGATTATGGTCCACCCTAATGACTATTCTAATTTTATTTCTCTCTGAAGACCCAATCTGCAGATAAGGTCACATTTTAAGGTACACTTGGGTTTGGGAATTAAACATAAAATTTTAGAGGGACACAATTAAACCTATTAACACCCTGTGATAGAAATTCCATTTTAGGAATATACTAGAAAACGTATTGTGTACTTGTAACAGAACATAGGTATAATGACATTCATTTCTATATTGCTTTTCCTAGTAAACTACTGAGGAAAAATATCCATATATATGGTAATAGATACTTATTTGCAAGTCTATGTGCACCATATACACAGCATTCAAAATTATCAAGTTTATATGTTTCAAGGTGGATAGATTGCCAAAACATAATGTTGAGTAGAAAAAACAAGTTACAGAAAGAGAGCTTAGATATAATTTTTTAAACATACAAAGAAATGACATGCATTGTTTATGCAAGCATAAAGATTTTTTTAAAAATTGATGAAACAAACAAAAAAGCAATTTTATGAAAATCAAGCTGGGTCCGGATGGAGGGGAAGTGGGCTGATGAGAGAAACAAAGGCCTCTTTTTTACCTGTAATACCTTATTTCTTTGTTCTAAAAGGTATGAAATTTTTTTTTTTAATTTTTATTGGAGTGTAGTTGATTTACAATGTTGTGTTAATTTCAAGTGTACAGCAAAGTGAATCAGTTATACATATACATATACCCACCTTTTTTTAGATTCTTTTCCCATATAGGTCATTATAGAGTATTGCGTAGAGTTCCCTGTGCTATACAGAAAGTCCTTATTAGTTACCTATTTTATATATAGTAGGGTGTATATGTCAATCCCAATCTCCCAACTTATCCCTCCCCACCCTTTCGTGCCGGTAACCATAGTTTTGTTTTCTACATCTGTGACTCTATTTTTGTTTTGTAAATAAGTTCATTTGTATAAGAGGTCTGAACAATTAAAAATATATATTGGTAATTCTAATATAATCATATGGTATCTAAATCGTTATATTATTTACTTACTTTTCTGACTTTTTTAACCTAAGAAAGTTTTATAGGAGAAGACAAAATTATATTGATAACTCCAAATGTGGAATTATTACGTTATGTTTCTCAATTCACATGGAACCCATGGATAAACTATAGCAAATGAGCAGGCTCTTAATATCATTTCTATCTTAAAGCAACCAGCTATTTATGAAGGCACTAGGTAGACACATTTGCATTTTATTTTACATAAATATACATATAGATTTACTCGATTTGCATACTACTTTAAAGGAGTTTAACATCAAGTATGTAAGGTAAAATAAAATGCTACAACTTTAAAAACTGAATTAAAAGTTCAATTTTCAAGTCCAAAATTAAAATAGAATTTTAAAAGAAGCCCATCACAATAATGTTTTGAGGGGTGATGTGGAAGTATTTCTCTCCTGGATAGCACAACTGGGAGGAAGAAAAAGAATGAATAGATTATTGGGGAGAAGTTAGGAGGAAGTATAGTGTAGTGGCTGAGCACAGGTGTTAGAACTTCCTCCCGTCTAAGTGGAGGTTAAACCCATCAGTTTTCTCATCAATAAAAAAAGGCTAATAAAGATGGATACATCTTAAAGCTACAGACAGTCTTATTGAAACAGTTTGTGTTAAGAACCTGGCACAAGGTAACTCTTTTTTTAAAAAAAATTAGATGTTGACCTGTTCATTTGATATTCCAAGAAAACAGTGCATCATGTTCTGGACTGTGGTATGGAACTGACTACAGAATACCTTAGAGGCTGTCAAGTAAAAAGAAATCTGGATGTAGGTAAGGAGAGATTTTATTCAAATAGACTACTGCAATAGGGAGAACACTCCCAGGGTAAGATCTATGCTTGTCTCAAAGGCTAGGCAGAAAGGACTCTTGTCCATAGAGGAGTAAATTAGGCTGGAGAGAAATGGGTGTGGGGGAATGGGATGAACAGATGGCATGATCTGATAGTTGATTCAGTAATGTTTTTCCCTGAGGCCAGTCAATTCTCAGGAGACCCCATTAAGGAGGAGCTGTTCCCAATTCCAATACTTTCTTAAATTCAAAGGTGAGCCAAGGTCTAAGAACCTGTGGGGAGGAAAGAAGACTGACTAAAATTGGCCAAGTTAAGTTAGAAGATATCTTGTCTAAATTGGTTAGGTCAGATAAAAGCAAATGAGTGAAATAAAAAACAACAAAAAACAAACAAACAGAAAAACCCAAAACCAACTTATAGCAGAAGCTGATTGATCCAAATGTGAGTATAATTGATTACAATTTGGAAAACACTTTTCCTAAAAAATAATTTTATGTGTACCCTTCTTAAAAGCAAGCAAATTAAATTAACACAGATTTGTTCATTAGCAAATAGTGCTGGATTTATATTCCATTAAAAGTGTTAAAATGCAAAGAAAAATGAAGGTAATTTTTCTCTCTAAATGTTGGTTCCAAATTATTGTAATAATACATTTATTATAAATAATAATAATACATTATTATTGTAATAATACAATATTATTGTAATAATACAATAAATAATACATTTATTATAGTGATTTTAATCGAGACTTGATAAAGATGCATTTTGATTATTCCATGCCACTTCATGCCATGAAAAATCTTACTCTCTTTCTATGTCAGACCTCTGTGTCTGACTCCCAGGTTTATCACTGGCACGTTTTATCTTGTAAATTATATATCATCTCTTTGACATTATATTTTTATAGATAGCAGAAAGGAAAGAGAATGCTGGTTTTGGAAAATGTAAGCCTTTGTTTAAACATGGAGAAATTTAGTTCAGAAGGTAGGAAATATGAGAATAGTTGTAGAGGCATAATTAAGGTAAATGGAGCTAAATGAATTTGAGGATGTTCTCCTCTCTCCGCCTCTCATGCATGAACTCAAAATATTTAACTCAGTGACTGTATTTTATTTTGCTTTTAAGTTTTACTTTCACAATTAAAATAGTTTTAAATATTAATGGAAATAACCATTAATGTATTAGCCATATGTTATTGAATTTTATAAAATATGCAAATAAACTCAATGCAAATATAATTTCCTAGTATAAACAAAATAGGATATAATCATTCATTCTCCTATTACAAAAAAAGCTCCAAGAGGTTATAAAAAACTAAAAAATAGTATACAAAGGAGAATAAAAAGCACTAGTAATATATATGTAATCTAAGAGTTCCTTTTAGTAAAAATTTCAGAAAAGTACTTTATACATTTTATTAAATATAAACTGGATTTTGAACCGTTTCCTATCTGGACCTTGACTTCTGAAATCTTAGCCTCTATTTTAGAATTCTGAAATCCTAGCTCTATATTATTCATGTTTTCTATATCTTCCTTACTAGTTTAGAATAGACCTATGTGATTATGTAATTTTTTTGTTTTTTGTGAGATCTCAGTTTCCCGACCAGAAATCAAGCTCGTGTCCCCTGCAGTGGAAGTGTTGTGGAGCCTTAACCACTGGACTGCCAGGGAAGTCCCATGATTATGTAATTTTTAACAAGCTAAGTTATTGGCCCTTAATGTATGGTTGTAGAGAACTATTACACACATTTGAATTACGAACTTGGAATTGCTAATATTTTATGCTGAAAGAAGTATGAAGCATAATTCCTCCTTTCTCTGTTTGAATGGCTTTCCTTTCACTAATAATCTGGACTTTTCATTTGTCAGTTGGTTGATTTGTGTGAAATAAAAGATGAAGTGATAACAGTAATGGAATAAAAGCAAATAAACCCTAAGAGAAAACCACTCTATTGTCTAGATTTAGGTCACTTGATGCACAACTTCCTTGTCCTCTTATCTAATTCTCCTTTAATGCAAAACCTTTGTAGCTCTGGGCTTTTTTGAAAAAGCAAAATAGAACTGAAGTGAACTTAGAGGTTTTCTTCTAAGTGGAAAGTATTTGTAATGTAAGTATGATGGGCAACCATGCCTTTGAGGTCTCTTGATGACACTCTATAAATAATCTGGCTGAATAAAAGAATCTTGAATTAGTGGTAAATGCTGAATGTGGAAGCAGCCACCTTAAGGGTTCCAGGTAAATCTCTTAGGGTCTCTCTACCTCAGGAGAGCCAAGGCAAGCTTCAGGGACTGGCAAGCTTCAGAGACTGGCAAAATGCCTTATAGATTTGTTTCTATAGATCTATACATGAGATGATTAGTTTAACACAGCAAGTAGAAAATGGGCCATACTCACTTTTTAATGGTAATTCAATTTAACCAATATTTTTTAAACATCTTGTATATGTCAGCCACTAATAGGTGCTTGGTATCCTAACATAGTTCAGTTTATTCAAATGCAAGCGATACCTATACCAAAAGAGACTTCCAATTCACATTAAATTACACAATGTAAATGCACGCAGATTACTAAGGAAGCACAGGACTGGGCTCCAGTCTAGCCTGAGAAGTCAGGGACAGTTTCCTGGATAAGATGGTGCTTGAGGAGAAGCAGAGAACAATACAGATGGGTAGCTCTTCAATTACTAGAATTAACTCTCTTTATCATTTTCCTAATCATTTCCATGACTACCATCTTACAATAAATGCTTGGCATTTGTAAATTTCTTATGTGTTAAGTCCAGGTCTTGAGGAGTGACCCTAAAGTCTTATGAAAAATCTAATAATAAAGTTAAATTGCTTGCTGATAGGAATAATTGAAAACTCAAATGAAACCAGTTTAAATAATAAAGGAATTAATTTCAGACTATCATGCATTCTTTAGAATTTTTGTTTTTGTATTGCTTTATTTAGCTCTGTGCTCTGTGTCCTCTGCTGCTGCCTTTTTTTATATGAATGTTTCAGACTCAGGTAGTTTTTCCTGGGGCAGTAAAATGATTTCAACTGCTCCAGTTCACCCATTTGTACAACAAACTGTCTAGAAGAAAGAGCTTATCTTACTCCAACCATCAGGTATAAATCCTGGGCATCAAGATTAATGTTCCAAGTTAGGTCCACCTCAGAACCAATCCCTCTAGAAGAAAGAGCTTATCTTACTCCAACCATCAGGTATAAATCCTGGGCATCAAGATTAATGTTCCAAGTTAGGTCCACCTCAGAACCAATCCCTCTAGAAGGAAAAATGTACAGAGAGATTCGATTAAGTTTAGGTTAGTGCCATCCCTGAAACAATCACAGGGACAAAAGAATGGGTTTATGCAATTGGTTTAGAAGACGCATCAGCTTTTGGCTCTAGAGTAGGATGTGGAGTGAGATGCAATCTGGGCAAATGGAGATTAGTGAGGGAGAGTGGATGCCTCAGCTCCTGGAAGAGCTGAGACATCTTCCCAGCACCTGCATTGAAACTTCTCTTTACTGGCCTCTGCTGGTCTTGTATTCAACACCTATCAGCATATATTTTCTAAGCTTTCGTATGTGGAAACTAATATGCTACTTTGGTATAGGTGAACTAGAAGATTGGAAGGTCTCCAGGTGTATCACTTATGAATATCTATGAACTTCAATACTCAGATGTGTTTTTCAACACTACTAAGCAATTATCCAATTCTCAGGGGACACTGTATCCTAAAATCTAACTCAATTCTGATACTATCTACCCAAAAGATATCATCACAGGTTAAGTGCACAGCCCAACAAAATTGCCCCCCCCCACCCCACCATTTCAGCCACCAATCACAAGTCCATATTGTCACATATGCTTCTGAGCAACTGGCTATAAATCAGAAATTCCTATGATCCCTTCCTGGGTGCAACTAAGTTGCAAGAGCAGCTCACAGAACTCAGAGAAACACTTACTTACATTTACCAGTTTATTATAAAGAATATTATCAAGAATACAGATGATAGCAAGATAAAGAGCTACATAGGGAGAGGTCTGCAGAACTTGGATGTGCCCTCCTTCCAGCATGTGGACATATTCACCAATATAGAAGTTCATTTAAACTCCTTGTTCAGGAGTTTTCATGAGGCTTAATCTGTAGCCCTACCTCTCTCCTTCCCAGGGTCAGGATGGGGCTGAAATTTCCAACCATCTAATCACTTGGTCCTTCTGGCGAACAGCTCCATTCTGAAGCTGCACCCCACCCTAGGTTACCTCTTTAGATAAATTCAGGTGTGCTCAGGAAATCAAAGCGTTTTAGTAGCTCAGTGCCAGGAAAAGGTAAAAAAAAGGACCTTTTCCATTATTTCTTATGCCTCAAATACTTATATTTAATTTTAGAAAACTGGCTTCTAAGATGAAAGTGGCATACATTCCAAGACTGACTCCCTCATTAGGCTTTCACTTACTGCCACAATAAATTACCACAAACTTGGTTGCTTAAAACACCACATTTTTTTTTTCTAAACTTGTGTGTGTGGGTTAGAACTAGAATGTGTGTAAAAAGGCTAAAATAAAGGTGTCAGCAGGGCTGTGCTTCTCTTTGGAGGCTCTAAGGAAGAAGCTATTTTCTGCTCATTTGGGTTGTTAGCGGAATTTAGTTCCTTGTAGTTGTAGGACTGATGTCCCCATTTTCTTGCTGGCTGTAAACTAAGGATTGTTTCCAAATACTAGAGGCTGCCACATTCCTAGACTCATGCCCTCCTTTCTCTGTTTTCAAAGCCAGTAATAGAGGGTCAGATGTCACTTAACTTTGAATCTTTCTGACCCTCCTCACTCAGAAAAGATTCTCTACTTTTAAATAGAGATTAATATGACCTAATATGACTAGATTGGGCTCACTGAGATAATAGAGGATAATCTCCTCATCTAAAGGTTCCTAAACTTTATCGCATCCACAAAATCCCTTTTGCCATATTTACAGGTTTGTGAGATTAGGATATGGACATCTTTGGTGGCCCATTATTCTGCCTATGTTAATACCCTAATCTTCACTTTCTTTCCAGGGTGACTTCCTTAAAATTATTACAGTTACTATATCAGTTAGGGTTCTGCAGAGAAAAAAGCCAATGTGTCATGGTTGTTGGAGTGTCTTTGTTTGCCTAGGGGCTTTGATAGTCTAAGAGTGATTTAGTGCAGGGACTTTGGGTCATGTGGTATCTACTTGCCGTCTTGAGAGGCTAGAGTCTGAGATCAGTCATGTGGTCAGTCAACCATGATTAGGCAATGGAACACCAATAAAAATCTCAAAGCTCAGGTGAGCTTCCCTGATTGGCAACACTCTGTGTGTATAGTCACACATCCTTAAAGGGAAAGTAACACTGTCCACTGTTCCACAGGGAAAAAACTTGAAGTTTCATAGCTGGAAGTTTCCTGGACTCTGCTGTATGCAGTTCTTTCCTTAGTGAATACAAATTTGTATCCTTTACGGGTAATACACCATAACCATGGGTATAACTGCTTTCAGTGAGTTCTATGAGTCATTCTAGCAGACTAATGAGTCTCAAGGTGGTCTTGGGAACCCACTAATTTGCATTTGATATCAGAAATGAGTATAGTCTTGTCGGCAGGGCTCCTTTAACTTTGTAGCTCTCCACTGATAATCTTTACATTTCTTAATCCAGTATTTTACCATCTGGTATCTATATCTAGTCCCAATCTAATTTCTAAGCTTCCCCAAACATGTACCCTCTATTCTAGGCAAAAGTCTTCAAAGTGATCCTGGCTTTTTCTCTGCTGTGGTGTATGATTGCTGTAATGTCCCATGTTGTTCATACTTCTTTTTGTACACACCTTGGGTAGCCCCTTCCCATAGGGCTTACGATGTTACTTGATTTGGCTAATGGGCAACAGACAATATGATACAAACAGAGACTTAAAAAGTACTTGCATTTCAGGATTTGCCCTGTTGCTCTTTTTAAAACCCCTGTGCTGCCATGTGAATAAGCCTGGGCTAGCCTGCTGGATAATGAGAGGCATGTGGTGACCCAGTTGCTCCTGTGGCCCCTGTCAACCAGTAGACCTGTAAATGAGGCCACATTAGATTATATAGCCGTCAGCTGATCTGCCAGCTAAACACAGGTGCATAAACAAGCCCAGCTGACATCATTTCCCAAATATCAAGAAGGGACTGGAATTAATTGGTATTGATGCATGAACAAGTGACTTATAGTGGAAAAAGAGTATAAGGGAGATGCTCCATATGTTGGTCATGTTGATACCAAGGAGGTTATGCAAGGAATGGGGAAGGAAATAGCTAACCTCAGCCCAGTGAATGAACAGAACTTGTGTTGACTGGAAGATATATGATTCCTTGTATAAAAGGAATGCTGGATAAATGAGTTACTTATCCATTACAGTTGTTCATACATTTGGGGTAGGATTTGTAATTTGTAGGGTCCGCAATAGTGCAACATTATCTTAAGCTGACATATATAAAAAATAGGTTGTTTAAAGAGGTTCAGTCATATTCCGATTAGATTCACATTCTGATCTACCAAATTTTATCATGGCTCCTTTAAATAGGGATCATGCTTGCAACCCTTTAGAGGACAATGAAGAACTGGTTTCTTGCTAATGGACGGTTGCATCAGTGAATACATTAGGAATAGTATGGTAGATATGGCACGTTAATGTGTAGATGAGTTTTGTCTAGTGCTATCTGCAATATATTTTAAGTCTGTGCTTAAAATTGTAATTCAAGTCTTTGTAAAACTTAAATATTCAAGACTACTGCAAGAGATCAAAGCCTCCCTGTAACAGATTGAACCGTGTCTCTCCAAAGTTCATATGTTGAAGCTCTAACCCCAATGTGACTATATTTGAAGATAGTGCCTTTAGGGGGGTAATTAGGGTTAAATGAGGTCATAAGGGTGGTATCTAAACCGAATAGGACTGATATCCCAAAAAGAAGAGGAAGAGACACCAGAGATATCTCTCTCCTCTCCACATAAGCACAGAGGGAAGGCCATATGAAGACACAGCAAGAAGGCAGCCATCTGCAATCCAAGGAGAGGTCTCACCAGACACCAACTCTGCTGTTACCTTGATCTCAAACTTCCAGCCTCCAGAACTGTGAGAAAAATAATTTCTGTTGTTGAAGCCACCCAGTCTTTTGTACTTCGTTATGTCAGCCTGAGCAGAGTAATACACTCTTTCTCAATTAAAACAGATCTTTATATTTTCCTCATGGGCTCTGGCTTTTTACCCATTCCATTTTACTTTGTTGTTGTTAGGAAGTGCATGATGGTTGTCTTCCTGGAACCTAATTAGAGTCTGTGAATCATTTAAATTAGACCTTTTAATAAAATATTGAGTAATGGAAAATTCATTATGGCCAAACCCTATAAAAATGATAATTAGGAGTTTACTAATCCTTCAATAATATTTATGCTTGTTTTATGTGCTTAAAATAAACTAAGTGATAAATATTATTTTTTAAACTCCAAGTGCATTCTGAACATTTGTGTCTAGACTTAAAAAAATTGAGAGCAAATTGAGATGAAGACAAATTTCTATGTAAGGTACATTAGGGTCTGCATGCTTTTGCTTTGCATGCACTTGAAAATTAATATTATTGCAAAATGGAAATGCAATGGGACCCTAAGGTAAACTATGGACTTGGGGTGATTATGATATATCAATGTAGGTTCATCAATTGTAACAAATATACCTCTCTGGAGAGGGATAAGCTATGCATCTGTGGGGCAGGAGATATATGGGAAATCTCTATATCTTCCTCTCAATTATTTTTCTGTGAATCTAAAACTGCTCTAAAAATTATGTATTATGTATATATATCAACCTATTTCAATAATTCAGAAATTTCACAAAAGCAACTAATAGTCTCATAATGACAATAGCATGCATTGATAATGTTAAATTTTCACCGACCAAAATTAAGAGTGCCATAAGCCATAGGGAGAATAAAAGAGCAATACGTAGTATAGTTATTACCATGAAAATAAGTAGATAGCCATTATTCCTAAAGCTGTTTTGTCATTGTAGTTATTCTAAAACGCATATCAGGTCTGAACTGTTGGCTTTTTTTGATATTGAGCTCCATGAGCTGTTTGTATATTTTGGAGATTAATCTTTTGTCTGTTGTTTCATGTGCAAATATTTTCTCCCATTCTGAGGGTTGTCTTTTCATCTTGTTTATGGTTTCCTTTGCTGTACAAAAGCTTTTAAGTTTAATTAGGTCCCATTTGTTTATTTTTGTTTTTATTTCCATTATTCTAGGAGGTGGATCAGAAAAGATCTTGCTGTGGTTTATGTCAAAGAGTGTTTATCCTATGTTTTCCTCTAAGAGTTTTATAGTGTCTAGTCTTACATTTAGGTCTTTAATCCATTTGGAATTTATTTTTGTGTATGGTGTTAGGGAGTGTTCTAATTTCATTCTTTTACATGTAGCTGTCCAGTTTTCCCAGCACCACTTATTGAAGAGGCTGTCTTTTCTCCATTGTATGTTCTTGCCTCCTTTGCAAATGAAAACTACAATGAGGTATCACCTCACACTGATCAGAATGGCCATTATCAAAAAATCTAAAAACAGTAAGTGCTGGAAAGGGTGTGGTGAAAAGGGAACCCTCCTGTACTGTTGGTGGGAATGTAAATTGATACAACCACTATGGAGAACAGTATGGAGGTTCCTTAAAAAACTAAAAATAGAACTACCATATGACCCAGCAGTCCCACTGCTGGGCATATACCCTGAGAAAACCATGATTCAAAAAGAGACATGTACCACAATGTTCATTGCAGCAGTATTTACAATAGCCAGGACATGGAACCAACATAAATGTCCATCGCCAGATGAATGGATAAAGAAGATGTGGCACATATATACAGTGAATATTACTCAGCCATAAAAGGAAATGAAACTGAGTTATTTGTAGTGAGGTGGGTGGGCCTAGAGTCTGTCATACAGAGTGAAGAAAGTCAGAAAGAGAAAAACAAATATAGTATGCTAATACATATATATATAATCTGAAAAAAAAAATTGTACTGATGAACCTAGTGGAAAGGCAGGAATAAAGATGTAGACATAGAGAATGGACTTGAGGACACAGGGGGAGGGGGAAGCTGGGACGAAGTGAGAGTAGCATCTCCATATATACACTACCGAATGTAAAATAGTTGGCTGGTGGGAAGCAGCAGCATAGACAGGGAGATCAGCCCTGTGCTTTGCGATGACCTAGAGAGGTGGAATAGGGAGGATGAGAGGGATGCTCAAGAGGGAGGGGATATGGAGATATATGTATGCATATGGCTGATTCACTTTGTTGTACAACAGAAACTAACACTGTATTGTGAAACAATTATACTCCAATAAAGATCTATGAAAAAAAATAAAACACATTTTATGCACCAATGAAATTATAACTTCTGTCTCAAAAATGTAATTTCTGAGATTTCTGACTATATCTTAGTGGGAAACAAGATGAAACGGGTTAAAAAATGATTTCCTGCTAAGAGTGATTGGAAATGTTATAGATTAGTGAGAATGGTCCATAATTTGAATGAAGGACATAGAAATGTTGGGAGTAAAAGGAATAGTTTACTCATGAATCACTGTGGTAAAAAGGCCTCTAAGAGGGGAAGGAACTGGTCAATGTCTCAGGACAACAAATGAGATATGGGGAATTTATGTTTAAAGAGACTTTCTCTTCAGAGGAGAGAAACCGATAAGCAGTGAAGTTATATATTCTAGAATAAGAAGAGTAAAATTCTGCCTAAGGTTTTGGCTGATTGGGTAATAGGAACTGGGTAGAAATCTGACATAAAACCACACAACTATTTTCAACCCAAGCTCCTGTTAACACCTAGACAAGGAAGGCTTACTGTATTGGGATCCAATGTTCCCTGTCTAGAGTACACATTTCTTCACTTTTATAGCATCCTGTTGTATACATTCTCATAGGTTCTACCACATTGCATTGAAATATTTTTTTTTCTAAATTCCTGTCATTCTTATAATTTCATATTCTTCCAAACACTAATGAGTAAGATTTATTTAATTGTCTTTCCAGCACAGGCACATGCACATGAACTGGTGGTCAATAGGTGCCCAATCAGTGTTTAGCGAAGTAAACTGTAAATTCACCTTGTAATTAACTAAACAACTATTTCCCCATCCCCTTTGGACATAATATAGAGAAATGGTGTTTTTACAGAATTTCAAAGACATTAGATTTAAAGAATGAAGACATCTATAATCCAAAAGGGTGCTAGAGATAAGTGGGCAATCTACTTCTTCTTCTTTAAAAAATTTTTTTAGCCATGGTATTTTATAACTTTATACTTATTAATCTATTTATTAAACCAAATTTTTTGATTTTTGGGTTCTGAATGAACTTTTGCACTAACGATTAATTTAGTTATTGGCTTTTTATATCTATGCTTATCTGTAAACAAATATAAATCTCTACTTATATTCTATGCTTCTAGCCTTTACTATACTGTTAATATGTTGAGTGAATCATTAACTGAAGTACTTAAGTGTCAGGATCAAGTATTTCAATGATATTAATTAAAAATTAAAAAAAAAAACTCACTACTTCTTAAGCCAGCCCTCTTCAATTTATGAAATGGTCTAGGTTTTTATAGAATGGTGAAATCTGTTTTCCCTTTTCATTTCTTTTTATTCTTTAAATATTTGTTTGCTTGTTTAATTTTATTTCTTTTATTGTGAATTATTAAGAAATTTCCAATAAATATTTGAAATATAAAAATACTCATACTAGGGGCTTCCCTGGTGGCACAGTGGTTGAGAGTCCGCCTGCCAATGCAGGGCACACGGGTTCGTGCCCTGGTCCGGGAGGATCCCACATGCCGCGGAGCGGCTGGGCCTGTGAGCCATGGCCACTGAGCCTGCGCGTCCAGAGCCTGTGCTCCGCAACGGAAGAGGCCACAACAGTGAGAGGCCCGCGTACCACAACAAAACAAAACAAAACAAAACAAAAAAAGCAAAAAAACCCCCAAAACTCATACTATACAAGTCCTCTAATATTATTGTTTCAGATTATACAATATATATGTGTGCGTATTAATTGAAACTAAACCTACGGATACAGGAGGAAAAGGTTAGCTGGGTACACTTTCATCAGATTATTACCTCACTCCATTTCTCCCCAGAATTAACCATATATTACGTCGGTTGTTCATTCTTCCATCAGTCATAATTTATTTCTTCAAACAAATACTTGCTGAGTGCCTATCATAAGCCAAACATTCTCTTAGACACTGTATGGAGTGCAGAGGACAGCATTTATAAAATTTACAAAAACAACATGTGTATGCAATCATAAAAATGTATGTTTTCATGGCTTTGAAATATTTAAATGATAGAAACATATATATATTTCTATTTCTCTTATATTTTCAGCAACTTTTAAAATTGTTTTCTAAATTTAAAGTTTTTGAGAGGTTTACAGGTAAAAGACATTCCTGTGGGAAGCTAAAAGAAAAGGAAAAGAGTGAATCTGGCCATATATATTTGCTTAAGTATACATTTTGTCAGTGGTGGAGAAAAGATACACGAGCATGGAGGGAAGTGTTGCACTAGTCAGTTTTAACACACATTCCTAAGCCTCATTTCTGATATTACCATTGTTTATATTTGCTTTTTTCCACTTGTAACTTTTGTTATTTTACTATTGTATATTTTCTTACAAGTGGCCTTAAATATTTCCTAAAATTAGATTGAAGAGGAAAACTAATAAATTAAGCATTAACATATATGTATGTATGTGTATATATGTATAATATGTATTACACACACACACACACACACACACACACACACACACACATATATATTTTTTTTTCCCCCCTCCTTTTCTTGCCTTTAAAGGGACTATTTCTGCCAGTGAAAGTCACATTACCAGGAATATATGTGGACCAGATAGGATCATATTACATCTAATTTTATTATTATCTTATTATTTTATAAATCCCATACTGAAATGAGTATCATAATAGTGATCAGGAGTCTTAGCTGCTAATCAGCAAGAGACAGATTAAATAATATCTAAAATATACATTCTGTTTTATGGCTCTACTGAAAACAATAACTTTCTGAAATTTTTAAATTTCATAAGCTGCTTGCTATAATATTTCAATGATGTTTTTCATGATTTTGAAATTAAACCATTTACTAAAATGATTAAATTTAGAATGATTTTTTCAGCTTTGAAACCTACCCTTTAAAACAGTGCAAATCCATATTATGATTAATTAAGCAGGCTAAAAGTTGTGAGAAGAAAACTATTTGTTGTATTCATATATTGGCAGTCTTTTAATTATACAACTGGTGAAACCAGAGGGATTGTTTGCTCTTTTTTCCTTTAATAGAACAATTTTGAGAATCAAAAACAGTGATGGTCTTTGCAAAACAAAGAACTGATTACATGTTTAGTCAATAAATAAAGAATGGCTGGTTACATGTTATATTTTGTTCATTTATTTCCCCAGCTGCATTTACAAGGTTTCCTTTGAAACTGCAGTAAAATGAGATGGTCTCTGGGTAGAGAATAGAGAAAATAGTGTTTTCTCTTTTCATAATGGTCCAGCACTGCATTGCATGATGTACAAGCAGGCACTGAGTTGCAAGGCGATGAGGGCACAAAGGAAAGATTTCCTATGGTGGAGGTTATAATCTACTTTAAGAAGGTTCGCAAATGAGAGGGACTGGCCTGGATGTGTGCACAAGGGGCAGCCTGTGGCAGGTGTTGAAGGAAGGGCTGCTAGGAAATGTGCAAATAAGAGAAAAAGAAGAAGGACTATGACCTTCCAATTTTTTCCCTTTCTCAAGGATTCTATCCACCATTCTCTTAACAAACATATCTGCTAACATTTCCTGGTCATTTATATAAGAAAACCAGCACAAGGACCTAGTCAGGAAAAGTGTCTAGCCTAGGACAGGGCCTCACACCAACTCCCACAGTCATTCGTAACCAGAAGAAAGCTTCAGCCTGTCACCCTGACATCATTTGAGCTTGGATATCAGAGTATTCATGTTGGAGAAGAAAGCGTCTAGCTCATTTGCAGTAAAGTGAACTGTGCTTGAATATTGTGCTAGAAAACCTACTGGTTTTCTGCTATTGGCTGAATTAAAGTTGCCCTCTTAGCTCTCAACAACTCTCATCATTCGAAGGTAGACTAAGTAGAGAAAGGATCATTTTACCAAATGGACTTTGGTCCCACTACAAATCGGTAGTTTCTGCGTGAAATACTGAGGCTCAGCACTGAAGCAGAGTCTGACCTGGAGAAAAGAAGGAAATGACCCTACTGTAAGGCAGGGGGACTCAGCTTACTTCTTTCTGGTTTAGGGGAAGGTATCAAACACACAAACAATGAAACAAGGTATTCACAAAATAAATAAATAATAATAATAAGATTAAACATGTCAACTGCTTGTTTGACCAAAAAACAAACATGAATTAAGCTAAGCAGACTGTAAGTGCACTCACCGCCCCCCCCCCCCCACACAAAGACATTTTCCTGATCAGAGAGATTGTAGCAGTAGTTTAACTACTAACATAGTTCTTCTTCTGTATTTTATGATTTATATTCAAGAGATATTTTTCTGGGTGACTTAAAACTGAGAAAAGAAAAATACACATACATACCTAAGATGATATAACATGGGCAAAGTTTTAGCTGAATATTTTCAATATTCTTATCATCAGAAAATATGAGAAACTAACAGTGATCTGAATCCTTTATTTTCCATTTCTTTTTTGTTTCTTTTTCTTGCCTTCCTCCCTTTTCGATAGCAGACTTGCTCTTTTTGTACTATAGGTTCTACAAGGAGAATCCTACATATTTTTTCAAGTGTAATCAAAAACTTTTTTGATAATATGCTATTAGATTTTTATATTTACACAAACACATGTATATGGATATATATATGCAGCTGTACATTGAATAGACATAACAGTTAATTTGAAAAATTTAAAAGACTTGAGATTGTATTAGATATTTTATATAGCTGGTCCATTTAAAACTGATTTTTTGGAACAAATACCATTCCATCATAGAGGTCTGTGAAGCTGAGATCTGAGATTTCAAGTAAATGCAATTTTTCTACATTTTTATAGAATCAAAGATTTTCATTGTGATTCAAACAAGAATGACAAAGGTGACTTAAGGGTTTCATTTTTGGACTTTGCAGGGAGTGCTTTCTTTGTTACATAGCCTTAAAGATCTCCCTTTCTATAAATCTGACAGTAGATTATTTGCCTTAAATCTAAGAAGCCTAACCATTTGGAATTTAAAAGTCCTGCATCAGTCTGACTTGGCACCATACTGGGATGAGTCAAAAGGCCAGACACTGTCTCATTGGGAAAGAAAATTATCATGTCTGAGTACCAAGAATAACGATTCTAAATATGGATGGGTCTCACTCATTCAAAATTTCAATGATGGTCAAGAGACACATATAGGGTTGGCTCAACCTCTACATCTAGAACCTTAGGTCTTTGGGAAGGTGTAGGTTTGTGAAGATAAATAACATATCACTTTTTGGGAATGAATGGAATTTCTAACTCAGACAGGAACCTTTCAGAAATCTTAACCATTACATCATTTTTTTTTCTTAAGTGTTTTATTCTCTTCATCCAACAAAAGCCATGGCAACACAGCAAGCCACTGCCCTCACACATATTTATTCTTGATATTAATTTTCATACATTTGCATTTAAAATATCACTATAAATATCCATATTTTATCCCCTTTGACAATCATATTTGCAGTTTTTTT
Source organism: Monodon monoceros (assembly GCF_005190385.1). NCBI lineage: Eukaryota > Metazoa > Chordata > Mammalia > Artiodactyla > Monodontidae > Monodon > Monodon monoceros. Next base: position 83,222,090 of record NW_021703777.1, on the reverse strand, counting down.
ATGAAGAACTATTGAAAACAAATGGAAAATAACTTAGTTTAAGCAAAAATTAAGAGAACATGTATATTAAAAAGAGATTCTCAGAACTGCATAAAATAAATGATGTAATATTTTCTATTTATAGCTCCTCGCTAAGGCAGTAGACTAAGTGCTAATGACAGAGTCAACAAAAACAAGATAATATATTGCTATTGCCAATATCTTTGGTGTTACATAATTGGCTACCTTTCACACCATTGTCATAGGAGAAGCATCTCTAAAGATGTACTTCTGCACTGCTTTCCGTCCCAGAAGCCCTTGGAATAAAATTAAGGAAAATTGATATTCAGAGAAAGGAAGGGTCTTTTGGATTGTTTACATAGGCTAAGATAATAGGATGGTGTCTTGTTTATGTAGTGAATTTTGGTATCTCCTTGGTCAATCACAAAATAAATTGTCTAGCACTGTCCCTGAAATCCTAAACTGAGATTGCCCTGTGACAGAGATGAATAAAAGTACATGTACGTGTACACATGAGGTAAAAACAAACTCTTAAAATAAAAGTAGTAAATTTAAGAGGTTAATAAAAGTGGCAATACCATGGTTAATTATTTTATGTGTTATTGTTCTCTTATTTGGGGAAATAGGTTTCCAGGTGTCTGCTCCTCTGGTGAGATGGGACCAGGAAACGCTATCCTCAGCTCCTTGCCCGGGTGAGCAAGTCAGGCTCTAGGGCTGGCAGAAATCCTCATTTGAGGGTCCCACTGAGTTCCCTGGTCAGAGTGCTGCAGCTGAGCAGAGTACCTGCTTGGGCCTACAGCTTGGGTGCTGCAGAAGCCTCCTTGGAATCTGACATGTTACCACTTTGGGATTGTTGGGCAGCTGCTCCTGACTTGGCCACATGAAGGCTCAGACTGTCCCAGTCTCTGAACTGAAGAGAACCAACACTATTAGCATATCTCTCACCACCATAAACACAAGGTATTTCAATGAACAGTATCAGGAGGACATCTACAAATCCCAGATTGGCGTGTGCAAGTTCTGAGGAATGGTGGAATAACCCAATGTATCTGGGTGACCTTTGGAGACAGCTGAGACAAAGCTATAACAGGGCAGTGGCTGACAACCAACTCATAGGCCATCTTCTCCAGCCATGTGGCTGACAGGGTCTTGGTGCTCTGGCTGGCTGTCAAGCCTGAGCCTCTGAGGTGGGAGAGCTGAATTCAGGACACTGGAACACCAGAGACCTCCCGGCCCCACATAATATCAATCGGCAAGAGCTCTCCCAGTGATCTCCATCTCAATGCTAAGACCCAGCTCCATTCAATGACCAGCAAGCTCCAGTGCTGAACACCCCATGCCAAACAACTAGCAAGACAGGGACACACCTCCACCCATTAGCAGAGAGGCTGCCTAAAATCACAAGTTCACAGACATGCCAAAACACACCAGCAGACACAGTCCCGCCCACCAGAAAGACAAGATCCACCCTCATGCACCAGAGCACAGGCACCAGTCCCCTCCACCAGGAAGCCTACACAACTCAATGAACCAACATTACCCACTGGGGGCAGACACCAAAAACAACAGCAACTATGGACCTGCAGCCTGTGAAAAGGAGACCCCAAACACAGTAAGTTAAGCAAAATGAGAAGACAGAGAAACACACAGCAGATGAGGGAGCAAGGTAAAAACCCAGGAGACCAAACAAATGAAGAGGAAATAGGCAGTCTACCTGAAAAATAATTCAGAGTAATGATAATAAAGATGATTCAAAATCTTGGAAAAAGAATGGAGAAAACATAAGAAACGTTTAACAAGGACCTAGCAAACTAAAGAGCAAACAAACAATGATGAACAGCACAATAAATGAAATTTAAAATTCTCTAGAAGGAATCAATAGCAGAATAACTGAGGCAGAAGAACGGATAAGTGACCTGGAAGATAAAACACTGGAAATAAGTACTGCAGAGCAGAATAAAGAAAAAGAATGAAGAGAATTGAGAACAATCTGAGAGCCCTCTGGGACAACATTAAATGCACCAACATTTGAATTATAGGGGTCCCAGAAGAAGAAGAGAAAAAGAAAGGGACTGAGAAAATATTTGAAGAGATTATAGTTGAAAACTTCCCTAACATGGGAAAGGAAATAGTTAATCAAGTCCAGGAAGCACAGAGAGTCCCATACAGGATAAATCCAAGGAGAAATATGCCAAGACACATATTAATCAAACTATCAAAAATTAAGTACAAAGAAAAAATATCAAAAGCAGCAAGGGAAAAACAACAAATAACATACAAGGGAATTGCCATAAGGTTCACAGCTGATCTTTCAGCAGAAACTCTGCAAGTCAGAAGGGAATGGCAGGACATATTTAAAGTGATGAAAGGGAAAAACCTACAACCAAGGTTACTCTACCCAGCAAGGATCTCAATGAGATTTGAGGGAGAAATTAAAATCTTTATAGACAAGCAAAAGTTAAGAGAATACAGCACCACCAAACCAGCTTTCAAACCCAAAACAATTAAGAAAATGGTAAGAGGAACATACATATTGAAAATTACCTTAAATGTAAATGGATTAAATGCTCCAACCAAAAGACATTGACTGGTTGAATGGATGCAAAAATAAAACCTGTATACATGCTATCTACAAGAGACCCACTTCAGACCTAGGGACACATACAGACTGAAAGTGAGGGGATGGAAAAAGATATTCTATGCAAATGGAAATCAAAAGAAAGCTGGAGTAGCAATTCTCATATCAGACAAAATAGACTTTAAAATAAACACTATTATAAGAGATGAAGGACACCACATAATGATCAAGGGATCAATCCAAGAAGAAGACATAAAAATTATAAATATATATGCACCCAACATAGGAGCACCTCAATAAATAAGGTAAGTGCTAATGGCCATAAAAGGGGAAATCAACAGTAACACAATCATAGTAGGGGACTTTAACACCCCACTTTCACCAATGGACAAATTATCCAAAATGAAAATAAATAAGGAAACACAAGCTTTAAATGATACATTAAACAAGATGCACTTAATTGATATTTATAGGACATTCCATCCCAAAACAACAGAATACACTTTCTTCTCAAGTGCTCATGGAACGTTCTTCAGGATAGACCACACCTTGGGTCACAAATCAAGCCTTGGTAAATTTAAGAAAATTGAAATCATATCAAGTAACTTTTCTGACCACAATGCTATGAGACTAGATATCAATTACAGGAAAAAATCTGTAAAAAATACAAACACATGGAGGCTAAACAATACACTGCTTAATAACCAAGAGATTACTGAAGAAATCAAAGAGGAAATCAAAACATACCTACAAACAAATGACAATGAAAACACGACCATGCAAAACCAATGGGATGCAGCAAAAGCAGTTCTAAGAGGGAAGTTTATAGCAATACAATCCTACCTCAAGAAACAAGAAGCATCTCAAATAAACAACCTAACCTTATGCCTAAAGCAATTAGAGAAAGAAGAACAAAAAAAACCCCCCAAAGTTAGCAAAAGGAAAGAACTCATAAAGATCAGATGACAAAGAAATGAAAAAGAAATGAAGGAAATGATAGCAAAGATCAATAAAACTAAAAGCTGGTTCTTTGAGAAGGTAAACAAAATTGATAAACCATTAGCCAGACTCATCAAGAAAAAAAGGGAGAAGACTCAGATCAATAGAAGTAGAAATGAAAAAGAAGTAACAACTGACACTGAAGAAATACAAAGGATCATGAGAGATTACTACAAGCAACTATATGCCAGTAAAATGGACAGCCTGGAAGAAATGGACAAAATCTTAGAAAAGCACAACCTTCCAAGACTGAACCAGGAAGAAACAGAAAATATAAACAGACCAATCACAAGCACTGAAATTGAAACTGTGATTAAAAATCTTCCAACAAACAAAAGCCCAGGACCAGATGGCTTCACAGGTGAATTCTATCAAACATTTAGAGAAGAGCTAACACCTATCCTTCTCAAACTCTTCCAAAATATAGCAGAAGGAGGAACACTCCCAAATTAATTCAATGAGGCCACCATCACCCTGATACCAAAACCAAAGATGTCACTGAAAAACAAAACTACAGGCCAATATCACTGATGAACATAGATGCAAAAATCCTCAACAAAATAATAACAAACAGAATCCAACAGCACATTAAAAGGATCATACACCCTGATCAAGAATGGTTTATCCCAGGAGTACAAGGATTCTTCAATATACGCAAATCAATCAATGTGATAAATCATATTAACAAATTTAAGGAGAAAAACCATATATCATCTCAATAGATGCAGAAAAAGCTTTCAACAAAATTCGCCACCAATTTATGATAAAAACCCTGCAGAAATTAGGCATAGAGGGACCTTACCTCAATATAATAAAGGCCATATATGACAAAATCACAGCCAACATCATTCTCAATGGTTAAAAACTGAAACCATTTCCACTAAGACCAGGAACAAGAGAAGGTTGCCCACTCTCACAACTATTATTGAACGTAGTTTTGCAAGTTTTAGCCACAGCAATCAAAGAAGAAAAAGAAATAAATGGAATCCAAATTGGAAAAGAAGAAATAAAACTGTCACTGTTTGCAGATGACATGATACTAAACATAGAGAATCCTAAAGATGCTACCAGAAAACTACTAGAGCTAATCACTGAATTTGGTAAAGTAACAGTATAAAAAATTCGTACAGGATACAGAAATCTCTTGCATTCCTATACACTAATGATGAAAAGTCTGAAAGAAAAATTAAGGAAACACTCCCATTTACCACTGCAACAAAAAGAATAAAATACCTAGGAATAAACCTACCTAAGGAGACAAAAACCCTGTATACAGAGAACTATAAGACACAGATGAAAGAAATTAAAGGTGATAGAAACAGATGGAGAGATATACCATGTTCTTGGATTGGAAGAATCAACATTGTGAAAATTATTATACTACCCAAAGCAATCTACAGATTCAGTGCAATCCCTATCAAACTACCAATGGCATTTTCCACCGAACTAGAGCAAAAAAATTTCATGATTTCTATGGAAACACAAAAGACCCCAAATAACCAAAGTAATCTTGAGAAAGAAAAATGGAGCTGGAAGAATCAGGCTCCCTGACTTCAGACTATACTACAAAGCCACAGTAATCAAGACAGTATGGTACTGACACAGAAACAGAAATTTAGGTCAATGGAACAAGATAGAAAGCCCATAAATAAACCCACGCACATATGGTCACCTTGTCTTCAGTAAAGGAGGCAGGAATATACAATGGAGAAAAGATAGCCTCTCAATAAGTGGTGCTGGGAAAACTGGACAGCTACATGTTAAAGAACGAAAATAGAACACTCCCTAACACCATACACAAAAATAAACTCAAAATTGATTAAAGACATTAATGTAAGGCCAAACACTATAAAACTCTTAGAGGAAAACATAGGCAGAACACTCTGTGATATAAATCACAGCAAGATCCTTTTTGACTTATCTCTTAGAGAAAGGGGAATAAAAACAAAAATAAAGAAATGGGACCTAATGAAACTTAAAAGCTTTTGCACAGCAAAGGAAACCATAAACAAGATGAAAATACAACGCTCAGAATGGGAGAAATATTTGTAAAGGAAGAAACTGACAAAGGATTAATCTCCAAAATATACAAGCAGCTCATGCTGCTCAATATCAAAAAAACAAACAACCCCACCCAACAATGGGCAGAAGACCTAAACAGACATTTCTCCAAAGAAGATATACAGATTGCCAACAAACACATGAAAGGATGCTCAACATCACTAATCATTAGAGAAATGCAAATCAAAGCTACAATGAAGTATCACCAGACAAGGGTCAGAATGGCTGTCATCAAATAATCTGTAAACAATAAATGCTGGAGAGGGTATGGAGAAAAGGGAACCCTCTTGCACTGTTGGTGGGAATGTAAATTGATACAGCCACCCTGGAGAATAGTATGGAGGTTCCTTAAAAAACTAAAAATAGAACTACCATATGACCCAGCAATTCCACTAGTGGGCATATACCCAGAGAAAAGCATAATTCAAAAAGAGTCATTTACAATAGCCAGGACATGGAAGCAAACTAAGTGTCCATCAACAACTGAATGGATAAAAAAGATGTGGCACATATATACAATGGAATATTACTCAGCCATAAAAAGGAATGAAATTGAGTTATTTGTAGTGAGGTGGATGGACTGTCTGTCATACAGAGTGAAGTAAGTCAGAAAGAGAAAAACAAACACCGTATTCTAACACATATATATGGAATGTATAGAATAATAAAATGGTTCTGAAGAATATAGGGGCAGGACAGGAATAAAGACACAGACGTGGAGAGTGGACTTGAGGTCATGGGGAGGGGGAAGGGTGGGCTGGGACGAGGTGAGATAGTGGCATGGACATATATACACTACCTAATGTAGAATAGATGGCTGGTGGGAAGCAGCTGCATAGCACAGGGGGATCAGCTTGGTGCCTTGTGACTACCTAGAGGGATGGGATCAGGAGTGTGGGAGGTGACAAAAGAGGGAGGGGATATGGGGTATGTGTATTCGTATAGCTGATTCACTTTGTTACACAGCAGAAGGTAATGCTCCATTATAGAGCAATTACATTCCAATAAAGATGTTTAAAAAAAATTGGGGGAAATAAAAATTTCTTCTATTTATGTTGCGCATATATTTATGTATTTTGTTTCAAATACAGGGGTCAATCCATGGCTAAGGTCTAAAAAAGAAATAAAATGCTAGCAGAAAAAAAGGTTTTTATAAAAAATGCTCATTTTGTTTTAATTGAAATTTGGCTCACTAATGGGCTTTCATGAACTATATTCTTTAGATTTCATCACTAATTTAGACTACTCATCATAAGTTTCACTACAAGATATAGTCAGATAATATGTCCAACTTATTGAACATGTTTTTTTCCAGTATCTACTATGTATCTGGCAGAGTGAAAGAAACTAAGTATATAGCAATAAACAAAATATAAATGGTTCTTTAAGATTTATTGGAATTTATTTTCATTTAACTTAATACTAATAAAATTTGCTAACATGTAAATTTTTCTATGATATATGAAATGCTTTTAAAAACATCTAATTGATCCTTTTTATGATCCATGAAAAAGTATAAATTGTTATTATCATTATTTCCATGTTATATCTGAAGGAATAAAACTCCAAGAGCATAAGTATATTTACAAGTATTTTTGGCTTCTAAGTAGTGCAATTGGAACTTAAGTGTAATTCTATACTCACTGCTTCATGCTTTGCAGTTGTTCTCTGTAATGTAAGGGTTGCTTATTCATTTTCTAGATCCTCTACACACTTTTTTCTCTTTATTTTTCCTTTATCAAGAAGTCCCAGTAGTTTCTTCCACTTTAACATATAAAGAGTTATATTATTTCTACAATTTTAATTAATTAATGTACAAAATTTTTTGGAGAATCATAGAGTAAGGAGGGAGTGTGTTAAGTCTGGTCTAACATCCTCCAAATAAGTAAAAACCTCCATAGTCTCAAATACTAAACAATTCATCCTTAACTTTTTTTATGACTCCAGCAGACTGTTTACTTGTGTGTTCTAGATTTAATCATCCTTGGAAAGAAAAATTAGTTATTCTGAACATTTTCTCTGAATACAACTTAAATCCATTATTACCTGGCTTAAAGTTGAGAATGATTGACAAAATCCTATTAAAATATCACCATCTCTCTAGAGCCAAATATGTTTCACCTCTGACCACTTCAAATGTTAATAACCTATTTTTTTAACTCTGAATATTTATGTTATTTCTTTAATGTCTGTATTACACAAATAGAGTAGTATATGTTGAATCCCATTTTACTTTCATCATTGGGGTTTTATACACTTAAATTCCATAAAAGGTAAACATAGTAAGGCTTTGTATTATTATTATTCACAGATAATATTTTATTTGGATGGTTTCTCAAATGGATTATATAAAGACTGAAATCCAAATTTATATTTAATTTCCCATTTTCCTATTTTGGATTTAAGCTAAAGTCTGTTATATCCAATGGTTAATAAGGAAATCTGAAAGGCAATGCCCAATTCCAGTGAATGAGCTCAAGTACAGCTATTCTCCATAGCTCCCTTGGATTAATATCATTCAATTTCATAGACATATGCATTTCCAAAATCAGCGTGTTTTGTTTTAAAGTGGCACCTGTAGTCATTATAACTATTTGGTAAATACCATTTTGTACATTACAGCAATTAGACAATAATCAAGAGATAATATATGGCAGAAAACTTTAACTCCCATAAAAGTAGAAGTATAGAATCTTGGAATGAAAAAATGCATACTTTTGCATTGATTAGAAAAAATTTCACGGAGAAACTTTGAGGCAGGCCTTGAAGGATAAGTTGGGGTTAGAGCCATAAGAATTGTGAGAAATCTACTGTATGGGAAATAATTGTTATTACCTTCAGTGGAATGGACAGGATTGTATTCTTTTATTTCCATTAGTTTTTTGTTTTAATCATTACAACACCATCCAAAAAATGGAAAGCTACTCTAGCTGTACATGTAGAGGGGCAGTGATGTAGAGGAATACATGATAGACGGAAAGTCAAAAGAAATGTTTTGCCCGTGATTTTATTTCTAATTAGATTTAGGTGTTTGTTAAATCTATGTAAGCTCTCCAAAAATCAGTTTCCACATCTGAAAAATAAATGAGTTAATATTCATTAACCTCCCACCAGAACAAATATTCAATGTTTACAATATTTTTTAAAATGATTGCAATTATCTTTTCTGCTTTTCTCTTCTTTTTAATCTAACCTGGTATTTTAATCTCAGGGTCTTTCTCACTTTTCTTTGCATATGTCTCTACATAAGGCTGAATTTCACAATGATTGATATTCACTCCACATTCTTCCAAGTTGACCCATTGGGACTGAGCCAATAGGAAATAAGAAAAGCAAAAGGGCTAGAAATTTAGGGTGAGTTTAGGTAATTGGAAATATTTGTATGCGGCTGGTTTTTAAGAAGTTAGACAGAGATGTACAAAAGCAGGACAAGCAGACAAGGATATAACATGTCGTGCTAAAGAGTTTGGATTTTATTGTCAAGAAATGGAAAACCATTGAAAGGTGCTAGGTGGGGGAAATGGCATGATAATATTTGCAATTTAAAAAGCTGACTTGGGACTTCCTATTTTCCAACTGGCAAGTGAGGAGCTTGGAAGTCACCACTCCATTGTAACAAGTAAAAAGCTGAACATACTGAAAAATTAGCAACTCTTCTTACATCCTTGAGAGAAGTGGGTTCACAGGGCAAACGACTAACCCCAAAATGAAACAGGCGGATACATGGAATCAAAACTTACCAGAGCAGAAACACAGCAGCAGAAACCTCTACAGGAGCCAGTGCCAGTGTAGGAAAATCTAAAGTGTACTTGATAAATTGCTGGAGACTCAGTGTGGATAGGTTTGAGAGTCAGAAGCTCCAGGTAGATCCAGTCCACACACCTTTCTGCGTTTTATCTCCAGGAGCTCAATTAGGTTCTTATAGTGAATATCAGAGAGAAATTCCCTCATACTTCTGGCAGAGAGGGTGGAAAAGTTACCATTTTGAAAAACACCAGAGTATATTTTTCTTAACAAGGTCTGCTCACAAGAGAAAGTATTCAACCAGAGACTAACCTGCTGGGGTTTTATCAGAGATTAACCTACCTGGGGGAAAGGAAATACCCAAATCCAGCTCACTCTAGCCATCCTGTCCTGCCTAAGGGTGATGATGTTGGTGGGGAACTGAGAAGCCCATATGAAGGTCACAATCCAGAGACATAGGCACACTAGAATAGTGAGACCTAATCATAGGACTACAGAACACTTCCCCTCCCTGCACAGCTTTCCACCTTGTTACTGAAGGCTTTTTTAGAGAAGTTTCTTTTACTCAGTGCATGTGCTATAAAGAAACAAATCACAAGGTATACTAAATGGCAAAAAAGTTTGAAGAGACAAAGGAAACATCAAAGCCATACTCAGATATGGCAGACATGTTGGAATCATCAGAATCAGAAACCTACCAACCCTTCCAGGTGATTCTGATGCACACTTAAGTTTAAGGATCACTGATTTATAAGATTGGATTTGAATACTAAATTTCCTATACGTGATTTCTCCATTGTTTTTGGTCATTTCACTCACAATTCTTCTCAATATAGGCTTCAAGTAATTTCCATTTGTTCAATTCTTGTTGTCCTTATCTATACAAAAATACCATAAGTTCTTTGAGTGGTTTACCATGTATGTATTTTATATCCTTCATGGCCTAGCATGATGCTGCTAAAGAAATATTCAGTAAGTGTTTAGTGAATGAAAAGTCAATAACTTGACACATCTGCTAGCTAAGGCTGGTTTTGCAGACGACTTTTCTGCAGACGGTCTGACCTGGATAGAACACTGCTTTCTGGATGATGTTGAATGTCAATGTGAATACCTCTAAAGTCCATGGATCAGAGATGACTCCCATTTATTCAGAGACGTCATGTCCCATTTAAGATTTTCTAAGCCAGGAACTCCTGTTCTGTCTCTTGCCATTACACAGCAAGTATACAGAAGAGAGGAGAGAAAATAAATCTGATATACTGGAACGTTGCTATTTAGTATAAGTTCTGGTAAAGGGTTTGATGGAGGATGAGCTGTGAGTGTTTGATAAAAACTAAGGGTCCTGACTAAGCAGTTGGTACCTTTCATTCATCAGGGTTATTCCTGTCGCCCATTGGAGTTGATTGAATATAATTTATCCTAGGGGAAAAAAATGATAGCTCAGGTCAATCCTACTCTTATTCCGAAGTACCCAAATGAGTAGGTGCTTGGATTTTACCCAGAACTTGTTCATTTCTCTAATTCATTTTTGGTCATGGAAATCCTGAGTTATGTAAGAAACAAAGAAAGTTACTTTCCAGTAGAGATGGTCTACCTATAATCGTGAATACCTTCCAAATAAAAATTAAAACCTGTTTTCAGATCACGCTTTCTTCTGTTTATCAACCATGAAAACAGACTCTTAACTTGATCCAGCCTCTGCAGAAGCAAACTACAATTTGTTAAGTAGTTACTGTGTCCACTGTTCTTAGCAATCTTCATGTATTTAATTTATATGATGAACTAGTGAGAGATATCTAGTTACTGATTAATGGGAAACTGAGGCCCAGAGAGGTTAATTAACTTTTAACAGGTTACACAGTTAGTAAAGGACATAAAAAAATTTAAATTCATATCTCTTGTGGTAGAAAACCCGACTCCTTAGCAATATCTTGGACCATATGTGCACATTTATTTCTTCAGAAATTTTAAAGGATATAGCCTCAGGTGCCTTCATGTGATTTTTCAACTTAAAATTATCTTTTGGTGGAAACCTTGGTTTTTTGGCTTCCCAGTAGGAATTTTATTTAGTGTTCCTTTACTGGTCAAGTCTCCTGTGAATTTTCTATTTACTTCTCTCATGGGGGGAGAGAGGGATATTTGCTAACCTGGTGGTACACTCCATGCATTGACCTTTCAGTATCCCTTCTGGTCTTGGTTGTTGGAGAATGTCTTCTTCCCACCTGCTTTTTTGTACTCTATGAACCACTGTTTGCATTTAATTTTAAAATGTCTCCTTCCATTACCTTCTCTAGTTTTCAAATCATTTTTATGCTACTTTCTTTTACATGTTTGATACTTTCCAATTCATCTAAAACTTTTTAAAAAATATATTCTAGAACATGAGAGAAGATACCAACTGAAAGTGAACCCACGAAGGGAAAAAAGAAGAAAAAAATTGTAATGGACAGAAGTGTCAAAAAGATTGAAATACAAGGAATACTGAGTTTAGAAAAAACTTTAGACCTAAAAATGTTCTTAGACAGAAGTAAAGGAAAGAAAGTGAAAGTGAGGAAAATAATATAGTAAAGAGTTTGCAACAGCAATTGAATAGATAAAGTTACTATAGTTTTGCCATTAAATCCTAGGAAACTAAATGATGAATTAAACTGTCTTCACATAAATAAGAGAGAAGAATCTGAATTGGTTTCTGTTTAAATGAGAAAACAAACAAGTATGCACAGACACAGGCAACTATGTTTTATTTCTTATAATTCTGTAAAATGGGAATTGACCTAAATAGTTCTAACTAATACTGTATGTACTAGGTGGACTCTTGATCAGAGAAGATGTAATATGAGGAAAAGCATTTGTGAGATGATAGGGCTAATTTCTCTCTCAGACTGGGCTAATTCAGAACAAAAACTGATGACAGTGAATGCTGAATATTCAGATTCAGGTCACTCTGGTTTCAAAGCCAGAGGTAGATTCAGGTTATGTGAAATCTGAAGCTTACACAATTTGTTGAGGCTACTGTAAGAAAAACAATTCAAAATTATAAATGATACTTAACTATGAGAATATTTTTTGGAATAAGGACAAAAAGCAAAATATGCATATTTTAATAAGCAGTGCAAACAAAATAAGCATTACAAAATCCAGAAAAATAGCTTTTTAAATTAAATAACAGTATCATATACCTTCACAATACCTTTTTTCTACATTTTTGGCTTCATATTCATGTTACAAAGATTTTATGTTACTTTCTCTAGCGATAATAGAAAGTTTATTGAGTGTTTCCACTATCAAGGTTGATCATATTTGTCTTTTTTAAAAGATTTTGCAAAAGTTTTTGAGCTTCACAACTCACTATTGGTGTATTAGTATGCTAGATCTGCCATAACAAAATACTACAGATAGGGTAGTTTAAACCACACAACAGTTCTGAAATCTGTAAGTCCAAGATCAGGTTGTTGGTTTCTCCTGAGGGCTCTCCCTGCTTTGCAGTTGGTTGCCTTCTCACTGGGTCTTCACATGGCATTTTCTTTGTGCGCACACACTTCTGGTGTCTCTTCCTTTTTTTTTAAGGAAAGCCCAGTTGGATTACCAGTCCACCCTTATGAACTCATTTAATCTCAATTACCTCCTTAAAGGTCTTATCTTCAAATACAGTCACATTGACGGTTAAGCTTTGATCTATGGATCTGGGGGGGAGCAGAAAATTCAGCCCATAACAACTGATATTGTCATGAAACTTGTTCAAATTATCATCAAATTCTGAAAAATTCTCTATCAAGTTCTTTGAATATATGAGAAGTATACAATGATACATTTTTCATAGTACTGCTAGTACATAGTACAATTTTGTGCTCTATGATAACAGAAATTCTGATAAATTATATCTCCATAATTTCTATTAAAATTATTGATGGTATATTTATAATTACATTTGGCACATTGTCAAATAGACTACCAGTAGAAGATAGGTATAGTATATTTTTTAAAATAACAAACCAGAAAATTCATAAACTACTTAATCTAATCTCTCTGGGACAGTCATAAGTGCTTTAGAGTTTACTCATAGGAAAGCTACAATTTAATTTTAATTGTACACTGGCCCACATTACTTACTATATTTTTGAAACATTGTCTGTTTAATTTCAACTCATTCTTTTCTCAACCATTGCTTAACATTCTCCAGTCACACTAATTTTCACTTCCTCAAACATATATATTCCATATCTACCTCTGAACATTTTTGCTGGTTGGTTTTTCTTCTCCCAGATCTTCATTACAGCACTGCAACATGACTCTTTCAAGTGACCTCTGCTCCCAGGAAAACTGGTGTAACAAGGACGCAATTTACTTCCTGCCTGAAAGAAAAACAATACTTCATATAAAATACTCAAATTTTTTGGCTATTAAGACACTGTAGAACAGTGATAATTTAGACATGGGGAAGAAATGAGGTGATCACTAAAATTGCCTCAACTTGCTAATTGGAGAGATGTTTCTGGCAGTGGACCAGGGAAAAAGAATTGAGTTAGAGCCTGAGAGTTTCCCTGTGCTGAGAATTTGTATATGGAAGTCTAGGGAAGGCAAGCAGCTATAATTTATAGGGGACAGCACTAGACAGGAAAAAGCTCCACGGAGAAAGAGTCCCAGAGACCTGTAGAGAGTCCACTTCAAGTCTGTAACTGGGTACTGATCAGTGACTGTGTCTAAGGAAACTACCCAATGCCATGGAAAATCTACTGAAGTAGAGCAAAGATAAAATCCTGGAGCTTGCATAGGGTTGAGAATAATTTATGTTACTACTAGCCAGAGTTGAAAATGTCATAATTCATGGGCCACTGAGTAGAACTGTCAAAAGGGTACTGGCTCAGTAGTGTGATAAAATCAGCCCAAGAACTAAAGTCTGCTCTGATCATATCTAACAAAGTTTAAAAGCAAGTCTCAAAAGGATCAAACATGCTGTAAGTAAATTAACTGCTCAAACATGTTCTAAGTGAATTATGGAACAAAACTCAACAAATATATAGGAATACAAAAATATCCTGTTCCTAACATAATAAAAGTCATGGTGTTTTTAATCCAATCATTTTGTATATCAATAGTTCATTACTTTTAATTGTTGAGTAATATTCTATGGAATGGATGTACCATATACATTTTATAACCAATCACCCATCAAATGAACTTTGTATTGTTCCACAATGGGGCTATTTGAAATAAGTGTGCTGTGAACATTTGTGTATGGATTTTTAAATAAACCTAATTTTTTGTTATTCTGGGATAAGTGTTCAAGAATGCGGTTTCTGAATGGTGTGGTAATTGCAGGTTTAACTTTATAAGAAATTGCCAAACTCTTTTTCAGAGTGGATATACCATATCACATTCACACCAACATGAATAAGTTATTGAATTTCTCTACATCACTAGCATTTGGTGTTGTCACTGTTTTATCTTTCGGCCATTCTAATAGGTGTGTAGTGATATCTCATTTTCCTTTAATTTACATTTCCATAGTAGCTAATGATACGGCACATCTTTTCATGTATTTATTTGTCATATGTATATTCTATTCAGCAAAATTTCAGTTTATGTCTGTGGCCCATTTTCTAATCGTATTGATTTGTTTTTCTAGAGTTGAATTTTGGGTGTTTAAAAATATGTATTCTAGATACCAATCCTTTGTTGGAAATGTGGTTTTCAGTATACTTTCCTAGTCTTTATTTCTAATATTCTTACCAGGATCTTTTGTAGAGCAAAATAGTTTAATTTTGATAAAGTTCAATTTATCAACTTTCCCTTTTATGGATCATGCATTTGATGACAAGTTTAAGAACCCCTTGCTCAACTCTAGATTCTGAAGATTTTCTCCTATGTAATTTCTCTAAAATGCAATAGCTTTATATTTAAGGCTGTGATCTCTTTGGACTTAATTTTTGTATGATATCCGAGGTTAGATTTGTTTTGTTTTGTTTTGCTAATAGATGTCCAATTTCTCCATCATCATTTTTTGAAAAGACTGTTCTTTCTCAATTGAATTGCTTTTGTAACTTTGTCAAAAATCAGTAGGGCATATCTGTATGGGTCTATTTTGGGGTTCTCCATTTATCTGTATATAGGTCTCTGTGCTAATACTGCATTGTCTTGATTACTTTAGCTGCGTAGCAGGATTAAATTCTTAGAATGATTACTCCCATTTTATTCTCCTCTTTCAAGACTGTGTTAGCTATTCTAGGGTCTATACAATTCCATATACATTTTAGAATAAAGTTGTCTATGTCTTTATAAAGCTTTGCTGATATTTTGATGAGTTGCATTAAATCTATAGATCAATTTGGGAAGAACTGACATCTTTACAGTGTTGAGTCACATAGGTTATGATTTGTCTAATTTTTCACTTGTTTCCACAATTAGAAAATATTTTCACATAGGTAGGAATTTAGCTTTTAATAGTAATTTAATCTTCAGCAAAAATTTATGTAAATTTATACATAAAGAAATTATCTCAGGGATATAATTTTGGCAGTTTAAAAGGGGCAGGTGTTCTCTTTTTAGAATTTGGCTTATTAAATGAAAGAGATAATGGGACAAAAAGATCTTCTATGTCTAACATGAAGATCATGTAATTCTTCAGCTCATGGATCAGAAATATCCTCTATTTATACTTCTCATAATACTTTATTTTCTTACAATGCTATCAAAATTTCCTTCAGCAATTAGAATTGATCTAATTCCTTGCTCCTTCACCTTGTTCTGTTTTATTGTTATCAAAAAAAAAAAAGTTCTGGCTACACACATAATTCCATTGAAATTTTTTAATACTTGTTAGAGTTATCATTTTCTTACATGTAGCTACAAGGCAAATGATTTTAAGTACATAAAACTGCTTCATATTCTTCTGCCAAAAATGATTATTCTTTCAACTTGTAGTTTACTTTCCTAAATAGGTGGAAGAACCATACATGGTATATCCTGAGGTTGGCATATGACCTAAAATGATCAAATCAGATGGAAGGAAAAACTTAAATATTTGAGGAGTGTCCTATCTCTGTTTCTTCTCTGTCTCTGTAGCTGTCTGTCTTTCTTATTCTTTTCTACTGAACAAGAGACTTTTTTGTTACAGTTTGTACTGGAAGCCTTCTAGTGCTGACAAAGGACAAAAATATCACAATAAGGAAGGAATAAAGAAATATGATGTGATGAACAATCTCTGAATATGTGATACTCTGTATCTCTTGTTAGGTGAAATTATAAATATTCTAATTTTTACAGTTACAGACAGTTTTCTATACATTTTCCCAATAGACTCTAATGATTAAGAATTCTTTTTTTTTTTTTTTTTTTTTTTTGCGGTACGCAGGCCTCTCACTGTTGTGGCCTCTCCCGTTGCGGAGCACAGGCTCCGGATGCGCAGGCTCAGCGGCCATAGCTCACGGACCCAGCCACTCCGTGGCATGTGGGATCTTCCCGGACCGGGGCACGAACCCGTGTCCCCTGCATCGGCAGGCGGACTCTCAACCACTGTGCCACCAGGGAAGTCCTGATTAAGAATTCTTAAATATCGTTGAGAAAAAGATAAATATCACAGTAGAAAAAGAAAAGAGGACAAAGTAAACAAAGAGAATACCTATAGGGAGAAGCATAAATAACTAGTAAATAAAATGTTTAAGCTTGTCTTAAATACGTTTAAAATGTCAAACATTACATTGTTTTTTCTCTATCAATTTTAAATAAAAGCTTTTATCATTTAACACCAATACTTAATTAAAGAAAAAATTAGGTGTGAGTGTGAATATATGTATGTTAAATGAAAAAGTACTAAATTGAATTTTACAATTAAATTTGATGGTATATCTGGGGATTCTTTTCTTCCTTCTGCATTTATTCACTACATAAATATTTACAAAGTCCAAATAATGTTTTGTGGAAATAGATAAAATGTAAGTTGTTTTTGAAATGTAAATAAATATAACATAAAAAATATTAAATGTGTGCATTATAACAGTGCTGTTATTTGTCAATTCTTTTTATTTCTCAGAACTTGCACTTGTCATGTCAAGAATTCTTAGCATTATCATCAATAAATTCTGCATGTTATCATCAATAATTGACTTTTATCTACAAAAATTTTCCAGGAAAAATATTTTCCCCCTCAGTACAAAAGCTATATTTGTATAGTGAGTGCCATAACTTATTTATAAACTCTGTTTCATTTTATGTATTATATATATAACCATAGCTATATATAAAGCATCAGCTATATACTTAAGATTACTGATGGTGAAATAATTTGTTTGAAAAGTTACCTTATCTAAGCATGTCATAAATATTAAATAAACCTTTGACTATAACAAACTGCATGACAACTTAGAAAAGTATGAAACCTTTGTATTCATGCATATGAGTGCATCTATTAATACATCTTTCAGTTGTGTGGGATCAAGTTATAGAACCAGGTATGTTATCATAATCTTATTTATATTTAATACAAATTTACTTTGAATCTCCTTGTTTTGATTTGTTTGCTATTTGTTATATGTATTCCATAAGTAATTTCTTCAAACAATGTAGATGGTTGGTTTCTTTTCAAATCCTAAAACCTGTTCCTGTAACTTTTAATTTTGATGTAATTCAAAATTTATACCAAAGATTCAGGAGTAGTAAAGGAATTCTTATATTCTCTACCCAGATTCAGCCGTTGTTCACATTTTGCCCAATTTGCTTTATCATTCTCTCTCTCTCAATATATTTATATTCAAATTTCTTCAATTGTCCTGATAATGCCCTTTATACCTGTTGGTTATCATTGTCCAGGATCTAATCCAGGGTCTTTCAGTGCATTCAGTTGTCATCTCTTTTTGGTCTCCTTCCATCTGGAACACTTCCTCAGCCTTTCTCTGGGAACTTTGACCTTGACACTTTGAAAGATAATAGACAATTATTTTGTAGTGTCCCTTAATTTGGGTTTTCTATTGTTTCCTCATCCTGAAATCTTTTTTATTTACCCATACGGACAACATATTAGACAGTTATGAAGAGAATGTTGAATCACAGTGCTATACTCTGTATATTTTTAAACACCTAAAAATACAATGATAACTTATTAAAACCACAACTAGAGTGGACGAGTTTAACTTATTTTAGGTTTGACATTTCAAGAAAATTAAATATGTAATAGAGTTGAAACTTCATTTGGAGGAAAATTAAGAGCCTTAAATAATTTTATTTAAAAAAATGCAGATAAAGTATTTTTTTTTTAATTTAAAAAGCTATGAAATCAAAATTAATGAATGGAGCAGTAGACATCATGTATCCAAATGCTGAAACCAAAAAATAAAATAATTTAAAGGTACATTAAGAAAATAACAAAAAATAAAAAGAATAAATAAAACCAAAATATAGTCAAATAAACTAGATAAACCACTGGTCAACTTGGTTAAAAACAAAAACAAATAACAAAGAAAAAAACAATAAAATAAATCAAAAAAATAAAAATAAAATAATAAGGAAATAATAAAGAATATTACATGTAACATACAACATTATGTCAATGAATGTAAAATTTTAGAGGAAATTGATGATTAATCTAGAGAAGTATAAATATCAAATTTGGACTCAATAAAAGGTAGAAAACCTGAGAAGATCAGTAACATCAGAAAATACATTAGAAATCCATATTGTAAAGTGTCCCAGTGAGGGTGACTTTACCACTGAATTGTAGCTAATCTTCAGTAGAATAATTTCTATTCTATTTCTATTACAAAGATCATAGAAAATTATAAGTAGCTACTAAACTGAAGTAAGAACCAAGCATAACAATACTAAAATACCAAAAAACAAATTTAATTTAACAATTTAATTTGTAACTATAGTTGAAAAAAACCTAAATAAAATATTAGCAAAAAGAAAAGCAGTAAATTCCAAGAATAATGCCCAACACCAAATATAGTTTATTCAAGGAATGAATTAAGTTTGTCTTTATGAAATAAATCAAAATATATTGGGCTTCCCTGGTGGCGCAGTGGTTGAGAGTCCGCCTGCCGATGAAAGCGACACGGGTTCGTGCCCCGGTCCAGGAAGATCCCACATGTCGCGGAGCGGTTGGGCCCGTGAGCCATGGCCGCTGAGCCTGCACGTCCGGAGCCTGTTGCTCCGCAACGGGAGAGGCCACAACAGTGAGAGGCCCACATACCGCAAAAAAAAAAAAAAATATATATATATGTATATATATTAGTATACTCATAAAATTATGAGAGAAAAATATCAATGCAATTATAAAAATATACTTTAAAGATCTATTTCATACATTTTAGTAAATCACTAATAATTTAAAAATCTAAGTAAAATGGGAATAGAAGTTATCAATTAAATGTGTGCAGTCAATATAACAAGGAAAGTTACCTACATTAAATATTGAAATTATTAACAGATTTTAGGAACAGAATGTGAATGTCCTCTTACCATTATTATTTAAAATTAGACAGTAGGAAAATTAAATAAACATTATGAAAATAAGAGTTGTAAAAAAATCACTTATAATTGCACAGTAAGAAAATCCAAGATATTTAACAACAAATAATCATCTTTTAATGGGAGATAATTTTAATTAAATAGAAGGAAAATACATAACAATGAATAGCTTTTTATTAAAACACCTTGCTTGTTTATAAATGTAATCAGGAACATGTCCTATTTTTTATAATCAAACAACACTAAGCATGTAGAAGTAAACTCAAAAATAAAAGTAAGTTACTTGCATGAGTCACACCATGAAATTTTACTGAAGGACATAAAATTTAATCAGGAAGTGATGTACAATTTTTTAGAGTGGAAGAAATACCAGAATACTTCAGCTTTCACAAATAGCTCTATACATTAAATGCATTTCCAATAAGAATTCCTTTATAAAACTGGGTAAAATAATTTTAAGAGTTTACATGCTTAAAAATAGTCATTTGAGAACTGCCAAGTTTGTTTTGAAGAAAAGAAGACAAGGGAGAGAGGACTCAAGTAGAACATATTATTAAAGTATGCAACAATCTATTATAAGAATTGGCAGAACAGGCTACTAGATTAGTGCAAATGGATAAAGTATAGAAACAGATGGATATTTGTAACCATCTATATATACAAGAAAAATATATCTACACACATATATATATAATGTTAGATAAATTATTTATTATATAAAGTGGAATATCTCTAACATTATCCAAACAAGCAAACAAAGAACAAAACAAAACATGTGGATTCGGAAGGAGAGCAAACAATATCACCCATAACCCACAGCTACAGATACTTTGGAGACAATGATTTCTAAACAAATTATTTTTCAGGTAAATGGACCTTCTGAGACCAGCCATGTTAACTCTAGTGCCCACACAGAACCAGAATGGCAGATTGGGATGGTGTGGAAAAGGGAAGAAAGGTACTAGTCAAGGTGGGAAATAGTGAAAGTAATTCCAATACCATTGAGTCAGGCTCCTAGATCTTGGAAATTTGGAAAGAAACAGGCTTGAAAAGTGCATGGACCAGTGGTGGCTGTGTTGGAAAAGCTCCATCTCAGTAATAAAGTGAAGCACCTGGTAATAGGAAATATCCCTTAGAGAACTGGTGGTGAAGGAAAAAACAACAACAACAACAACAGAAGTAGGACAGTATGAATGAATCAGAAGGATGGATATATTAGTTTCTAAGAACCATTCCTCACTAAAAAGAATCAGGGCTCCTTGGAGAAATGGCTACTTCATAGACCAGGAAATGAAAAGTATTATGTAACATTGGGTCATCTTATGTCAGAAAGCAAGGAAAAATTCAAAAACTAGCAATGAAGGCATGCCAAAAGACAAAGAGGTCAAGCCTAAAGGGCCTCCTATGGGCTAAATCTGGAACATTTAAATAACAACAACATTAGTAAGTTGTTATCATTTTTGTAATTGATTATAAAGAAATAAATAAAAACCCATGAGTCCTTTGTGTGTGCGTATGTGTGTCTGTGTGTATGTAAGAGGGAGTATGAAAGAGAGACAGAGAGAGAAATGGATGCTAAAACCAATGATTAAAGTGTTTCAGAAACTAAAAGTTTGAACAGTGCCAAAGCCACTCCATAGATTATCTGAGAATTGCAAAGGGGAAAAATAAATGGGCCTTTCCTTAGAAAGATCTGATTACCATTTTCTTTGAAATAAAGTGATCAAATTTCACATCACTAATAGCTGAATTCTGATTCAGGAAAAAAAACTATGAATTTTGAGAATAAAAGGAGAAATTTAATATAGATTGATGTAGATGGTATTAGGGAAAAATTATTGATGTTCTAAATGGAGCAACTGATTGAATGAACCACTGAAAGTTTTTGTATTTTTAGGAGATGTATGTAAAGTATTTTGGTGTAAAGTGTCAAGATTTATGTAACACTTTTTTTTTTTATGCAACACTTTTAAATGGTTCAGCAAGTACAATAAAGATGGATAAAGAAAATATAGTAAAATATTAATAGTTATTAAATGTAGACCTTTTGTATAAGAGGGATCATAGTATTATTATTACTTTTAAATTTAAGGTATACAATTTTTTTGATAAGAAGTGTTGGAAAAATTAACAGGTAAATAGAAAATTAAGAAAAATTGTATATTCTTGAGTTGTGAAAACTAAATATTAGGGAACATCTAGGTAAAATAGTCATATAAAATTATATAAATTAAATTATTCATATGCTAAACAAAGTGAAATATAGACATAATAAGCCAGGAGTTAAATTCAAAAAAAATAAAGAAAATTTTTGAAAATTTATTAAAAATATAGATTCCAATAAAAAAATAGTTTACAAATTGGTAGTTCACACACAAAAAATTTAAAAATAGCAAAAAATCATATTAGAAAACAGGTCAAAATCACTGGTATTTAGAGAAATGAAAATTAAAACAGTAAAAACTACCACTTTTTAAAAATCTTTTAATGCTATTTTTTATTGAAGTAAAATTGACAATATATGATATTAATTTCAGGCGTACAACACAGTGATTTCAAATGCTTATGCATTAAAAAAAGGTCACCATTATAAGTCTAGTTCCCATCCATTATCATACAAAGTTATTACAATATTAATGACTATATTTCCTATGCTATTCATTACATCCCCATGACTTATTTACATTATAAATGAACATTTGTACCTCTTAATCTCTCTAACCTAGTTCCTTTATCCTTCAGAGACATGAAGTGTTTGCCTCTTACTTCACTTAGCATAACACTCTCTAGCTGTCATAAAAGGTGATTTTATTATTTTTATGCCTGAGTAATATTCCATTTGTGTGTGTGTGTGTGTGTGTATGTGTGTTTGTGTGTACCATCTTCTTTATCCATTCATCCATTCATGGGCACTAGGGTTGCTTGGTTTCATGTCTTTGCCACTATAAATAATGCGGCAATGAACATAAGTGTGCATATACCTTTTTGAGTTAGTGTTTTTTTCTTTACATAAATCCTAGATCATATGGTAGTGCTACTTTAAAATTTTTGAAGAACCTCCATACTGTCCTCCACAATGGCCATACCAATCTACATTCCCACCAACAGTGCATGAGAGTTTACTTTTCTCTGCATCCTCATCAACACTTGTTATCTGTTGTCCTTTTTTTGTTGTTGTTGTTAGTTTCTGCTTTATAACAAAGTGCATCAGTTATACATATACATATGTTCCCATATCTCTTCCCTCTTGTGTCTCCCTCCCTCCCACCCTCCCCATCCCACCCCTACTACTTTTTTTTTGAACTCTTGTATTAGTGATTATTTTAAAGACTGATATCATTCACTGCTTTTAGGTGTATGAGGGAAGAAAAACAGTTATGCGTTGCTGGTAGAAGTATATATTGGAACAAACTTTGGGGAAAAAAATATGCCAGTATCCACTAAAAGTACATTTTGCTACAAAACAAACAAACAGTAACACTGCCAGATTATTGTATTTATACAAGGATATTTATTGAAGCATGTTATTTAACTAGAAATAACCTGGATGTCAAATGATATGGAATTGTTAAATAAATTGTGCTACATCTGTAGTTAGAAAATGAAGCAGTTAGTTTATTTAAACTAATTAAATAAATTAGTTTGTTACTCATACATTGACCTAGAAATATGTCTATAACACATTATTCAGCAGTGGATAATTCTGTTTTTGCAAAATATAAAAATTAAAAAAAGGAAAACAAACCATATGTGTGCATCTATATCTAATCTATATTATCTATATCTACCTCTATAACTATATACAAGGTTACAAAATAAGTTTGAAAGCAAAAATGCAAACTGCTAACACTGCTCAGCATACCTCAAGGTAGAGGCAAAGGAAAGGAGGGGGAAGGTAAGACTACTGACACAACTTATATCTGTAGTCCATGAATTGTAACAAATGTATTCTTTTTCTAATTAAAAAATAAAAATAAATTAAAAAAAACCTTAACAATAGCAACAAAAGAAATTGCTGTCAAATTTATTATATCTATTCAGGTACAAATTATTTTCTAATGTGCAGAAATTTGACTGTAGGCATATAGCAAACAGAAAGAATTTATGAATCTTTTCATATAAAATTAATGATGGGTTATAATGTGTGCTCTTTTTACTTTAAAAGAAAGTATCACAAGGTGATACTTTATTACTATGCCATTTTAATTGCTACATCTCTGTGTGCTTTATTCTGAATATTTTTGGTTTTGAATTTTTGACCATAGGCAATTTCATTATGAATTAGGGTTCCCTTTCATAGATTAGAAAATGTTACAAATCAAAAGGATAAATTATAAACACAATGAATTATAACTTGAACTCTTAAATTTTCTCATATTTCTCTCTTTATCCTGGTGGAACAAAGTGAACACTCAATAAGTTAGTGTGAAATGAATAAATGAAAGAAAGAACTGCAATTTTTCTTAGAAAGACGTTTCAGAGAAAGAAGTTTACTTCAATTATTAAATCAGAGAAGTCAGGAAGCGAATTATCTCTTTAAGGCTAAAGCATAAAATGTTTTGAAAATGCCTAGAAAAACACTATGTTATAATATCTTATAAAAAACTAAATAGTAAATACAATTTATAGGATTAGTAGTCCTCAAATCCCACAATAAAAACATTAGAATAACATTGTAAAGATAATAATTATATGGAAATCTTTCTTTTTTAAAAAATTTACTTTTAGTTATTTATTTTTGCGTTGGGTCTTTGTTGCTGTGTGAGGGCTTTCTCTAGCTGTGGCCAGTGGGGTCTTCTCATTGCGGTGGCTTCTCTTGTTGTGGAGCATGGGCTCTAGGCACGCAGGCTTCAGTAGTTGTGGCACACGGGCTCAGTAGTTGTGGCTTGTGGGCTCTAGAGCACAGGCTCAGTAGTTGGGGCTCATGGGCTTAGTTGCTCCCCAGCATGTGGGATCTTCCTGGACCAGGGCTCAACAGTGGCAGGCGAATTCTTAACCACTGTGCCACCAGGGAAGCCCTGGAAATCTCTTATCCCAGGCCTATTTATCCACCTCCTATTCTTGATCTTCAAGACCCTTCAGAGATGCAAATCTGTTCTGTAAAGCTTCTCTTGCCCATGAGGTTTGTAAGCTATTCTTGGTTTCCTTCTTCACTTGGGTGTAATATACACAAGATATATGAATCTGTGGTGAGGCACAAACATTCAGTCTATAGCACTGACTCTACTGCTTCCCTCTTATAAGGACACTTGTGATTATATTGGGCCCATCAAGATAATCCAGACTTATCTCTCAAGATCCATAATTTAATCACTTCTGCAAAGTTCTTTATGTCATTTAAGTAATGTATTTACAGGGTGTTGTATTATGGTCTCCAAAGAAACAGAACCAATAAGGTGTGTGTAGTGTGTGTGGTATGTATGTGTGTGTGTGTGTGCATATGTATATAAGGAATTGGCTCACATAAGTATGGAGACTGAAAAGTCCCAAGGTCTAGCAAGTTGGAGCCTGAGGAATGCCAATGGTATAGTTCCAGTCAGTGTCTGACGGCCTGAAAACCAGGATAGCAGATGGTATAAGATCCAGTATGAATCTCTATCTCAAGGCAGGAGAGGACCCATGACCCAGCTGTAAGACAGTCAGGCAGAGAGAAGGAATTCTCCCTTAATCAATCTTTTGTTCTCTTCTGGCCTTCAGCAGATTGGATGAGGCTCTTCCACATTGGGGAGGACAATCTGCTTTACTTGTTAATCTCATTCAGAAACACCCTCACAGACACACCCAGAATAATGTTTAAACAAGTATCTGGGTACCCCATGGCCCAGTTAAGTACACATAAAATTAACCATCACAGATGTGGACATTTTTGGGAGACCATTTCCAGCCTACCACAATTCCTATAAGCACAAAACGTGCTCTAGCATAATTATCTTAACAAGTTTATTGATGCCACACTCTCCTCCAGTTTACTCCATATTTCTCTACATCTTTTCCCATGTTAACTTGAAAGAATTCTGTATTTTCTCTCAACCTTATAACTCCTTTCTCCACTAAATCCTTCTTAAATGGAATTTGAGCCCCTCCATTTCACTTAGTCATCTTACATCAGGGTAAAAATGACCTTCATGTTGCCGTATGTAATGACCATTTCTCTGCTCTGGTTTTACTAAAAATCACAAACTGCTGCCTCAAACTTTCCCTTCTTGGTCTCTATAAGGGTAACTTCTCAGACAGACACACATATTTGAATGAATGAATGGCTGAATTTTATTACTATTTGTAGGATATCACTATCAAATTTTTGTCTAATAGATATACTAAAATTAGAGTTATAGTAATCAAAGGATACAGATCTCATTTATGGTGATGTTGCATTTTACTACAACCAAGACTAATTAAAAACTGGTTCCAGAAAAGAGTTTATGCCAAATTAAAATAGATTCTAATGATGGAGTAGCCAATAGAGAATGATTATCAATAGATAGGTAGATAGATAGAGACATAGATATAGATAGATAAACACAGGTACATATATAATATAATACACATATATATATATGCTTATATGTACATTTATCTTGATTTTTTTAAATAAAAAATTTTGGAATATGATCTAACATCATCATATAAGAATACTTTTCTAAAATTACTTTAAATTTATTCAATTCTTGAAAACTAATTTTTTTGTATGCCTACATTTGTTCCTGAAATAATATTCATTAAGGGCTAAGGTTATAGATACTTAAAATTTTATCTAATTTAAATTTTTGGAAAGATTAAGTCTTCTGACAGTTCAGGTTATAAAATAACCACACTTTTTTTTTTTTTTTTTTTTTGCGGTACGCGGGCCTCTCACTGTTGTGGCCTCTCCCGTTCCGGAGCACAGGCTCCGGACGCACAGGCTCAGCGGCCATGGCTCACGGGCCCAGCCGCTCCGCGGCATGTGGGATCTTCCCAGACCAGGGCACAAACCCGTGTCCCCTGCATCGGCAGGCGGACTCTCAACCACTGTGCCACCAGGAAAGCCCCACACTTTTTTTTTTTTAAATAGATGTTCAAACTGTCAAGAAAAATTTGTGTCTGATCTTCCATGGGTTAAAGTCATAATGAGAATTTCTGCAATTAACAAGGAGTAAAAAGTTGAAGTTTTAAATTGTTACCAGTACATAGTGATCATTATAATGCGCAAAGAAGAACATACAAAACTGAATCTTGTCAAATAAAGATGTTCTGAGTGCTTTATATCATGGAATGTTTAGGAAAAAATTTTAATTTGTGCCTTTTCTTATTAGAATTTGCAAAATATTGAATGGGGAGAGTAATTCAATTAAAGTTATTTGAAACAGCAGGAGGAAAGTAAAATATTTAAACTAGAGATATATTTTACAAATAATAATTTGATTTAATATAAGGTATAGTTTAATATTGCAAATGTATAAATACAAGCAGGAGATGTGGATTTTAATTTTATCTTCTCTAAGGGCTACAGGTCTATGCAGTGGTTCTCTAAATATGGTCCATTGACGTCTAGGGAATCCTGAGGCCCCTTTAAAGGATATATAAGGTGACATCAAAACTGTTTTCCTTAGCACATACTAAACCAGTGGTGCTAAACTCTACTAGTAGTCACTACGTTCTTTATTGCTATGTTCTTGCCGAAATGCATCCTGGCAGGCACAAGCACAAACAAACACATACTCACACACTCTCACACACACATGTATGTACACACAGTGACACCAGTTACACTTAAGAATTTTCTTTATGAAGCAGTAAAAGTTATAAGACCTCAACCCCTAACATATTTCTGTGTGATGAAACGGGAAGTACATATAAAGCACTTCTGCTGCTGAACAAAGTACATTGTTTACTCAATGAAAATTACTATGTGATTGTACTGCAAGCTGTACTAGCCACCTTTTTCAAGGAATGCTCTTTTTGGAAAACACAACCGATGGACAAAACATGGCTATTTGGCAGATGTTATCTCATTGTCAGGGAGGAGGAAATTTTTCCCTTCTACCCCTCTCGAGTCCTTGTGGCTGATTAATACTAAAATTGTCACAAAACAGGTTAACAGAAGGAAAAAAAATTTAATTTATGCACATGGAGGACTCATAGACATGAGACCAAAGAAGTGGCCAAAGCAGATGTCATTTATTTATTTAAAAAAATTTTTAAACATCATTATTGGAGTATAATTGCTTTACAATGGTGTGTTAGTTTCTGCTTTATAACAAAGGAACTCAGCTATACATATACATATATCCCCATATCTTCTCCCTCTTCCGTCTTCCTCCAACCCCTCTGGGTGGTCACAAAGCACCGAGCTGATCTCCCTGTGCTATGCAGTTGCTTCCCACTAGCTATCTATTTTACATTTGGTAGTATATATAAGTCCATGCCCCTCTCTCACTTTGTCCCAGCTTACCCTTCCCTCTCCCCGTGTCCTCAAGTCCATTCTTTATGTCTGCGTCTTTATTCCTGTCCTGCCCCTAGGTTCTTCACAACCTTTTTTTTTTTAGATTCCATACATATGTGTTACCATATGGTATTTGTTTTTCTCTTTCTGACTTAACTTCACTCTGTATGACAGACTCTAGGTCCATCCACCTCACTACAAATAACTCAATTTCATTTCTTTTTATGGTTGAGTAATATTCCATTGTATATATGTGCAACATCCTCTTTATCCATTCATCTGTCAATGGTTACTTAGGTTGCTTCCATGTCCTGGCTACTGTAAATAGAGCTACAATAAACATTTTGGTACATGATTCTTTTTGAATTATGGTCTACTCAGGGTATATGCCCAGTAGTGGGATTGCTGGGTTGTATGGTAATTCTATTTTTAGTTTTTTAAAGAACCTCCATACTGTTCTCTAGAGTGGCTGTGTCAATTTACATTCCCACCAACAGTACAAGAGGGTTCCCTTTTCTCCACACCCTCTCCGGCATTTATTGTTTATAGATTTTTTGATGATGGCCATTCTGACTGGTGTGAGGTGATACTTCATTGTACTTTTGATTGACATTTCTCTACTGATTAGAGATGTTGAGCAATCTTCCATGTGTCTGTTGGCAATCTATATATCTTCTTTGGAGAAATGTCTGTTTAGGTCTTCTGTCCATGTTTGGATTGGGTTGTTTGCTTTTTTGATATTGAGCTGCATGAGTTGCTTGTAAATTCTGGAGATTAATCTTTTGTCAGTTGCTTCATTTGCAAATATTTTCTACCATTCTGAGGGTTTTCTTCTCGTCTTGTTTATGGTTTCCTTTGCTGTGCAAAAGCTTTGAAGTTTCATTAGGTCCCATTTGTTTATTTTTGTTTTTATTTCCATTTCTCTTGGAGGTGGGTCAAAAAGCATCTCGCTGTGATTTATGTCATAGAGTGTTGTGCCTATGTTTTCCTCTAAGAGTTGTATAGTGTCCAGCCTTACATTTAGGCCTTTAATCCATTTTGAGTTCATTTTTGTGTATGGTGTAAGCGAGTGTTCTAATTTCATTCTTTTTCATGTAGCTGTCCAGTTTTCCCAGCACCACTTATTGAAGAGGCTGTCTTTTCTAAATTGTATATTCTTGCCTCTTTTATCAAAAGTAAGGTGACCATATGTGCGTGGGTTTATCTCTGGGCTTTCTATCCTGTTCCATTGATCTAGCTCTGTAGTATAGTCTGAAGTCAGGGAGCCTGATTCCTCCAGCTCCGTTTTTCTTTCTCAAGATTGCTTTGGCTATTCAGGATCTTTTGTGTTTCCATACAAATTGTGCAGTTTTTGTTCTAGTTCTGCGAAAAATGCCATTGGTAGTTTGATAGGGATTGCACCGAATCTGTAAATTGCTTTGGGTAGAAAAGTCATTTTCACAATGTTGATTCTTCCAATCTAAAAACATGGTATATCTCTCCATCTGTTTCTATCATCTTTAATTTCTTTCATTAGTGTCTTATAGTTGTCTGCATACAGGTCTTTTGTCTCCTTAGGTAGGTTTATTCCTAGGTATTTTATTCTTTTTGTTGCAGTGGTAAATGGGAGTGTTTCTTTAATTTCTCTTTAAGATTTTTCATTACTAGCATATAGGAATGAAAGAGATTTCTGTGCAGTAATTTTGTATCCTGCTACTTTACCAAATTCATTGATTAGTTCTAGTAGTTTTCTGGTAGCGTCTGTAGGATTCTCTATGTATAGTATCATGTCACCTGCAAACAGTGACAGTTTTACTTCTTCTTTTCTGACTTGCATTCCTTTTATTTCTTTTTCTTCTCTGATTGCTGTGGCTAAAATTTCCAAAACTATGTTGAATAGGGGTCGTAAGAGTGGGCAACCTTGTCTTGTTCCTGATCTTAGTGGAAATGGTTTCAGTTATTCACCATTGAGAACGATGTTGTCTGTGAGTTTGTCATATATGGCCTTTATTATGTTAAGTTCCCTCTATGCCTACTTTCTGGAGGGTTTTTATCATAAGTCAGTGTTGAATTTTGTCGAAAGCTTTCTCTGAATTTATTGAGATGATCATATGGTTTTTATCCTTCAATTTGTTAATATGGTGTATCACATTGATTGATTTGTGCATATAAAGAATCCTTGCATTCCTGGGATAAACCCCACTTGATCATGGTGTATGATTCTTTTTATGTGCTGTTGGATTCTGTTTCCCAATATTTTGTTGAGGATCTTTACATCTATGTTCATCAGTGATATTGGTTTGTAGTTTTCTTTTCTGTGACATCTTTGTCTGGTTTTGGTATCAGGGTGATGGTGGCCTCGTACAATGAGTTGGGGAGTATTCCTTGCTCTGCTATATTTGGAAGAGCTTGAGAAGGATAGATATTCGCTCTTCTCTAAATGCTTGATAGAATTCACCTGTGAAGCCATATGGTCCTTGGCTTTTGTTTGTTGGAAGATTTTTTGTCACAGTCTCAATTTTAGTGCTTGTGATTGGTCTGTTTATATTTTCTATTTCTTCCTTGTTCAGTCTTGGAAAGTTGTGCTTTTCTAAGAATCTGTCATTTCTTCTAGGTTGTCCATTTTATTGGCATATAGTTGCTTGTAGTAATCTCTCATGATTCTTTGTATTGCTACAGTGTCCATTGTTACTTCTCCTTTTTCATTTCTAATTCTATTGATTTGAGTCTTCTCCCTTTTTTTCTTGATGAGTCTGGCTAATCGTTTTTCAATTCTGTTTATTTTCTCAAAAAACCAGCTTTTAGTTTTATTGATATTTCCTATTGTTTCCTTTATTTCTTTTTCATTTATTTCTGATCTGATCTTTATGATTTCTTTCCTTCTGCTAACTTTGGGGTTTTTTTTGTTCTTCTTTCTCTAATTGCTTTAGGTGTAAGGTTAGGTTGTTTATTAATCTTGGTTGTTGGGTTTCCCCTTTCTTAACTTTAAATATATCCTGCCCCTCCCTTCTGGCTTGCTGAGTTTTTGCTGAAAGATCAACTGTTAACCTTATGGGGATTCCCTTGTATATTATTTGTTGCTTTACCCTTGCTGCTTTTTTTTTCTTTGTATTTAATTTTTGATCGTTTGATTAATATGTGTCTTGGCATGCTTATCCTTGGATTTGGCCTATATGGGACTCTCTGCATTTCCTGGACTTGATTATTTCCTTTCCAATTTTAGGGAAGTTTTCAACTATAATCTCTTCAAATATTTTCTCAGTCCCTTTCTTTTTCTCTTCTTTCTCTGGGAACCTTATAATTCGAATGTTGGTGCATTTAATTTTGTCCCAGAGGTCTCTGAGACTGTTCGAAATTCTTTTCATTCTTTTTTCTTTATTCAGCTCTAAGGTAGTTCTTTCCACTGTTTTATCTTCCAGGTCACGTATCCATTCTTCTTCCTCAGTTATTCTGCAATTGATTCCTTCTAGAGAATTTTTAATTTCATTTATTGTGTTGTCCATCATTGTTTGTTTGCTATTTAGTTCTTCTATGTCTTTGTTAAACGTCTCTTGTATTTTCTCCATTCTATTTTCAAGACTTTGGATCATCTTTACTATCATTATTCTGAATTGTTTTTCAGGTAGACTGCCTATTTCCTCTTCATTTGTTTTGTCTGCTGGGTTTTTACCTTGTGCCTTCATCTGCTGTGTGTTTCTCTCTCTTCTCATTTTGCTTAACTTATTGTGTTTGGGGTCTCCTTTTCACAGTCTGCAGGTCCATAGCTCCTGTTGTTTTTGGTGTCTGTCCCCAGTTGGTAAGGTTGGTTCAGTGGGTTGTGTAGGCTTCCTGGTGGAGGGGACTGGTGCCTGTGTTCTGGTGGATGAGGCTGGATATTGTTTTTCTGGTGGGCAGGGCTGCATCTGGTGTTGTGTTTTGGGGTGTCTGTTACCTTATTTTGATTTTAGGCAGCCTCTCTGATAATGGGTGGGGTTGTGTTCCTGTCTTGCTAGTTGTTTGGCATAGGGTGTCCAGCACTATAGCTTGCTGGTCATTGAGTGGAGCTGGGTCTTAGCATTGAGATGGAGATCGCTGGTAGAGCTTTTGCCATTTGATATTACGTGGAGCTGGGAGGTCTCTGGTGGACCAGTGTCCTGAACTTGGCTCTCCCACCTCAGAGCCACAGGTCTGACACCCAGCTGGAGCACCAAGACCCTATCAGTCACATGGCTCAGAAGAAAAGGGAGAAAAAAAAAAAGAAAGAATAAAATAAAATAATTAAAATAAAAAATAATTATAAAAATAAAAAATTAAAAAGTCATAAAAAAGAAAAAAAAAAGAAGAGAGCAACCAAACCAAAAAACGAATCCACCAATGATAACAAGTGCTAAAAACTATACTAAAACACAAGAACAACAACAACAACGCCCCCCCAAAAATAAAGAGACCAACAGAACCCTAGGACAAATGGTAAAAACAAAGCTATACAGACAAAATCACACACAGAAGCGTACACATACACACTCAACAAAAGAGAAAAAGGGAAAAAAATATATATATATATCATTGTTCCCAAAGTCCACCTCCTCAATTTGGGATGATTCGTTGTCTATTCATGTATTCCACAGATGCAGGTTCATCAAGTTGATTGCGGAGATTTAATCTGCTGCTCCTGAGGCTGCTGGGAGAAATTTCCCTTTCTCGTCTTTGTTCACACAGCTCCTGTGGTTCAGCTTTGGATTTGGCCCCACCTCTGTGTGTAAGTCGCCTGAGGGCATCTGTTCTTTGCTCAGACAGGACGGGGTTAAAGGAGCAGCTGATTCGGGTGCTCTGGCTCACTCAGGCCGGGGAGAGGGAGGGGCGCAGAGTGTGGGGCGGGCCTGAGGCAGCAGAGGCCAGCGTGACGTTGCAGCACCCTGAGGCGTGCCATGCGTTCTCCCGGGGAAGTTGTGCCTGTATCACAGGACCCTGGCAGTAGTGGGCTGCAGAAGCTCCCGGGAGGGGAGGTGTGGATAGTGACCTGTGCTCGCACACAGGCTTCTTGGTGGCGGCAGCAGCAGCCTTAGCGTCTCATGCCCGTCTCTGGGGTCTGCGCTGTTAGCCGCGGCTCGCGCCCGTCTCTGGAGCTCCTTTAAGCGACGCTCTTAATCTCCTCTCCTTGCGCACCAGGAAACAAAGAGGGAAGAAAAAGTCTCTTGCCTCTTCGGCAGCTCCAGACTTTCTCCCGGACTCCCTCCCAGCTAGCTGTGGCGCACTAGCCTTCTTCAGGCTGTGTTCACGCCGCCAACCCCAGTCCTCTCCCTGCTCTCTGACCAAAGCCCGAGCCTCAGCTCCCAGCCACACCCATCCCGGTGGGTGAGCAGACAAGCCTCTCGGGCTGGTGAGTACTGGTTGGCACTGATCCTCTGTGCGGGAATCTCTCCGCTTTGCCCCCCGCATCCCTGTTTCTGTGCTCTCCTCCATGGCTCCGAAGCTCCCCCGTCCACCACCACCCGTCTCCGCCCGAGAAGGGCCTTCCTAGTGTGTGGAAACCTTTCCTCCTTCACAGCTGCCTCCCACTGGTGCGGGTCCCATCCCTATTCTTTTTCCCTGTTTATTCTTTTGCCTACCCAGGTACGTGGGGAGTTTCTTGCCTTTTGGGAGGTCTGAGGTCTTCCGCCAGCATTCAGTAGGTGTTCTGTAGGAGTTTTTCCACATGTAGATGTATTTCTGATGCATTTGTGGGGAGGAAGGTGATCTCTGCGTCTTACTTTTCTGCCATCTTGAAGGTCTCTCTCACAGATGGGTTTTACATGTTTCAGACAAAGAAATAATAAATATTTGAGGAATTGATAAGACATAGAAACTTAGGTTTCTGGTGCTCAGTGAGTGAAGACTCCAGAGTTTGGAATTGGGCTAGTAAATTAAAAAATAACAAGGTGTCTTTATAGAGGCTGCTTGTCACAAATTCCCTAACTCTGCAATAAGGGTGTCCTTCTACTTCCAGATGCAAGGACTGCACCTTTCACATGAGAGATTTTATTTACTGCTTTCAGGGAAATGGAGAGGAGGGTCAGAGTGTCCCTCGTGTATTGGCGATTTCTTAGGTAACTTTAATACAAAATAATCAATATGCCATTGTGGCATGTTTTGGGGTGTCCTGCATTGAGGTCCAACATCATCAACAAGCACAGTGAGCCTGTCACTGTGAGAAAATGACTGATAGCGTTTGTTGCTGAGAAGGGAAAACTCACTTTTCCTGTGTTTCCCCTTACTCTCACACTTCTCCCCCATTCACAACACTTCTGATACCAGATCTTCGGGTTTTTTAACCACACGAAGCAGTTCTCTGTGACTCCACCTCGGTGCCCTACAATTTAACTCAATTCTGACACTATCTACCTGGTGATAGCAACAGATTCCACAGGTTAAGGGCTGAGTCCCATGGGACTGCTTCCCCTCCTCAGATACCAATTGCAAGTGGTTAGGTCTCCAGGTTACCCACAACTTCTGTCTGACCTGACTATAAATCAGAGGTTCCCATCTCCTCGTCTCCCTTGAACACGATTATCTGCAAGAACAGTTCACAGAACTCAGGGAAACACTTACGTTTAACAACTTATTACATAATAAAGGATATAATAAAGAATACAGAGGAATAGCCGGATGACAAGATACAAAGAGGGAGTGCTGGGAAGGTCCTGAGCACTGGAACTTCTGTCTCTGTGGAGGTAGAGAGCATCACCCTCCTGGTAGGTACATGCATGTGTTTACTAACCTGGAAACTTTCCAAACCCCACACTATTAGGAATTTTATGGAGGCTTCATCATGTACGTATGACCAATTACTAACTCCATTTCTGGTCCTTCTCCTTTCTCTGGAGTATGGGGGATGGGTCTGACAATTTAAAATTTCTAACCCTGGTTTGGTCTTTCTGGTGACCACCCCAGAGTCACCTTGTTAGAACAAAAGACTCTCCTATCGCTCAGGAAATTCCAAGGGATTTAGGAGCCCTGTGTCAGGAACCTTGGTCAAAGACTAAATATTGAACAAAAGATGTTCCTAGTGCTCTTATCACTTAGGAAGTTACGAGGGTTTTAGGAGCTCTGTGCCTGAAACTGGAGTCAAAAATGTTAGAATGAAAGATTCTGCTTACACCCCTATTTTCAAGGATTTTAGGAGCCCTGTGTCAGGATAGATATATAGATCTGTATATATACATGTATATATATAATTTCTCACAGTTGCCATTGATAAAAATACAAAATTTGAAGCAAGAATTATAATTTTGGAAAAGTTGTATTTGCCAACCTGAACTTGACAACTTCCCAGCACATAGAGATTTTTCTGTTGAGGTCAGTGATGACATGAATAATTTTTTCATTGTGTAATGAAATGTCTTCTTTTAGAAAATCTATATGTCAGTGACAAATGAATGATGTTATAAATCCATGCATGGGTAAAATATCCATTTTAAGTTGAAGATAAATCAATGGATTTTAATATATGGTATGAAACTTTTTTTAGTATGGTTTCAGATTTCACATTGCAAGTAACTTTAAGAAAGTATTGTTGCATAGTTTTGGTGTAGTATCAAAGAAGAACATTCACATTTATTAACAATTCTATTTAAATATTCCTCTATTTTCAAAATATTTATACATGTGAGTCTTCACTTTATGCACTTCAACCCAAACAACATTTTACTCCATATTGAATGCAGTTGCAGATAAAAGAATCCAGCGTTTTTCTATAAAGGAATCCAGATAAAAGAAACCAGCTAAAAGACGCCAGAAATCAGGAAGATTTATTAAAATGTAGAAAGTGCCAATCTCACTTCTTTTGCTTTGAAAAGTATAATTATATTTCATAAAATATATATTATTTACATATCATTTAATGGATTCATTACTTGTAAATAATTGGTAAATATATATGTTTAAAATTTAAATCATTTTAAAATTTAAAAATTAGTTTTTATTTCCAATCTGCTAAATGTCAGTAAATATAACACATGTAAGTAAAAGCTCTTTGGGACGTTCAGTAATTTCAAAGAATATAAAAATTTCCTGAAAACAAAATGCTTGAGAGATACGTAGCTATAGCAGTAGTTTTAAGATTCTTTTGAAGTTTGACGCTTTTTTCCCCCCAACACAATCTTTCTTGAAATTGAAAGAAATTAAAGAGAGTGTGGAGCTGCTGTGCTGGAAGTGAGAATATCCTGGCAGCTAAATGGCCCTCACTATTACGTACATAATGGCTACTAATTAAATAGATATAAAATAGATAGAAAATACTGGGTTATATGGATATGTCTCATATACCCCTGTTCAAAAATGGTTAAACTGATTTGATGGCAAGGCTAGTACATGTAAGTGTGCATGGATTATATGAATTTATATGCATACTACATGCATTTGATTGCTGGATCATATTGATCTTTTGATCCACTGTAAATATGAAAAGGCAGTTATTCCACATCAGCCTGATTACAAATAGTTCAACCAAATTGTATATAGGCAGAATGAAACTGTCTAAGCACAGACAACCAATTGATGCAGGATTTACATTACTATTTTATCAAATACAAATACAACACACTTTCACTTCATGAAAGAGTAGTACACTAAAAGGATTCAGTTGGTAAAATGATTCAATTTTGAAACAATATGAAATTATTTCTTTTACTTACTATCAACATAATGCTTATCTTTTAAAGAATCAATTTTTGGGGGGGGTTCATTATGTTTTATTTTAACATTCTAGTTTTTTAAGTTCTTAATCAAGTTGTAAGTTTCTCACCAGAGACCTACAAATATATAGAATTCTAAGCATGGATTATAAAGAATACTCACAGAAGCATATAACTGGGTGATGTCTTGTACGATGTTGATGCAATGCTTTCTGTTGGCTCACGGAGGATTTTGCTCCACTGATTTGATGGCAGGTTGTCCTAGGTCGCATTTTAACAAGTTTCATTTCTGCTAACAGACGTGTTATCATTCTGTAGAGCTTTCTTCTCTGCACAGCATTTTCCAGAGGATGTGAGTGCAAGTGAGTGAGTGTATGTGTGTATAAAAATGCTACTCTTTTACCATGCTGAGTATTCAATAGGAAAGGTCATTTTTAGAAGCAGTCCCTTTAGTATTGATAGAACTGTCTGCTCTGGCTTGTTTCTCTCAAAATATTGGCTAATGGATGTCTACAGGTAATTTTTAAAATAGGGGCATTAGTCAGGGATTAGAGGGTTATAGCCTCCTTTACTTGTGTGAGAAGATGCCAGTCTGATGTGTGATGGATGGTCTTGTAAAATATTAGAAGTCTCGCTCTCGCTCTCTCTCTCTGTATGCAGTGTCTTTGACCATATAGGAAATAAAATCAATATATGAAGTAATATTGTGCATTTATCTATTAGAATAGCTTGTTGACCCAATATTCTTAAATGGTTTCTATGTAATAAATGCCACAAAGCAATAATAATAGTGTGATTTTCTAGTCTTTAGAATGGCAGTCGCATGACTGGTAATACTGTGTGGTTTGAGGTTGGAGTGGGAAGAGAGCTCTGCTAGTGCACCCTTCAGAGGAGACGTTGAGGGAGATTTCTTCTTAATGGGGTATTAGTGGTCGAATTGTGTGTCCCACCATTGTATATTAAAGTCCTGACCACCAGTACCTCAGAGTGTGAACTTAATTGGAAATAAGTCCATTTCAGGTGTAATTAGCACAGTTAAGCTGACTGTAGTAGGATAAGCCCCTGATCCAATATGACTAGTATCCGTGTAAGAGAGGAAAAGTGCCATGTGAAGACACAGAAACACACAGGAGGAAGATAATGTAAAGAGACAAGGGGAGAAGGCCACGTGAAGACGGAGGCAGAGATTGAAGTGATGCATATCCAAGCCAAGGAACACCAAGGATTGCCAGCTATCACCAGAAGCTACGAGAGAGGCTTGGAACAGATTCTCCCTCAGATTCTTCAGGAGGAACCAACCCTGCTGAACCTTGATTTCTCACTTCTAGCCTCCAGAGATTTGAGAAAATAAATTTCTGTTGTTTTAAGTCACCCAGTTTGTGGTACTTAACTATGTCAGCCCTCGAAAATTAATACACAGGGATTCTAAGGTTGTTGGTGTAGAAGGAGAAGTGGGGCACAAAATTTATCAAAATAATCATCAGTTAAGTTATAACTTCAACATAATCTTTTTGTGTGGATGAGCAGAGAGGGTCTTATGGAGATATGTTCCTCCAAAGAGCTCACAGTACTATTTGTATTAAAATTCACAAATATTGACCATTTCACTTTTATTTACATAGTTTTGCATAACATTTATATATTTTAAAAAATATTATGCAATGAGGCCACAGAGAAACTTATGTCACCTGCATATTTATTAAGTGATGGAATATATATAGTCTCCCGAGGCTGAGGGGAGAAATAAGTGCTAAGAAAAATAGCCAAAATTAACTTTGAATGGATAGTCATCAGGTCTTTTACAAGATGAACCAGAATAAAAGTGTGACATTAACATTCCATTATTCAAAAGTGGTAGATATTGAGAAATGTATTCACTTTTTCATAGGAATGGTAATCTCGCAATTGCCTTCTCCAAAAGATCACCAACCAGCACTGTGGCTCGGTGAGGAGAACCCTTTCTTCTAACAGTCTTTGCTTTCACCCATTAAACTGGATTTTTTCTGACTGGTGCATGCATGAGAGGGCACAACTTTGAAGGAATGGGAAAGAGTGTGAAAACATTCAGAGGCCAGAATTCTACTTCCACTTGAGAAGCTGTAAATGTAGAAAATACTTTTGAACTGAGGATAATCTTTGATTTTGTCATTATCATGGTGCTTGACTTACAGAAGTTGTTTAAATGAATAAGCGCGTTCTTTGAGTTAATTAATCTTTTTTATTATATAGGGCTGTCATTTTTTAAACTGTTTTGTGATTTAATCATCTTAATATTATTCTGAGAGGATGGTATTTATTATGAATAATTATTTAAGTCACCAGTGCTTCTTTCTATTCTCTATAGCAGAGCTGGATTTTCATTCACTTTTATTTCTGGCACTTTGATGAAGAAAATCTCACAGTCCTCTGGGAATACAGTAGAGATTACTTTTTAAGATTGTATAGATCTTAGAGAAAATATGAACATCCCATTTTTTGAGGACTTCACATTCTAAATATTAGAAAAAATGCTGAAATAAAGCTTGTAATTATAGATGGAGAGACACTCTGGAGATCATCCAATCCAGTCTATTTGCTTCACATTTTAGATAAGTGAACACAGTGGAGCTTCAAGAAGAATGCATGCAAACTATTTCCTGATTATCCAAGAAGTGGCAGGCTGTAGTCCAGGAAATTTACTACTATGATTCCAAGTAATTCTTAATAAAATTTAATTATCTGCAATTTATAAATGTGCGACCTGAAATTCAGAGAAGTTAAGTGACAGAGAAGTTAAGGTCATATAGAAGGTAAGGGCAAACCCAAAGTTTCCCGTTACTCCATACTATGATCATTATAAACATTTTAAAAAGTTGAAAAGTAAAAAAGATCAAAGTATCCAGTGAAACAACTCTTTCTATTATTTTTTTCCATCTGGATGCCTTCTTATTAATATTTAAATAGTTGTAAGCCTAGCAATATTTTAGTTTTTGTGTTCTGCATTTCCTTTTTTATCAACATACTATCATTTCTCTGTCTATACTCCTAAACTGGGATAGTCAATCTATTTGGAATGTTTTTTTAAATTTAAATAGGTATTTCATATCTATATCTATTTCATATCTATATCTATATCTTCTAGTGTGTTTCTTTATAGTATTCATTTATGGTTGAGATTAATGATGTCAAACATATGAATATACTTATGCTTTATATTATTTCCAAAATGATATCAATGATTTACAAAGCTATGAGTTCTGAACTCATTTTGCTAAATATTAAAGAATCTTTGGTATAGAGAGTTTATATATATATATTTCTAAATTCTAAGAACAAAATTATATTTTTAAATCTGTTTTGATTAGCTATAGTGTTCTTTATAACTTTCCTTTTCTCTAGCTAATTATTTCTTTTTTGTAAAAATACAAAAGCCTATCTTTTTTTCTTTTTCCAGTTTTATTGAGATATAATTTACATACAGCACTGTGTGTTAAGGTATACAGCATAATAATTTGACCTTCATATATCACAAAATGATTATCACAGTAAGTTTCTCATAAATAAAGAAATAGAAATTTTTTCTTGTAATTAGAACTCTTAGGATTTACTCTTAATAACATTCATGCATGATATTCAACAGTGTTAGTATCTACTGTGTTGTACAGTACATCCCTAGTACTTATTTATCTTGTAACCAGAAGTTTGTACCTTTTGACCACCTTCATCCAACTTACTCCCATCTCCCTCTGTCTTTGGTAAACACAAACTTGACCTCTTTTTTTGAGTTTGTTTTGATTGTTTTTGAAGTATAACTGACTTACAACACTATATTAGATCCTCTTACACAACATAGTGCTTTGGTATTTCTATATATTTCAAAATAGTCACCGTGATGCCAACTTAGAGTATGTCATCATTCAAAGATATTACATAATTGTTTACTATATTCTCCACATTGTCCATAGCAATCCCTCTATGTATGTATACATGATTATTTTAAGTTGCAGATCTCTTAAGTTCAAACACATTTTAGCAACCTTGCATTTTTATTCCCCTACCCTTTAGTGTATTTGATATCATATTTTACATCTTCGTTTTGTGTATCTCTTGACTATTTATTGTAGATATAGATGATTTTACTCCTTTTGTCTTTTTACCTTCCTAGTAACTTAATACATGACTGACTTACTACCTGTACTGTATATTTGCCTTCACTAAAGAGAATTTTTTTTCTTTCATAATTTTCATGCTTATAGTTGTGGTCTTTTTCACTTAGATAAGTTCCTTTAACATTTCTTGTAAACCTGGTTTAGTGGTGACCTTTTTTAGCTTTTGCTTGTCTGTAAAGTTTTGATCTCTCCTTCAAATTTGTACTAAAGCCTTGACAGGTAGAATATTTTTGGTTATAGTTTTTATTTTTTCCTTTCATCACTTTAAATATACTGTGCCCTTCTAGCCTGCAGAGCTTCTGTTGAAAAGTCAGCTTACAACTTTATGGGAGTTCCCTTGTATGTAACTTGATGCTTTTCCCTTGATGCTTTTAATATTCTTTTTTTATCTTTAATTTTTGTCATTTTAATTAGAGTGTCTCTTGGTGTTTTCCTCTTTGGGTTGATCCTGTTTGAGACTGTCTGTACTTTGTGGACCTGGATGTATGTCTCCTTTCCCAGGTTAGGGACGTTTTCAGCTATTATGTCTTCAAGTATGTTCTCTGCCCCTTTCTCTCCCTTTTTTCTTTCTGGGACCCCTATAATGTGAACATTGATGTGCTTGATATTGTCCTAGAGGCCTCTTAAACTGTCCTCATTTCTTTTTATTCTTTTTTTCTTTTTCTTTTCCACTTTGGGTGATTTTCCCTACTCTGTCTTCCAGCTCACTGATCCATTCTTCTGTATCATTTAATCTACTGTGGATTCCTTTCAGTGTATTTTAATTTCAGTTGTTGTATTCTTCATCTCAGTTTGGTTTTTTTTTATATTTTCTAAATTTTTGTTAAAGTTCTCACTGTGTTTTTTCATTCTTCTCCTGAGTTCTCTGAACATCTTTATGATCATTACCTTGAACTCTCTATAAGGTAAATTGCATATCTCCACTTCATTTAATTCTTCTTCTGTGGTTTTATTTTGTTCCTTCATTTGGAAGATATTCCTCTGTCCACTCATTTTGTATAATTTGCTGTTTTTATTTCTATGTACCTTGTAGGTTGGTTACATTTCCTGACTTTGGTGAAGTGTCCTTTTGTAGAAGATATTCTATGCATCCCAGCGGCACACTCCCCTCTGGTCATCGGAACTGTATGCTCTAAGGTTGCCCCCTATTTGGGCTGTGTGGGTCCTTCTGTTGTGGGGGATAATTATGTTGCAGTTTTGTAGGTGTGGCTGGCCCCTGGTCTGGTTGGTTGTCAGGTCCTGCCTTGTGCAGAGGTTTCCAGCCACTGGTTGGTGGGGACAGTTCTGCAGTGGGTGGATGTGGATCTGGGGATCCAGGATCTCATGTTGGCCTGCTGGTGGGTAGGCCCAATTCCTGACATGGCTGGCTGTGGATTCCAGGCTGTCCCAAAGCTGGTGTTGGTCTCCTGGTGAGAGGGTCTGGGGCCTAAGGAGTCCAGGATCTAGGGCCTGCTCACTGGCAGGAGGAGCTGAGTTCCTGGGTATCTGGGTACAGAGCCCTAGGGTTCCAGAGCTGGTGTTGGCCTGCTGTTGGGCAGGGCTGGAGCCCAGTGGATCCCAGTGCTGGTGCCAGCCTGCTGATGGGTGGTCTTGGTCCTGGTACAGGAGGTCACAAGGCTGTGGCAGTACTTGGGCTAGTGTCAGCTCACTGGTGTCTGGCATCAGGGCCCACAGGATTCCAGAGCTAGTTCTGGGGACTCGTCTTCCTGCTGCTGATCCCCCAGAAGGATGGGGAGCCCAATGTGTGGTTCAGACCACTTACTCCTTGGGGAGAACCTTTGCTATTGTAATTATCCTGCCATTTGTGGCTCACCCACCAGAGGGTATGGTCTTGACTATACAGTTTCTTCACCCTCCTACCTATCCCACCTTCGATTCCTTCTTTATATCTTTAGTTGTAGATGATCTTTTCTCTAGTATTCCAGTTTTTCTCATCAATAGTTGCTCTGCAAATAGTTGTAATTTTGGTGTGCCTGTGTGAGGAGATGAGCTCAGGGTCTTCTTGCTGCACCATCTTGCTCATTTTCTACTTAATTTTTTCAATGTATTTTTTTTCAGTCTATTGGGCACTTAAAGTTTTCCTAGCAACATAATACGTACCAGTTGTGATATAATTATTTTATATTACTTATCACGTTAACGTAATTATTAAGACTACCTTATGAGTTAGTCACTATTTTCTGTGTATTTATATTTCAAATTGAGATGTGATGGCATAGTCAGCATTTGAGTGCCACATTGCACGATATCAAATTTTGTTGTAATCCCTACTCTAAAAGCCTCCTTTTAATTTATACATGTAAATCAAGTATCTAGGCTGGCCTAGAGGGTCTTAGAGATCCCTGCGAAATTTATACATACTGTTATCTATGCCTCAAACAGTTACCAAGACCTATCAATAAATCTTCTAGGCTCTCTGAAGCATAAACATCAATAGTAATTTTGGTTTGTAATTTTATGGTAATACTAATCCT
Source organism: Monodon monoceros (assembly GCF_005190385.1). Classification (NCBI taxonomy): domain Eukaryota; kingdom Metazoa; phylum Chordata; class Mammalia; order Artiodactyla; family Monodontidae; genus Monodon; species Monodon monoceros. Next base: position 83,178,573 of record NW_021703777.1, on the reverse strand, counting down.
ATTTTGTTTCACTAGGAGAAATTTTTGAAGTTAGCATTAAGTTATTGTCTGAGGGGAAAAAAATGCACTGTGCTCTTGACATGTAAACTAGCAGCAGTGTATGCACCACATATTTGTAACTGACAGTACCTATGGCTCCATTTAGGTTTGATTCATCAGTCATGTCATCTTCTGAAAGTACTACAAATAGTGGCATAGCTGGAGTGTCTTTTGAGATGTCCTTTTACATTTCCATAAGGTTATTGTACATCCATTAATACAGATGACAAAGGAAGTGTCATCTGAGTTGAGTGAATGGATGCCAAGACACTAAAAGCCCCATTGTCTCAGATGAAGGGGCAAATGTGCAGCCTTCAGAAGTGGAAATTTCCAGTTCTCTATCTTATGTAGTCACACAGGATGCACATTGTCCTTACACATTTGTGAGAAAGAGGATCCTCAAGCACCAAATAACATGACATATATATCCAGACCTTGAAGTTAGCCCACATTAGTTTTCATCTGCTTCCAACTGATGGTCTCTCACATATAATAAATGTCAGTTGCTTAGGAGTGTGAAGCCACAATGGGCTTCCAGGGCCAAGAAAGGCTCCAAATAAGGTCATGCTTAGAAGAACATGGGAAAGATGTCAGAATTTTGTATGTGATGTTATAGCAGAATTGGTTTCATGAAAATGATGTGCTGGTTAAGAGTCACGTTTGAGTCAAACCAACTCTGGCAGAATAAGAATAAAAATAAAACTGAAAAAATATAGGATATTTGATGTCAGTGAACCTAATAATCTTTAAAGCAGTTAGAAATAGAAATACATGAAATAGGTAGAGATGTTGAAGGAGAAATACACTGAATATTTGTGGTTTCTATTTTCTGGGTAAAATGAGACAAAAGCCCACTGAACTAAGGGAAGACTTTGGAAACCTAGGGGCCTATATTATGAGACCAGTTTTTCTCTAACATAGTTCATGGCTCACCTTTGGAGCCAGTTAAAAGTTCAGAATTCAGGGTCCCCTTCAGATCTAATGAATCTGAATTGTTAGGAAAGAAGTCTGGAAATCTTGATTTGAAGCAAGCACATAGTTGAGTCTTACTGAGATCCATTGAGGTGAACCAACAACTGGATGGATTGTCTCAAGCACTCTTTTGTCCAGTCATACCCTTTTGCCTGCCTCTACTTTCTTTCTCTGCCCCAGAACTCGCCCTTTTCTCCATTCCACCGTGTTCATAATAGGAGAAGTTGATGTATTCTCCTACAGGTCTAGTTAAAATTGAGAAGTTCCAGAGGTTTGAAAGCAAAGTTAAGTCATCTGGTGAAAACTGTGCATAAATATAAAGTAACCATTGTGGGGCTTCCCTGTGGCGCAGAGGTTAAGAATCCTCCTACTAATGCAGGGGACACGGGTTTGATCCCTGGTCCAGGAAGAGCCCACATGCCCCGGAGCAACTAAGCCCATGCGCCACAACTACTGAAACCCACGCGCTCTAGGGCTCACATGCCACAACTACTGAAGCCCGCACCCCTAGAGCCCATGCTCTGCAACAAGAGAAGCCACTGCAATGAGAAACCTGAACACGCAACGAAGGGTAGCTCCCACTCGCCACAGCTAGAGAAAGCCCGCACACAGCAACGAAGACTCAAAACAGCCAAAAAATAAATAAATTAATTAAATTAAATTAAAGTAGCCATTGTATCTTAGAAGAGAGTGCATTTGTGAAGGTTGTATATGTTTTATATGTTCACAGCATGATCATAGAACAATGAAGAGATAGGATGCTGACGAGTAGTTTTAGTACGGATTGAGTTAAATGCAATTTCTGGGTAAAATGGAAGTAAATTTTCCTTCTGGTAATTCTGGAGTCAAAAAGCGTTAATTGATAGGAGGTAAAATGGATGAAATCCAAGAGTTTTGATTTTCATTAAGTTGGGATCCAGAAATAAGACTGTCAAATAATTTGTAAACAAAAGTTTCCTCTTGATGGATAGGGTTCAAGTTAAGTCCTTTGAGTAAAGTCTAACAATTTCAGTGGCATCACAAAAAATTCTATCACTGTTGCTCTTCTACAGTCTCTAACTTTATTTTTCAAACTAGCTTTAGGAAAGAATTTTACAGTCACTTTCCTTTCTACGTACTGAAAATAAATTGTAGAATAATATTTTGTAGAAATAGAGGGTACAGTTTTTAGGTTAAGTTTAGACTCTTGGTAGCCAGGTCTTAGTCTTGGGTTATCCTTCTGCTAAAATACAAACTAGAAAAAAATAAAACAATAATTAAAATTCAAAAGTCAATATGTATTGATCATTTATATAAATTTTAAGTTGATAAGTAACATCAGTCAATTATATACCAATATTAATAACAACAATTATATATATTTCCTATATTAAGGTTCTCCAAAAAGAAACAGAAATATATATATATATATTTGTGTAATTTATTTATATTACACATAACTCATAGGGTGGGTTGTAAGGATTAAATTAATAAGTGAAATTAAATATATATATCTCTCTCCAGCGTTAAGCACAGTGCCAGGCACAATATTTGCTCAATAAATATAACTTGGACTAAACGTTTATATGTAAACCTACCTCAACCTCCAATTTAAACTTTATCCTTAAAATTTCTTAACTAATGATTACAAATCCATTCTTCATGATTATTTGCTGCCATTTGAAAGTAATACCTGATTACAAAGTTTAAATATTTATAAGCTTTCACTGTCTTTATTCAAGTTACAGTAGGAAAAAAAATAAACAGAGGCTTTCAAATTATATAGACATAGGATGAAATCTTAGTTATTCACCTAGAGTAGTGTGACTTTGGGAAATCACATTCCTAAGCCTTTGTTTTCTTACCTATAAAATGGTTACCATGATACATAACCCACGGTGGTGTCATTGTGAGGTTGACTGGTCCACACTGGGCACTTAAAATTGAATGTATTATTATGTTCATCTTATTTATAAATTTCTAGCTTATCCTAAATTGGCTTGCACCATCAGAGAGCAGTTAAATTAACTGTATGATTTTTTTACATCCAGGAATCCCGTGTTTATGCTGGCTCTTAACCGGGTAAAATTTCCAAGGAGCACTATGTGCTAGGTATAGATGTCAGAAATTTTTCTATTAATAATATTAGGTGATTTGGGAATTAGAAATAGCAGTTTTGGGCTTCCCGGTGGCGCAGTGGTTGAGAGTCCACCTGCCGATGTAGGGGACACGGGTTCGTGCCCCAGTCTGGGAGGATCCCACATGTCACGGAGCGGCTGGGCCCATGAGCCATGGCCGCTGAGCCTGCGCGTCCGGAGCCTGTGCTCCGCAATGGGAGAGGCCACAACAGTGAGAGGCCCACGTACCACAAAAAAAGAAAAAAAATAGCAGTTTTACATTATAGAAACAAAGCATTATTTTTTAAAAATCAATTTGGTCTTTGGTCAAATGACCTGCTCAGTATTTTACCTGTCACTCACAAGGCATGCTCTTTTAAATAGATTTTTGCTACAAATGTTTCTCAAACATGTTAGCTATACATAGAAGTACTCCACCCTTTCACTCAAAAGTCAGTGCACTTTACCATGGTTTCACTGATAGAACATCTTCAGTAAGTAATATGAACTGATTTTACAGAGATGTAATATTCAAGCATTTTAACAGAGCAGAGAAATATTCCATTAGACTTACTGCTTCATTTAGCATTTACATTTGGATAGCACTTTGTATGTATTAAGAGCATGGCAATCTTTTTTTTTTTTTTTTTTTTGCGGTACGCGGGCCTCTCACTGTTGTGGCCTCTCCCGTTGCGGAGCACAGGCTCCGGACGCGCAGGCTCAGCGGCTGTGGCTCACGGGCCCAGCCGCTCTGCGGCATGTGGGATCTTCCCGGACCGGGGCACGAACCCGTGCCCCCTGCATCGGCAGGCGGGCTCTCAACCACTGCGCCACCAGGAAAGCCCGGCAATCATTTTTATTAGTTAACAGTGAGTAAGGTCATTATTGTTTCTCCCATTTTTCAGAGAAATGGAGAGATTTAAGTCATGCAAGTACGAAAGCGGTGATATGTGAATTCCATTGTCAACTTTAAAGATATTGTTAGATTATTACACTCAAATTACCAACCCAATAATTGCTCATTCTCACAAGAGAATGGGGAAAAATTCCCAAAGATCACACTTACAGCCCCTCCTTTTATAGACCTATATCTATTTAGAGAGAAATAAAATTTAAAAACTAGAACTTAAACTGTTAAATATGCTATAGTTATATCTTCCTTAAATCCTTCCTCTCCTACCATACAGATCATGTCTAAGATGTTCTATCTTCAGTAGGACATTAGGAAGTACGAAGAGAAATAAGGAAATAGAAGGGATGACTGAACTGTAGACTAAATTGTGCATGTTGTTAGATACACATTCTAAGCTTTTTTAAAAATTGTAATTAATTTCACTCTAAATTCTAACAACATTTACTTTCTAAATAAAATATACAAAGTTTGCTTTTGATAAGGAGTAAGAAAGTGATTAGCCCGAGACTGGTTTTGTTTGAGGACCATAACCAATTATAGAATTTCAAGTAAAAATAATAATTCTAACAAATATTTTCTGGTTAAAAAAAATTAATTTAGTATAATGGAAGATAGCTATAGAGCTTAGAAGAGATAAGCATTACAAATATTATCAAAACTCAGAAACAGAATTTCTAGAACTATTTAATACTCTGTGCTGGTAGCGTAGTACTCTCTTATCTAAAATTATTTAAAGTCATTCATATACTTTGAGCATTTGCTATGCTGTCAGTCAAAAAATATGTAGGTAATAGATAAATAAAATTATGGTTAAAAATGAATTAACTGCATTAATGTTAGCAAAAGCATGTTAGAAGCAGCCTTATTGTAATCATGTTTACCTTTTCTCACAATCTTATTTAAGTATCCACTATTTGTCTTGCAAGTGTATGGCTAACACTTTGGGGCACCAGGAATCCTGAAATGAAAACCTCTAAGTAGGAATGGTGTGGTATAGAAAAAGCAAGAAATCCTTTACAGTCAAATTATCACCATAATTTTCATTTTAGTCTACATAATTTCCCCTTTCCTTTATATCTAGATTTGATCTTCCAAGATGTACAAACTGATAGTGTCTTTTCCCCCTTTGACATCTCCCAGACAAACTTGGTAGTAGAGAAGGAAAAAGGGGTGAATAAAACTGAAAGCTCTTATCTGCTCTCACAGAATAACTAACTGACTTTAGTAAATCGATTAATGCGCTGGAATTTCTATCTCCCCATCTTCACTACAGAAATAATGACACCTTCCATGGTGCCTCAGAGAGGGTTATTGTAAAATTAATAGAAATTTAGAAATGGACTAATATCCAAGGTACATTTCTGACATCAAAGAAAATAGATGGCAGACTCCGCCTGATGTCATGGAATCCATTGGGCTTTGGCCTATGGATTTTAAGACATCTACCTCTCCTAGTATTCTGTTTTTTCTTCACAAAGAAGTAAGGAACTCTTAAAAAGGAGAAAAGAGGTGTTTCATCAAAAGTTATTTTCTTAATATCGCCAAAGCTATCAAAGATTTATATAATCCTCACTGCTCAAGGCCAATCTATTGGTGCCAACTCTGCTATTTAAAGATAAGGCTGCAGGGCTTCCCTGGTGGCGCAGTGGTTGAGAGTCCGCCTGCCGCTGCAGGGGACGTGGGTTCGTGCCCCGGTCCGGGAAGATACCACATGCCACGGAGCGGCTGGGCCCGTGAGCCATGGCCGCTGAGCCTACGTGTCTGGAGCCTGTGCTCCACAATGGGAGAGGCCACAACAGTGAGAGGCCTGCGTACTGCAAAAAAAAAAAAAAAAACAAAAAAAACCCAAAATATATTTAATGCTAGTATTTTTTATTGGAGTCAAAAAGAAGCTACTGAATGACTTAAAGCAGGAAAATGGTATAAGCAGATTTTTGTGTATCAGCTGGAGAGAAAATTACAAAGGAGCAAGAGTAAAGAGTCCAGAGAATGTTGCTTTAACCAAATGAAAGATAATAGTGGCTTAATCTAGGCCAGTGACAAAGAATCTAGAGAGAAGGAAATAATAATTAAAGGAGAGGGAAGAGGTCAACTGGACAGTACTTACAGAGTGGTTGTCTGTGGGAAGTAAAGATGAGGAAAGAGTCAGGAATATCTCTCGAATTTCTGGTAGTGCTTTTCATGGAGTAGGGGGCCAGAGGAAGATCAGGTTTGTAAAGAGGTATAGTTAATGCATTCTATTTTGAATTATTTTGTATAGGTTGAGGTGCCCATAGAATAGCAAGTGGAGTTTTCTAGTATAGGCGTCATATCTGAATATATATGTCTGAAAAAATATATATGTATGTATACATAAATACACATATAATATCTATATTTGAATATATGTGTGTGTGTGTGTATATATATATATATATATTTGAAGATTAAAAGAGAGAGAGATGTGAACTAGAGCTATAAAATTGGGAGTTATCATATGTAGAATATCCTCAGCCTTGATGGTGAAGGGAACCATTGAACAAATTTTTATCATTTACCTCTTATGGATGAGCCTTAATTAAGGTGTTGGTTACATCATAACAGAAAAGCAAAATATGATCATGGCCTTTACTCTTATGATTCCACCATATCTTCCTGGATGAAAGTATGCAGTAAGAGAATAAGACTGGTAGCAGAGTTATTGGCACTACAAAATTTTGATATTATCTGGGAAAAACAATAGAATGTTGCCTGGCATATATTCTTTTTACTTTGTATATTTTCCACTTTCTGTCTGAATTTAAAGTAATTCTTATTATTCCTTTAGATTGTAAGTTCAGAGATTCTGTTAATTTTCTACTTTAAAAAAAATTATTCATTCTTTCTTTTTCTTCTGCAACAAACACTACTGAGTGCCTGTAAGTTTCATTGTTCTAGGTGCTGAGGACACAAAGGTGACTAAACCACATTCTTTGAAGTCAAAATATGCATAGTTCCTCCTCTGTTGAAATTGCATAATTTGTTGCATTTTTTCTATCATCATAGGGAATTTGGTAGCAGGAAAAAAAAAAAAGACTGATCATGTGGGGGTGGTGTTTAAATGACAGAAGTAATGACAGTGGAGCAGAACATTTCTGAAGGACAAGGAGAGATCTGAGATAGCCATTACTGCTACTCAACCTTACTTCTGATTCTCCTCTTACTGGGCAGCCACATGGCAAGATAGATATCCCTCAATGCCCTTGAAATGAGGCACAAGTATGTGATCTGATTTACCCAAGAAATGAGGCCTTTAAGTGTTAGTCCACAACCTGACACACTCTTTTCCTCTGCTGGCAGTGTTCCAGATAGTGGAGACTCCATATTGGATTCCAAATGAAAATATGAAGACTCCTCTGCCTACTCAAGATAAATATGTAGCATGAGAAAAATAAGCCTTTGTTGTTTTAAACTTCTAAGATTGTGGAGGTTGTTTGCTGTAGCAGCATACCCTAGTCTATTCTGGTTGATATAAGAACCAAAGTGCAAATACAAACAACAAAGGTCAGCTACCAAACTAACTTTTATTTTATAGTTTTGAGCTCTGCTTATGATATGGGTAATCAGGAGGCACAAATAAGGTAAAGAGGGGCGTAAGGGTGGAAATCTTCTTGCTTTTTGAATATTGCAACCTTGATGATTGACTTTGGAGAAGTGCAATGTCCTTTATAGTCAGCACGTATTGAGCTGACAACATTGCAATTTGCTTGTGTCATAATGGAGACTTGGAGAACACTGAACTGAAATGTTTGCAGAGTCATTTGATTAATGTTCTGCAGAGACTGAACTTCACTGAAGAACTAGTTTCAGGGTATTTTCCTGATTAATTATTTGAAGAATTGTAAAAGAAAAAGATGGTAGTTGATGGAAATATTTTTAAATGTGTATTATTTTCTTCAATGGGTACAACATGCCTGACAAACAAGACATAATTATTTTTATTTCACAAACTTGAATGTATGAATACCAAATGTTTGATACTTTTGCTGTGGTATCTTGACAATTCTGTGTTTGTTGGACTCTGGGATAAGCTATCAGTCAAGACTCTCTTGAGAACTGAATATCAGAGAAAGCTAAGTGTTTATTTCATCAGCTGTTTGTTACATACAATAGTTTCCTGTTTCAACCTGCAGGCCAATTCATCTCAAAGTGATTGGCAGTTTAAATATCACCTCTGCGCATATAATAAGAAAACTATATCCTTAATGGCGAGTGGTGACAGAGATAATTTAAAAGGAACAGTGAGTGCAGAAACATTAAAGCTTTACTCGTTAACTTTAAACCAGGGAAATGTTGAGCAACTCAATGATGTTTCATCTTCTCATTCTGCCATGTGGATGACAGCACATCTTTGGTGGTTGAAATCAAGATAGCAGGAGAGAGAATAAGAAATGTGGGTGATCCATTAGAATAGTTTATGAGAAGTTCAAAGTCTTATTTTATAGAATGTTAGACTCTTCCAGACCAGTGTTTCTCGATGGTAGATTATTTTGTTCCTAAGGGATATTTGGCAATGTCTGGAGACATTCTTGGTTGTAGCTACTGGAATGTTGGGATGGGTGCTTCTGGCATCTAGTGTATAGCCCAATATGACAATAATGTCAACATTGAGAAATTCTGTTCTAGACCAACCTGCTCATTTTACAGAGACTATATCTAAGACGTGTTCATCCATCCTAAAATATTTATTAAATGCCCACTATTATCGAAGGGCCTGTGCTGAGTATACGGACTACAAAAATGAACTAAAACAGTCAAAATCCTGCCTTCGGGATGTTTTGGGTTAGAGGATGAAGAAAGAGGTGTTGTGATCCATAGAAATCCTTTCAGCAGAAACATCAGGTAAAAAATATCTGAAACTTTTGAAGCATGAAATTTTCCTTTGGTCATTTTATATTCCTCTCTTATTGCATAAGCCTTGACATCCAATAGCCTAATAAAGATTAAATAAAAGAATAAACAAAAGAAACCCATTATCATTTATTAAAATTAAAAAAATCCGAAGTGCAATTATTCAATTACTATTTTATAGAACAGTAATGGATTCTAAGCACATCTTTACATTTTGGGCATATTGAAGTTAATAAAAGAGGCAAAATTCTCTCCTCTCGTGGGACTTATGCTTTAGGAAGAAGAGGTGTAAAAACCAAATAAATAAGTAAATTATATAATATTTAGGGCACTTAGCAAGAAAAATAAGAGCTGAAGAGGAAGAAAGAGTGGTTATTCGCCTAAGGGAATGATATGTAGTGAACAGTTCCACTAAATTACTTGGAACTTCCATGAAAATTATCAGGACAATTTTTATGCTTAAGAAAATATTTAAGCTTATGATAGAGGAAAATAGATATGTTGATAGGGAGTTCTGGGGGTGGAAGCAGGGTTAAAATGCAAAAGAGCATGGTTGGGAGATAATTCACTGGGAAGGTGATATCTTAGCAAAATCCAGAAGAGGAGAGGCAGTAAACTATGTAGATATAAGATCAAGGCGGGGGGTGGTGGCGGTATTCCAGGAAGAAGTAATAATGAACGGCATACAAATGAACTAATGTTCCTGGATTGGAAGAAACAGAAACAGAATAGGAAATGGGTTCTTAGAGATAAAGGGACTAGGGGATTTGGAGTTGAAGTTAGAATGTTACAGCTCATAGTGAAGTCTTTGGTTTCCACTCAGACTAACATGGGAAGGCATTGGCAGGTTTCAGCGGTAAACTGAAGGATGTGAGTCACCTATAACAGAATCACTCTGTTTACTGTTGAGACAGTCTGAGGCAGTGGGGATGGAGAAGGGGGAATGGAGGACCAGAGGGTCCAGTTTGGAGGCTATCTCCACAATTCCAGTGATTGATGATGGTGATTTAGACCAAAGTGGGAGATCCTGAGAAATGTTCATTTTCTGCATACATTCTGATCATTTTGAAGATACAACTAAGAGAACCTGCAAGTGGATGGATTGTGAAATATGACAGAAAGAGAGGATCATGGATGGCCCTAAGGATTTGGTCCTGAACATTTGGGAGTCTGTAGTTTCCATTTACTGAGATGGTAAAGATTCTTGGAGAAGCAGGTTGAGCTGGGTGTGGGAGAGTAACATCAGAAACTCAGATTCAAAGTCACTGGTCTTAGGTTCTTCACCTAAAAGGGAACAATATAACTTTTGAAAGTTGTCTGAAAAAATACTGAATATGTAGACAGGTAGGCTTCTCACAGCAGGTAGCTGAAGTGTGTTTGCATCATGATTCTTTCTTTGTCTTTTACTCATTTGACCCCATATGTCTCTTTTGAAATCTTTTCAGAATATACTAATTCTCATATATTGTATTTCTGATTGTGCATTTTTGCATCTCTCGTGATTGAGTTTTGGCACAGATTGCTTACACCATAACATAATCACTTCAAGTTTTGCCACAAAGCAAGTCTACAAATACTGATTAAACCATGACCAAAATGCAAGACCTGACAATGCACATCCTTTAACGGTAGCCCTGGAGTTCATCAATTTTGGGGTAAAATAATCTGACAGCTGGAACACTGTATTTTTGTAAAGATATAAAGAATTAGAAACATCTTTTGCTCAATATCTGAAAACATCTCTAATAGCAAAATTAATCATTTCATGAGCTTAGAAATGTCTGTCAATTAAAAGGAACATATTATTATGCAGATAAGAAATGATATAAATTCAATACAAACAGTTTATGGTCTTGTGCTTCTTTGAAAAAAGTTTACAGAAGCCATTTTTTATTTTTCATTCCCACTTTGTCTGAGATTATACATGTGACTGTTTTTTGGTTTGTTCCCTTGTGTTTTCTTGTTTTTTGGTTTTCTTTTGTCAGGGCTACATGGATGCTCAGGAAAACTGTAATTTAAGAAGAAATCCTTACATCCTTTGAGTTTTTCTTCATCCAAAGAGGTACATAAAATTAGTGTCTGTCTTGTAACTTATATTTTTCTTATTGGTCTTCATGTTGTACATGATGCTTAGGGTTAATGGATTTATGCACAATTTGTACAACTTCCACTCAACGTTTGCATTGCCTTTTCCTGAGCCCACTAAAAGCAACATTTTCCCTCTTTGTAGTATCCTCCGTCCAATGCTATGGGTGTAATTGCACTGCCCAATTCACCGTTTCAGAATGAATGAGGATGGAAAGGGGAGAGAAATTTGCTTGGCATATAGGCCTCACAAACTTTAAAGGATGCAAATTGTCCCCCTGCAGACCGCAGAATTAAAATATACCATCTTGCGTGATTTGTTGAATTATTGATTCACTCTCTTCTATTTCTCGATCTCATGTTTCACAAGCATAAAGCTGACCTGTGTATTAGAACCTTAATGGCACACCCTTATGGAGAAATATGGAGAGAGCAGATGAGAGTTCCTTGAGGCTTACTGTGTGAAAATTTGCTTCAAAAGCAGCTCAGGGATGCATATTACATACCACAGTAGAGTTTTAAAAGCATCTTAGAAACCACAGCATTATGCCTTGACATTTAGGTCAATATGAGTTTTCTTCTGAGTGCCTGACCCTGCTAAGATCTTATAGAGAGCCAAGTTTGTATCCCTTGGTAGGGAAGGACAGATCTGGGGAAATTTACAAGGTAGTAAAGACTCTGCAAAGTGTGAACCTACCTTAACATTGAGATGGGAGAAACTTAAATCTCTCCAGCTTATTTTCTGTCTACTCTCATTTAAAGAGAAGATTATGTGGGCTCTGTCCCTGCAGGGCAGTACATTTATTTTTTAGAAAATATTTTTGGAAATACATTGGGGTTATAAACCCAGTTCCTGAGAAACTGTGGCTGATGAATCTTCACATTTATAATTGTATCTGTTATTGAATGTGACAAAGAATTATGAATGGGGTAGAGAGAGAGCAAAAGAGAGATTCAGAGAGACACAGAGACAGAATATGTTGGGAAATTTCTATGGAAGAAATAGTAAATGAGTTATAAAGGGACAGCAAGTTTGCTTACAATCTTTACACATTCTTGAGTGTCCAAGTCATGCTTTGACAACAAATTAGAGGCTGAGATTTTTCCTGGCAAGGCCAAATCCTAACTGGTATTATTTTATGCTGTGTTCAGAGCTCTGAGGAATCTAACAGTGTAATAGTTACACAATGAGTAGAAATCAGACCCCTTCGCCAGGTAGATTAGTCTACATACTTGAGCATCTGGGATTATCAGAAGACTGCTTCACTAGATTTTAAAATCACAGTACAGGTGGTGTAAGAATTCAATTCAAGTCTTACTCTAAAACTGAGAAGAGCAGTATAGAATCCCTCACTAAACAATTAGAAAATAAAACCAAGGTAATGAAAGTTTGACCATCTCTAACGACATCAAATCAAAGAAAAAGAAAAACCTTCAAGAGCAGCAAAAGATTGTGGGTCAACAAAGCATTATTTATTACAGGGCTTCTTCAGACTGATGATGCTAATTAATGTCTGGTCCTTACTTTTAGGTACTGATGATACAGTTTTGTAACATGTATAGTTGGAAAGAAATGAGTGCTGGCTGAGGAAAAGAGATGGTTCATGAACAAGCTCTAAAAAATGTAAAAAGTATATTTTTGACCATTAGCTTGCTGTATTTGATGCTTATGTGCACCAAAATAAATATCCCTATTCCTCATTTATGGAAAGCTGAAAATAGTTTGAGAAGACAGAATATGGCATGAGTGATAAATGTGCTTAACGTGACTAGGTTAAATTTTCACTAAAGATGTCTCAAAACCATTTTAGAAACTGGAACTTATCCTTGTTCTCGTATGTTTCGGTACATGTATTCCACAGTAAACCTCTTCTTTAGAACTAGAATGATTCCAACCCAGTCATGTTATATATCCATTCATATTTTCAGCAACGGATTCAGCACTGTTAACCTAGAGGAAAGCATTGTTTTGGGCCCAAATTTATTTATCTCCTAATTTATCAATAGCTAGCACACATGGTGTTTGGCACACTGCAGTCACACAGTATATTTCCAACATGCAAAAATGCACATATGCTTAGTGACATGTATGATGTTCACCACATTCATGTTTGCTATGCGATGAAACTAGTCTATACCTCAGTGTTAACATCACCAAACTGCTTCTTGTGTTTGCTTAGAACACCCTATAAAATGACAATGCCACTTATGTAAATATTCATTCCTAACTTCAACTCATGACATATTTAACCTAGCCAGTCAAATTAAAAACTTCGGTAGTCATGTCAAAAATTAAGTGTGAATATTGCTTTAAGCATTTATGACACCTTAAATCAAATTATGCTTAAAGTATTTTCATATGTTGTTTTACTATTAATCTACTATTATCATTATTTGTAAATAAAATGATGATTTATATTTTACATGAATGAATATTTTTAATTTGGAGACAACCTAATCAGAAATTAAAAGCCACGATGAGCTCACAAATACCAAGTGTCTTTTTTAGAAGTTCCATTGACAATTCCAAGCTAGAGAACAAGATTGTCACAGATCTGGCCTCCTGGTGAATTGTTGGCACGTGAGGAGGATTCACTGTAATTACTCATGCTGTGATTTAGATTGAGCCACTTGCAGGTTCAATTTACAAGCACTTATGAAAATTCTCACTCAGATTTACTTAAAAGAGTCCCTTAAATTTCAGACTATTATGTTGGATAATCACAGCAGCCCATTTACTTTAAGTGCTGGATAAAGTAACCTCTAAAATAACCTGTACCAACTGCACAAGTGCAAAATAAAACTATTTTGCTGCTGAAGTTTAGTAAACACCTGTTCCTACTTGATTTAGGTGAAGTTGGGTTTAGTAAGAATCACAATATGTGTTAAAGCAGGTCTAAATATTTATGGCATTACTCATCGCATGGGAAAATAATTTAGTCCCAATTCTTGTAAAAAAGAATTCTGTGATTTGAGTCTTTTTGGCAATAATTAATTAATTAATACTCATACAATTCTATGGGTTCATCAGGGGTTTTTCTCTGATGTGAGATGCCATGGTTTTTTTTGACATTTTCTTCCTTTCCTCTTTCAGCAACCCTGGGTTAGTGAGAAGCCTAGACAGCTAATGCCCACAGGCATGCCCATGCTTTGCCTCTAAACTTGCTCTTTTCTCTCTCTGTCCTGAAATAAAGCCTAAGCCCTTCACCAACATCACCTGTGTTGTCATTGTGACCAACAGTGACCAACAGTGAAGACCTCTGTAAGATAAAACCTCTAACTTTTGCTATTAAAGAGATAGTAAACTGTTGGCCTGTGGTGCATTCTGCAGTGTAGATGCCCCAAATTTTGATCTATGCTACCTGGATCTCACAAATATACCATAAATAGAGATCTTTTAGTTTCCAGGCTGTGGCACTGAGTGGATAGGGACTGGACTGGATGAAGAGAGAGGGTGGATGCAGTACTTTGTTCTTGAATGGCTTATGTAATTAGGTGCCTGTGTATAGTTTACGACTTCTTTGCCCAATGGAATGTGGATTTCCATGGCAAGGACATGAGTAAGTATTGTCTCCCCACTATGAGGAGGCATGATAAGGGTAGGAATATAATTGTACAGGGAAGAAAGCAGATGATTGTAAACCACTTTGCAATCCATGAAGCTTTGTAAGTTAGGATGAAGAGTTTTGAATTTCTTTTCAGTCAGATTGAAAATCACTGAACTGCTTTAAGTAGAGAAATGATTTAATCTATTGTATAGTCTTAAAGATCTGGTGGTGGCCATGTGAAGATTAGACTGTATAGAATTTAGAGGGAATGTAAGAGGTCCAGTTAGAAATCTATAGCTCTTCATGAAGGGGATGATATAGGATTGCTCTAGGATGTTAATGAGACAGAGAAAAATGAGTGAAATCGGAATACTGTTTGGAGGCATGTCAATAGGAATTGCATGGGTGGTACGTAGTGAATGAAGAAAAGAGAGGACTCTATGATTGTCTGCCTTCAGAGCTCCTTCTTAAGATAAAAAGGATCATTATGACTTAAAGTAGGTCTTCCTATTCCCACGCCCCCAAGAACAAAAGCTTGTCAAGATCTCTGTGTTTATGAAACCTGATGATTTTAAAGAAAAGGATGTCAATTCTAGGTCGCTAAGTCATAGACAACTTTTCTTTAAAATTTTCCAAAATATGACATGCTCTGGCCAGATGGAGTTATTGGCCAAGAGAAAAAAAATGACATACAATGTTTTCCTTGTATTGCTTAAATGTTTCCTTTTGCAGTTTATCTTTTAAAAAGTATATAAACTAAAGTACTTCATCTCCTTGAAAGTTGTCTGTACTTACACCTCTATTTCCATTATTGTTTACTTTTTCTCCTTCTGTTCTCCTTTCTCAAACTTTTTCTCCATTTTCTTACTTGAACTTCTAGCCTGGCTGTACATCAAGCTTTATAGACCATTCCCTTCATTATCTCATTTCTATCTCCTCTTCTTCCACCTGCCACAAAGCTTGTTTTTTGCCCTTTACATCTTGTTTTCACATTCTTACTAGATTGGGAGATACTTCTCTCAATTAAATATTCTGCTAACATAATAGGTTTCAAGTTTAGTCCAATTTAAGAGAAGCAGGACAAGGAAGTCCACCTAATTATCTCCATTCTAGAAAAAATGAGAGTTTGCAAGTTTTCAGAGAAAAGTCAGTTCACCTCCTAATTTTGTGATGTGGCCCAGTCAATTTCTAGCCTGATAAAGAACGGAGGAGTAGTTTAAGTTGGAGAAAAGATGGTAAGCTGAACAGTCCCCTATTCACATCCATTTTTCATTATATTGCTTTCTCTTCTCTGTTTCTACCCTACCACATATACTACACTTAAATGTAAATGCTAAAATCAAAGAACAGTGATTGTTTATAAGAACAATGCCATTCTTTTCCTCCAGTTATTTTAGTGAACTATTTCTTCCTAAATCATATGTATATACATTTATCCCTCTATTTCTTCTGTGTTATCATGGTTTTAGAAAAAAGAAAATGGAGTAAGAGAGTCAATAAAGTATTGCTTTAAACACACACACACACACACACACACACACTATATCACAGCACTGTATAAAATCTATCTTTTTCTAATATAAAACATCTGGGTAAAATATACTTCTTCATTCAACAACATTTTATTGAACCTACTGTGAAAGGCAATGTACTGGGTACTAGTGATTCAAAGATGAATAAGAGAGATGTGGTCCTGTTTGTATTGGTTCTTAGAATGGAGTCAAGTTTTTAAAAAAGCAAGTCGCTACTCCCAGTGTGCTGTTTGCAGTTTGGGAGGTATAAGGACACATTCAGGCCATGAATCTCTCTCTTTGTGAGTTTCTAAATATATTCAAAAGTCCAGAAGACATTCATGTGCATATTTTCTCCCAGTACTGTCAAAGAGAGCAGGTGAGTCTTAATTTAATATCTAGGAGGGTCCTAGATACTCATTTTCCTTTGAAGCCTGGCTCATTGAACACTTTCCACAATGAAGTCCTTTCACTCGTCTTTTGCCATCTGAACCAGATAAAATTTTCCTGCACACTTTATGTTTTTATATGAGCAATACCAAAAGGGAATCATAATGTAAGTAACCACTAGTTTAATTTCTTCATGTCCCCATAAAATATTGTCATAAAGGCTTATGTTCTATGTTATCTAAAAAATTGGTAATTTCCGTTCCTGCATATAACTCAGCTTTGGAAAAGGACACAGTATAATTCCACTTGGAATTTTCCTAAAACTGAGGACATAATGGTCTGTTTTCAAAAGAGTAACAACAACAAAAAAGGGTTAAAAAACATTTTCTAGTGTTCTAGTGTTTAATTGCTTTTTAAAAAGGAGGTTTTCCCTTAACTTTAATTAAATATTTAATAGAGATTGCAGACAGAAAATATATTTTCCCATTGAAATTAAGTTACTTTCCCCAAGGAAAACAGTGTAGGTGTCTAACAGGGTGGGTCGGATCTTCCGTAGAGTACTATCTGTCACCTTCCTTTTCAGAGTAATTACTGTCCTGTTATTAACACTCCAGGGAACATTTCCGGATCACTCCTTTGTGTGTGACTACACTAAATACAGGATTTTTTCTTTGTTCCGAATGTGCAGGAACAGATGCTTCAGCTACTAATTTTTTGTCTCATTTGGAGCATTAACAAATGAGATGCTAGTTCCTGCACAGATAAAAGCTGTCCCCTTAGCAGCTGGATCTTTTACATTCTTTGGGGAGATGTAACTTGAGGGCCTCTCTGTGCTCAGGAAGTTGAAGCGAGGAGGTACAGATTTTTACCTTCTGACCTGAGTTCCTTCCACAAGTCTTTAAGTCCTTCTCAACTAGCACGGCTCTCAGGGTCTCTAGCTTCTGTCAATTCATTAAATGCTGATTTAGATTTTTATGGCAACATTTGTCTCAGATGAGAATTACAGTAAAGCTCGTCATTAAACCTTATCATTTTTAGTGCAGTGTATAATTTATGGTTCCATTAAAAGTCAAATCCACCGTAGTAAATTGTCTTAAGACTGAAGATACATCATGCAGTTAGCTTTTTCTGAATAGCATCATTTATAAAGACAGGATATGACTTTATGCTTGAAGAGTATATTTTATTTAGAGCACAACAATGCATTGATGGATTTGTAAATTATCTCAAAAGGAGAGTATCTCAGAAGAATAGTAGCACGCATAATGACCTACATCCACACGCAATGGCACCAGCACCATTTTGGATAACATGTTATTCAGGAAAGATAATTGAAACAAATTTTTTTTTCAGACTTAACTTGAATTGGATCAGTTACTATATGAAAAGTCTTTCATACACTGGGTCTAATTTACCTTCTTGTCTTAGCTCAAATTATGAAGCAGAATTCTTTCTTATGCATATTGTACCGTGGTTCTACTAAGGGACTCATCACTTTATCTTTAGACAACTATAATATTTTCATGATTATTCTCCTATCTTCCATTATTACACCAATGCCCAATCCATCCTTTAAACTATTGTTAAAGTCAGCCATATAAAGTAAAACTATGATTGTGAACCCCAGAGTGTGTTGAAGTATTCCGGTGGCTTTCCATTTCATACAGGATAAAGCTCAAGCCTTTTTAATGAGACAAACAAGAGCCTTTCTTAATTGGTATCATTATTCTTCAAATCAAAATTCTCCATGGTATATGTTGTACTTAATACTCTGACAATGTTATTTTGTGTCTTACCTCACTATGTATCATTTTTTTCCATGAATACTTATTGTGCATCAACTGTCTGGAAAGTATTTTGCTCTGTATTGGGTGAACAAAATTGGACCTGGTCTCTGACCTATGATCCTTACAGTCTGGTGGGGAAACAAATATTAATCAAATAATTACATAAATACATATAAAATTTTACTGTGACAATTGAAGTAAATGAGAGGAACACAGTGGTATTTATACCTGTTACAGAGGAATTTGATCAAGTCAGAGAAATCAAAGATATCTTTCCCAAGGAAGAATTTCATAGAAAGGGTCTAAAGGACATAGACACTTTCTTTGCAAGGAGAGAAGGGGAAGAACATTATAAACAGAGTGAGCACCATCTACTTTCTTCCAGTCTTTCATTGATTTCCTTGAGCTTTTTTCACTGCCTGAAGTTGCTTTTCCTTTGCCCACTTCTGCCTTTTCACCTGATTCAAAATTGACACCCTCTATAAAACTTCCCTTATTCTTTTCTTATCAGACCAATAAACTCCCTTTGTGTTCCTCCCCAAATAGCACATTATCCACATTGTATAGTTTCTGTAGTGCGAGGAGAAGAGAGAGAGGAGGAGTGAAGAGGAGAGGAGAGGAGAGGAGAGGCAGAAGTAATGCTGCTCCTCAAACAGACAATTTTGTTTTCTATTAAAAATCTACCCATTTGTTAAGATCAAGTTAAAAAAATCTAACTTTATAAAGTCATTCTAGATTTTCTGAGCCAAATATGTTTTCTTCCTACTTGAAACTCCAAGTATTTAGACTTATTTTATGGGTTTACTCCATTCTAGTTTGTTGTTGTTTTTTTCTCGACCACTAAGTGATTTCAAAATCCTTGAGGTATGTTCCAGGTTTACTCATCATTTAATTCAACATTTTATATATTTTTATTGAATTCATGAGATTAAATAAAATTAACATTATTTCTCTCTCTTCCTCTACTAATAATTTTTTTATATTTTAGACTCTTTATGTCAAAGTCTCTAATGCCTTTACTGATCTCTAAAACTTTTGCATGTCTGTTTGAAATAAAACCATAAATACAAAGTGTAAGAGTCACAGGACAAATTTCTTGGACGTGTTTTTTAATCAGAGTTTCTCAACCTTGACACTTCTCACATCATTATGGCCCTGATCGCTGTTTCTGGGGGGAAGCTGTCTTATGCATTGTATGGTGTTTAGCAGCATCTCTTATCACTACCTACTACATGCCAGTAGCACCCTCCTCCAACCTCCAGTTGTGACAACCAAAAATGTCTCTAGACCTATTTGCCAAAAGTCCCATGACTGAGAACCACTGCTTTTAACTACCAAAGAGTCCAACTTTCCTCAGACAAAATCTAGGAATTCAAAGGATTTTCATGAGGCTCTAATGTTCACAGAATGCCTCCAAGTTTGACACAAAGTAGATGCTCAATGTTTATTATTATGATTCTTATAATTTTGTTTATTTCCTATGCAGACGTACCTTGGAGATAGTGTGGGTTTGGATTCAGACCTCTGCAATAAAACAAATCACACATTTATTAGTTTCCCAGTTCATATAAAAGTTATGTTTACACTACACTGTAGTCTGTTAAGTGTGCAATAATATTATGTCTAAAATATGTACATACTTTAATTTAAAAATTCTTTATTGCCAAAAGATGCTAACCATCATCTGATCCCTCAGCAGGTCATAATCTTTTTGCGGTTGCAGCGTCCTGTCCCCATGTTAATGGCTGCTGACTGATCAGAATGGTGCATGCTGAAGTTTGGAGTGACTGTGGCAATTTCTTAAAACAAGACAACAGTAAAGTTTGCCCCATTAATTGATTCTCTTTTACCAACAATTCCTCTGCAGCATGCCATGATGATTGATAGCATTTTACCCACAATAGAACTTCTTTCAAAATTGCAGTCAATCCTCTTAAACTTTGCAGCTGCTTTATCAACTAAGTTTATGTGATATTCTGAATCCTTTGTTGTCATTTCAACAATTTTCACAGCATCTTCACCAGTAGTTTCTATCTCAACAAACTACTTCCTTTGCTCATCATAAGAACCAATTCCTCATTTGTTAATTTTGATCACGAGATTGCAGCAATTCAGTCACATCTTCAGGCTCCTCTTCTAATTCTAGTTCTCTTGCTATTTCCACCACATCTGCAGTTCCTTCCTCAGCTGAAGTCTTGAACCCCTCAAAGGCTTCCATGAAGGTTGAAATCAACTTCTTCCAAACCCCTATTAATGTTGATATTTTGACCTCTTCCCAGGAATCTCAAATGTTCTTTATGATATCTAGTATGGTGAATCCTTTCCAGAAGGTTTTCAATTTACTTTGCCCATTTCTATCAGAGGAATCACTATGGCAGCTATAGCCTTATGTAAAGTGTTTCTTAAATAATAAGACTTGAAAGTTGAAATTAGTCTTTGATCCATGGACTGCAGAATGGATGTTATATTAGCAGGCATAAAAACAACGCATGAATTTTATCATGCGTTTCTATTAGAGCTCTTGGGTGACCGCTGCACTGTCAAGGAGCAATATTTTTAAATAAGTTTTTTTTCTCAACAGTAGGTTTCAACAGTGGGCTTAAAATATTCAGTAAGCCATGTTGTCAATGGGCTGTCATCCAAGCTTTGTTGTTCCACTTATAGACCACAATCTATGTAGACTTAGCATAATTCTTAAAGGTCCTAGGATTTTCAGAATGGTAAATGAGCAATGACTTCAATTTAATGTCAACAGCTGCATTAATCTCTACCAAGAGAGTCAGCCTGTCCTTTGAAGCTTTGAAGCCAGGCATTGACTTCTCCTCTCTAGTTATAAAAGTTTTAGATGGTATCTTCTTCCAGTAGAAGGCTGTTTCATCTAAACTGACAATCTGTTGTTTAGTGTAAACACTTTCATTAATTATCTCAGCTAGATCTCCTGGATAACTTGCTGCAGTTTCCACATCAGCACCTGGTGCTCCACCTTGTACTTTTATGTTATGTAGACAGATTCTTTCCTTAATCCTCATGAACCAACCTCTGCTAGCTTCCAACTTTTCTTCTGCTGCTTCCTCACCTCACTCAAGCTTCAAAGAATTGAAAAGAGTTAGGGCCTTGCTCTGGATTACCTTTGAGTTAAGGGCAGGTTGTGGTCCCTTCAGACCACTAAAACTCTCCATATCAGAGGTAAAGCTGTTTCACTTTCTTATCATTCGTGTGTTCACTGGAGTGGCCTTGTTAGTTTCCTTCAAGAACTTTTTTTTTGCATTCACAACTTGGATAACTGGGGCAAGAGGCCTAATTTCAGTCTATTTTGGCTTTTGATATGACTTCATCACCAAGCTTACTCATTTATAGCTTTTATTTATTTATTTATTTTTTTACATCTTTAATTGCTTTACAATGGTGTGTTAGTTTCTGCTTTCACAAAGTGAATCAGTTATACATATATATATGTTTCCATATCTCTTCCCTCTTGCGTCTCCCTCCCTCCCACCCTCCCTATCCCACCCCTCTAGGTGGTCACAAAGCACTGAGCTGATCTCCCTGTGCTATGCGGCTGCTTCCCACTAGCCATCTATTTTATATTTGGTAGTATATATATGTCCATGCCACTCTCTCGCTTTGTCCCAGTTTACCCTTCCCCCTCCCCATATCCTCAAGTCCATTCTCTAGTAGATCTGTGTCTTTATTCCTATCTTACCCCTAGGTTCTTCATGACATTGTTTTTTTCTTAAATTCCATATATATGTGTTAGCATACGGTGTTTGTCTTTCTCTGACTTACTTCACTCTGTATGACAGACTCTAGGTCCATCCACCTCATTACAGATAGCTCAATTTCGTTTTTTTTTATGGCTGAGTAATATTCCATTGTATTAAATTAAAGAGAGAGATGTGCGACTCTTCCTTTTTCTTGAACACTTAGAGGCCATTGTAGGGTTATCAATTGGCCTAATTTCAATATTGTTGTGACTAAGGGAATTGGCAGCCCCAACAAGAGGGAGAGAGATGGCAGAATGGCTGGTCAGTGGAACAGTCAGAATAAACACAACATTTGTTGGTTAAGTTTGCCATCTTACCTGGGTGAAGTTCCTGGCACCCCAAAACATTTACAATAGTAATATCAAAGATTCCTGATCACAGCTCACCATAACAAGTATAATAATAATGAAAACGTTTGAAATATTGCTATAATTACCAAAATGTGACACCGAGATACAAGGTGAGCAAATGCCATTGGAAAAAATTTTCACCAATAGACTTGCTCAAGGCAGAGTAGCCACAAACCTTCTATTTGTGAAAAAACACAACATCTGAGAAGTACAATTATACAAAACAAGGTATACCTGTATTTTTCCCAGTGTGACCTGTTATTAGGTTTTCTTTTTAAGTCAAATCACCATATCGTTTCAATAATTTAAAGAAATTGTTTTTAAAGGCTTGAAAGTTTTTTGTTGTTGTATCAATAGTTATTGGGGAGAGGAGGGGTGGGGAATGTAAAATGAGCTCCCTCAATTTAATTCTTGTGTAATTATGATTTCAGTTATTATCTCCAGAGTATGAACTTACATTTTCCCCTATTGTCTGCCACATTGTTACCCACTCACACTGATAGTGAGATTTTGAAATGAACCCCTGTTGACTTAACATTTCAGCACATGGGAGAGATTAGAATCATTGGTAAGCTATATTCATATTCTCTTTCTTCTGAACCATTTATAGAAATGTTATAAAAGACAAAACTTCCACCTAAGTACCAATTTCAATTCTTAAACAATTTGCGGCACAGAAACTAGTGCAACATTCCTTAAACCAATAATTGATTCCCTCTGACCACATTTGTATAGACCTTTTCAAGGAAACACTGCAAGTATTCTCTATTAAGTCAAACATTTTGTCTGTAAGATGTTTTCATTAAGAGAGTTTTTTCCAACCTGAGAATTACATAATTCCCTCATCTTAAGCCAATGCACCTACGTCTGCTCTACAGTGTTTACTTAGAACTATATAATAATTGCTTGATGAGGTATGTATCTTTTTTATCTTCCTGAAATGTGTGTACTGTTTTTCTATTTTGTTAGTTAAAAACATGATTTATTACAGATTTTCTAATATTTTCTTCATAAAATCAATGCAAAATTAGTGATATAGTTTTCCTATTCTTTTGAAATATCACAATTAGTGTTAATGACATTGATATTGCTCTTGTTTAAATATGAAGAATATAATTTTTAAAGCATATGTGCCCAAATTGGTGGTAAATGTAATTTAATAAACTTAGATGTTAGACATATGTTCTACCAATTACTAATTGTAGAATCATTTTAAATGAGTGCAAATAAGAGTTTTTTCTTTTACTGCAGAAATTTAACACTTTTAATTTGTGTGCTAATAGTTCACTTTTTCATATATACAATTAAACATTTTCAGCTTTATATATTTTTTCTAATTTGATTTTAGAATGCTTATCAGGGTAATATATTAATAAGATTAAAGAAAAGAAAGATACACTATAGATAAAAAGAAATAAAGACAAAAGCATAGAAGTTTTAAGCTAGGAAAAATATTTCAGATCATTCAGATCCTATCCACTCATAAGCAAATGAAACAACAAAGAGTGTGAAAAATATTTTTAAATGGTTACGCAACTATTTAATGATTACTGCTTGGATGCTGTCTTGGTCTTTGGATTTATAGTTCAATGATATTTATAACTCATCATTGAGTCAAACACTTTTGGAGGTGCAACAGACCAACAAGTCCTCCAGTTTAACTCTCTTTTCTCTTTGGGTGCTTTTTAAATGACAAAGAGCTTCACCCTCTGAAGATGCAGAGTGTATCTCTCTATTTGTTCAACTTATCTTCCGTATACTCCCAGTCCCGTCATAAATTTTACCACTGGTGTTAGTTTTGTTCTCTAGTTTAACATAGGACTGTTCTTCAAATGTTGAAAACAACCATCAGAATAAATATCTCAAGGTCCTTCTGTTGCTTTAAATACACCAAATTCAATAATTCATCCAGATAATTTCTTAAAGGAATATTCTAATTTGCCATTATACCTTCTATTCCTCCTAAAGGAATAGAATACGTATAATTTTTTATTTTTTTTTATTTACTTATTTATTTTTGTTGTGTTGGGTCTTCATTTCTGTGTGAGGGCTTTCTCTAGTTTTGGCAAGCGGGGGCCACTCTTCATCGCGGTGCGCAGGCCTGTCACTATCGCGGCCTCTCTTGTTGCAGAGCACAGGCTCCAGACGCGCAGGCTCAGTAGTTGTGGCTCACGGGCCCAGTTGCTCCGCGGCATGTGGGATCTTCCTGGACCGAGGCACGAACTCGTGTCCCCTGCATTAGCAGGCAGATTCTCAACCACTGCACCACCAGGGAAGCCCTACGTGTAATTTAAAAAATAATAAATTTATTTTTGGCTGCATTGGGTCTTTGTTGGTGCACGCAGGCTTTCTCTAGTTGCAGTGAAAGGGGGCTACTCTTCGTTGTGGTGCATGGGCTCTAGGCGCATGGGCTTCAGTAGTTGTAGCACGTGGGCTCAACTCAAGAAAAGAAAAATATTGGCAGTGCTTTCATTTCTTTAGCTATTTAGCTTGTGGTGCCACCTCATCAAGGGGCTTTCATTATTCTACCAGGATCTTATCTCTCTACCGCTCTCAGTTCCCCTCCTTCATATTGTTAGAACTGACTTCGTAGCAAGATGGCTGACAATAGTCTAGCCCTACATCTTTGCACTGGCAAGCCCAACATGAAGGAAATTCACTGTCGGAAGTTTGAACAAAAATCTGGGCACTGACTTTCATTGGCCCACGCTGGGTCAAATCACAGCTTTTGTGGAATATTGTGTACTGTTTGGGCCAGGTCTGAATTACATATCCATATCCACAGACAGAGAACAAATGGGGGTAGTATCAACTTCACCTAAAACATATATAAAAATTGAAGATTGGGATAAGTTTATCCATCATTCCCCCCAAACCGAACATCAAGTTTCTGATAGCAAAAGAAAGAAGAATGGCCAAAGGTGTAGGAGGAGAGGAAACGTGCACTGTGAGATATGATATTTTCTAGGAATGTGCCAAAATTATCTCTGATGTACGAGCAGCTATTTATTCAGTAATTATATTGTAGCCATTACCCATTGTGTATAATCCTTACAAGTTCTCTGTAAGGCATGTAGTTTCATCTCCATTTTATCATTGAGGAAAATTAAATTTGTCAGAGTATATGTGCAGAAGAGATGGAATTTGATCCAGGGAACTTTTAAACTAAAATTGATGCTTTTTCTATACATTACAATGTTTTCATGAAATAATTATAGTAATATTTATTTAAAGTAAACTTTAGCTCTACCTTCAAAGGAATAGTCTAGATCAATGTTTATCAACCTTGGCTGCACTTTGGAATCACCTGAGAAGCTTTACAATATACTGAGTTCTGGTTTTCACCTTTAAAGATATTGATTTAAAGTGGTATATAATAAGGCTTGCACATCAGGATTTCTAAACCTTCTCATGTGATCCAAATGTGCCTCCAAGTTTAAAAACTACTGGTATAAAAACCAAAGGTAATATGACGTAGGAATTTCACTCTGTTTTGCATCTAGGGTTTATCAGATTCTATATTAATAATACAAAATTGAAGTTGTGGTATCAAAGTCAGATAGGGACCATATCTCCTTCTATGGCCCTGTTTAGTCTTACAAAATGGCTCTTAATACATCATTGCCATCATGAAAGTCTATACTTATTTCTTTGCAAGGCTATTTACTAAGAAAGTTGAATTACATGAAGGAGACATAGTCACTGCCAAATAATGATTTCTCTTCCTGAGCTTCAGAACAGTTCCCTCTCCCCTCCAAAAATGTGATGATTGGAACAAACCTGAGAAGGAAGTGAAAATAGAGACAATGGCTTTTTTCTCTGCCCTCTGCTTTTCTCTGCCATGTTGACCAGGTACTGCCACCTCTTGCATCCATGTCCTGCATGCAGAGAGCAAGGATCTGTCTTCTCAGCATTCCCATAAACCCTTTAGTACTGTTCTTTAGTTTCTGTCATACCCAATCCTTGGCTCCTTTGTAGAAGTTTGTTTTGAGAAGAGGGAGATAATTATCTCCCAAAGTCTGGAATGGCGTGGCACTGTATTTCTGACCCAAATTAAAAGACAGAGGAACATAGACAAATACAGTGATGTAAAATGTGGTTGGTGAGGAGCTTAGAAATGAAATAAAGTCAGACTTGGAGAACAGTACACATTTTTTATCATGGATAGAGTAATGTGTAAAATTCCTTGAGTGAGTGCTTAAAAGCCATTTAAATTGTTGCTAAAGGAAAAATTAGGGCTTGGGTTAAAATGATCCAGTTTTATTCTCAGAGCAGTGTCATACTTCACTAGGATAGAGTTTCAGAATATGTTCTTTAAATGTATTAAAATGTATGACTATATTAAATGCTATTCATAGTCATATAAATTCTTATAATAAACTACAATAAATGCTAAAGTTTAATGTATTTCCTATTTTCCCTGTAGGTGCTATTTCTACAAAGAAATCATTCAAATCTTTCCTAAGGTGCATAGACCATTTTCAAATATTTAATAGAAAGTGTCACTTCTTTTTGAGTCTGATAAAAGTAAGACTTTTCTTTAGTCCTTAAAACATAAAAGAAACAATATCACTGACATCATTCTCTCCTTTAGAAGAGTGTTTTCAAACTATCAAAATGAAAACAAAAACACCTTTCTTCTCTAACTGAACTTAGACTGCTAACCCTGAAAACAATGTTAACCACATGCATTTTTAATATTATAAAGTATCTATGGACTGTAATTATTTTTACTCTCCAGACGGAGGATGGAATAGTCTAACTTACTGAGAAACACTTTCAACTCTTTAAGCATCACATATCCATTGAAAATATTTCAGGAAATAGAGTTCAAAACTCATGTTTTGGGGTACAATGCAGAGAATGCCAAGTCATATAGAGGTTCAAGATTGCCTCCGTGTTACTGACAGATACAGACTGAGATCTTGAACATGAACCAGGACCTGAACCAGGCACCAAAGACCCAGCCTGGAAACCTATATAAGAGAGTTTGCATGTTATTTCATGAACAAAGGGAGGCATTGGAGTTTTCTAAGTGGAGGAGTGACACTAACTTATCTGTATCTTAGAAGACCATTGTATTATCTTGGTGGGTAATAGCTTGAAGAAAGGCTAGTATGAAAATGAGAATTTTTGTTAAAATGGTTTGGACCTCCCAAGGGCATTGATCTCTCACAATCTGTTAATTTTCCACATTATGTGATTGCTTATTTTCTTAAATATTTTTATAGAAAGTGTCCCCAAGTATTCTCAGCATTCTTTATGTTAAACAACCTCAACCGTTAAGAGTATTTACATGGGGAAAACCAGTGAGGTATAGTGGAAATGTATGGCCAAAATTATTTTAAATATTAAATATTAAAATACTTTTTATGTATTTAAAGTTACCTTCCCAAATTGGGACTTATCCAGCCATATACTTCCTTGGACACAGAAAGATAGCTCATATGTTTTTTCTGGGAATGAGATACAAATATACTTTACTAGATAAAGAAGACAGAGCCAATACTGGTTCTCAAGAAACACACTGTCAGGTCTGGAGGTCATCTTATGAGAAGAACAGACACAGTTCCAGCTATAGGATCTGGAAGGAGAAGTGCCAATCATAGCACTGGACCAAGTCCCATAAGGAGCTGTGCATGGAGTAATTGTGAAAGGGACCTCATGGAGGAGGTAACCTAGGGAAAAGCTGTAAATTAATTAAATCATTCAACACATAAGTACTCACTGATATGTGCCTGGCTATGAGCTGGTGCTGAGTATAGAGAAACGGAAGACAAAGAAATGATGCTTTTGAAACTCACATCAAGAAGGGAAGCTCACAATCTTATTTCCTAAAAGAATTATTAATATCAGGTCCAGGTGATACTGTGTACCCAGATAATATGAATATTCTTCCTGCTGTAGAAACAGAAGTCCTGGAAAAATCTTTTTTAAAAAATATAATACATCTAACAAAGGAACATTTCTAAGTACAGATGACGAAAAAGACATACACCTTTCTTCCTTGGATCCATTTCATATAAAAATGGAGTGATTTTTAAAACATTATAAAACTACAAGGGTAGAGAGAAGGGGAGAGGTGAAAATAGCAACACTAAGTATATGTATGTTTGTCTGTATATTGTAAAAGAAAAATTGCACTGATGGGGTTAAACAAGTAAGGAAGACCTCATTCAAGCTTGCTGTAATAGGGGAGCCACATAGAGCTCAACAATGGTAGTGGGGAGGTTGATCAATGTGATTAAGCCATCTATGTTTGCTAATTGACACATTGAAATTATGCTCCCATCTTCATATACAGACTAAAAGATAAAGACCCTATCTCCTTCTAGGATTATATTTCAAAGAGATGGCCCCAGGTCCCAGAGAAAAACATTCCTGGGTTATAAAACTGGCAAAAGGTTAGGGGAAGATTTGCATTTCAAAGGAATAGCGAAAGAATTTACAGTAGAAAGTTTTCTAAAGTAAATGTTCTCAGAAAAGTAGGTCGGGGCCTATAGTCTGGAAGAAGCCTGTCTCAAGTTTAGTTAAGCTGAGGGGAAAGTTAAGGCTATTTTGGTTAATATATGCATGTGCAGGGTTTTTTTTTTTTTTTTTTTTTTGATTTGAAAATGAGGCAAGGACAGTGTAAGAAAGGAAATTATAGCCCAATTTTATGAGGCCAAATAGAGGCAAAAATCCTAGATCACTAATTAGCAAACCAAGTTCAGTACTATATGAAAAAGGAAGGAAAGTATGACGGAATTAATTCAATATCTGCTTTGAAATGAGAAGTTAAGGAAGCAATTTCTAATATAATAGAAATTACATTAAGGGTATTGGAGACTGTGAGTAAGTTAATGTTTTTGAGCCTCGGTTTTTCCTCTGTAAAATAGAAATAGATTTGCATTCCTGGAATGGCTGTTACAAGGATTAAGTAATGCATTTTATATATAGTGTCTAACACAGTGTCTGGTTAAAAAAAACTCAGTAAACTGTTATTAATGTTAATTAGAATATGACCTCATGAAGAAAATCTGATAAGTTGAACAAATATATATATATATATATATATACTCAAGTATACAGGGATGTGAGGCAGTATAGTATATTTGGAGAATCACAAATTAATGCAGCTATAAAATAGAGTAAGAATAAATATGGGGTCAACAAGACAGGTATCTCAATAGGTAAGACAGACCTCAACTGATGAAGGGTAGCATTTCTGTACTTTGGAAATTATGTAATGTATCATGTGGGTGTTAAAGAGATTCACTGAGGGATTTAATTAAGAGGAGGGCACAGTGAGATTCACATGTTAGAAAGAACCCTGACAGTAGTCTGGAGGGTGAGGGTAGCACAACTATACACTTGAACAGTGCATTGAACGTGATAGGCAACCAGTAGAATCTGTTGAATGAATGAATGAATGAGAGAATAGTGAATGAAACTGCTATGAGGCAGTAATATATTCATTAAAAACATTGTTATGAGTCTAGTAGTTGCCAGAATTATTGAAATAGCTTGGGAATAGCATCAGAAATAAAATACAGACTCTTGTCCTTAAGACATTTACATTTGTGATTCCCTGTTGAGAAAAAGCTACAATACAAGTTTGGGGGCAAGATTTCCTCCTCTAGTCAAAGCTGCAGTCAAGGAGTAGAAACTGGAAAAATATTATGGCACATTCTAAAAATATATAGTTCACATGTTTACTGACCTAAACCGTACTCCATTTCTGTCCAATTCTCCTTTTCCCTTTTTCCCTTAGAAAAATAGTTGTTGGGGCAGGAGGGTGATATAAGGAAGAATATTGAGAGCCCAGTGTAATATATTTTAAAATGGAACTGTTTCCTTAACTGTTACACACTTAACAATTTCAAGTTTTTGATATGACTTTGTTTTCTTGAAATAAAATGGTCATATAAACCAAAGCAAATGCAAAGAAGTATTATAGCATAAGCAAGTAGTCCACACTCTTTCTCCAACATCATTTGTTGTTTTTCATGCTGTGACCTTGGATCTAACCACATTCCCAACAAAAGCTATTATGAGGTTAACAGATGATCACATATTTATACACTGAAATTCTGTACACATATGTATGCATAGTAATAGCGAAGAATATGATAGTAGGTCTCTTCCTGAAAGGAATAAACAATATATTTCACACTGTCGATTCTTCCTGGAATATATGAGACAGTATTGAAACATGGATGTAAGATCACATGACCAGCAAAATAACAAATGTCTTTCTGTTAGTAATAGTGTAATAAAATGTTGTATCTACCAATTATAAACTAATTAAATGGTTTGCTAAAGATCACCCTGCTAATAAGTGGTAGACTTGAATTTCAATCAAATTGCAGGTGTTATTTTCTTCTAATTTTTAGAAGATTTTTTAATTCACAAATAGGAAATGATTATTTGCTTATTTGGAGAATATTTTTACAGGATCTATATAACTTAGTACTAGAATTGTAAGGCAGAATTAAGTTGCATGTAGATAAAATTATACCTTGAAGAAAGTTTGCATGTTTTTTGTAAAACACACACATTTAAGTAATTTACATCTTGATGTTAGATGAGTCATTACACTGCATTATATTGTAATGGAGAGTTAGTTTCTAACACAATGACATAATTTTGTTAGCCATCATTAAATGTTGATGATATGAAGGACTGTCATGTTTAAAAGAGGACACACGTATTCTTACTACACAGGAATATAGAACTAGAAGTAATGGAAGTTACAAGGAAGCAGATTTCACCTCAACCTAAGGCACTGTCTATAATAAGAATTTGCTCATAACTGAGCTAGTTGCCTGTTAAAAAGATAAGCAGAGAAATGTCAAGCTGAGAGTTCTAGCATTTTTGTGTGTGTGTGTGAGGGTGAGAGAAGCAATTGGTGTTTGAGGAAGTCTTGGATCTATTCCGAAATGGAGCACAAAGCTAAAACTGGAAAACAGGAGTGTATTTTGTGTCATACTCAGTAACTGTTGGTTCACAGCAAGTTTATTCATTTTCTGCATTGCAGAGTTGCAGGATGTGAATTAGGGCAATTAAGAAAGGTTGTACAAGAGTCTGAGAGCAAGTAAACTACATATTGAAAGCAGTTAGCTAGAGGGAGGAAAGAATGTGAGGGACGAGGTAACAAGATGCAGACATCTGCATAATGTTGATTGGCAGTTTAATGGTTCTTGTCTTCCCCAAATTAGGCATCCAGTGACTGTTTCTATTCTTTCTTAACGTATTGGTGTATACAGTGTGGCAATTGTGAGGAGGGGAAATCTAGTGAAAAGACTGCAGAGGACACTAAATACTGGGATTTAGAAATAACTGGAAGAATTTAGCATGGAACTTGTACCAATCAATGTCCCAGCAAGCAACAAAAGCCATACTCAAATGAGACGATAAGAGAAGAGTTTTATAAAGGACCTTTGGAAAAAGGTATGGCCATAGTGGAGAAAACTACAGGGATTATGCAGACCTCTGCTCTTAACATCAGAGCTGTTACTACCCCTACATCCAAAGGAACTCAGAAGTACACGTCAAAACTTGAAAGGAGAGAATCATGCAGAGCAGAATCTGTAGTAGGGTTGCCAGAGAAAATACATGTATTTGGGACAGATTATGTTAACACTTTATTCATTGCTTTTCTGAAATTCAAAATTAGTTGGTATACCATATTTTTAGTTGCTAAATCTGGCAACCTTATCTGTGGGGGAAGAACCAAATTTTTATGTGTTTTTGTTTGCTGTGTTTTGTTTACTTTCTAATCCTTTGCAAACTGATATTTTTGTAAAACAGTAAAAATAAATTACTAGAAAAGTGAAGTAAAAAAGACAAAATGCAAGCTCCACCATTTAAAATTAGAACCCAGTAGACCTAAAATTTCCCTGTAATATAAGTTTTCAGATGCTTCTTGTCACCAACATGGGTCCATGGACCACGCTTCGGGTAGGAGTAATGAAGAAAAGGGTACCTGGGAGGAGCTGTAATACTGTGAGAGGTGTAGAGCCTTCTGGGAAGATGCTAGGGAGATAAGTCCTGACCTCTCTTTCTTGTTTCTCTTCCTCATCTCCTGCAATTTTTCATTGGCCAGAAGGCAGGTGGGCCACCTAATGTAGCAATACAGGTCTCCATCATGGGAAGGAGAGTAAGGTGTAGAAGGATGGAGAATAAATTTGAAGGGAAAGATTGAAGATATTTAACACAGAAGTCCAAAGTTTTTATCATAAACTACATAAGTACCTGCCAAATGGATGCATTTCATTGTCAGATACTATTACATTTAATAGCTCAGTCATTATTTAAAGAAATTAGCTTTCAAAATATTCCTGGTCTTGCTAAAAGACAAGTAATAATGATAATACTAATTATTATTTTTAATATCTGGGGGAATTCAAAGAGTTGGATTTTTTCCTTTACTGAGCTAATAAATAAATTAACAACAGAAAATTTGATAGTTTTAGAATGTCCAAACTTGGGATCACTATCATATACTAAGTAGTTCTACAGTCTTTAGATTCCTGGCCAGGGTGACATTCATAGAAAGAGTAGAAGTGTACATTATTAGTACATATCTGAGTAATCAATGACCTACTTCAACCTAACTCTTAGAAGCATAATTGTGCATTTTATATGTTTCTATCCATTCACAAATTACTTATGCTTATATAAATAGTGGTGTTGAAAATTAAGTTAAATCATTTTCAGTCTTCTTTATTCCACAGAAAATAATGAGAATGAGCTTGATCAAGAGCTTCAAAACGATGGACTAGAAGCTGACACCAGCCCCCAGTTTTATTGCTTTTGTTGTAATTTTAACTAGTTGCCAATTAAACATTTAAAAATTATACAAAATTATAACACTGAACCCACATGCTAGCAAGGCAACAATCATTTCGAGCTGAATCCCAACTGCCCTATTTAGTTGAAGAGAGATGTAAACCCAACTTTCCTATACCCGACGTGCTTTACTCATGAATATTGCCTTCCTAGTCCCTGTAGGTACTTCTATCATGATTCTTGAAACTGAGTACAAACCAACCCCCTGTTTTTCATTAGTTTGTGTTTCACATAATATATATATATATATATATATTTTTTTTTTTTTTTTTTTGCGGTACACGGGCCTCTCATCATTGTGGCCTCTCCCGTTGCGGAGCACAGGCTCCGGACGCGCAGGCCCAGCAGCCATGGCTCACGGGCCCAGCCGCTCCGCGGCATGTGGGATCTTCCCGGACCGGGGCATGAACCCGCGTCCCCTGCATCGGCAGGCGGACTCTCAACCACTGCACCACCAGGGAAGCCCTCACATAATATTTTAACATAATAAAATGGTAGGTAGGATGGTCTTGGGAGTGGAGGCACCTAGAGAAGAATTACATTTATTGAAGAACTATTGTTCCCAAACTAGGCTATGCTGATAAATTACTTAAGAAAATTGTTAAAAATGCAAAGGCCTGGGCCCACCACCTGCACATTCTGATTGAATAAGTTCAACATAGAAAGCAAGAGTCTATTTTTAGTGTGTGTCCTAGATATTTAAGTGTCTTGAACCATTGTCTGATCACAAGATATCTCACAATAAGAAATATATTTATACTATTTTGACATGTGCTTTACTTATGCGTGCAACTGTTCCAGTGGCAATGTCATTTTCCCTATCAAAGTGCTTAGTGACTCTCTCAATTTCCAGCCCATCAGTATCTGCACTTGGGCATACAATCTGAATATGTTTGAATCTGAAATTCAACCTGCACCCACCAAACGTAAAAAAAAACAACTATCGTCCCATGTTCTGCAGTTCAACGGCTGGTACTAGTAGCCCCCATTACCCAAGCCAGAATCACTTCATGCACCCTGATCTGCATCCCTTACTTAACTGTCAATGTTCCATCAGTAACTAAATTCAACTTGGACTTATGCAGGTCCTGTGGAGTGAATAGTTTCAAGATGAAAATTTTAACATGAAAGTGTTTTAAATCTATTCTTAACTATTCATAGGGTAAAGATCGAACTCCTTATTTCACACACAGATGTAATTTACAAACCATCCTTCAAACTTTATGTTTTGTCATGGCAGTGCATTATGGTGCACTTGATAGTTTTCTTTAAATCAACTCATCATGTTAAATTTAAATATATATTTCAGCTTCACAACCTATATTACAAACTTCAATAACAGTTTATATTAATTTTTTCTTAAGTTATATTAAAATAAACATACATTTTAAAATATTGCTCTGGATACCTCCTAAAATTATATAGTATATGTATGACAAAAGTCTGGAAGCATGAGAATACAAGACAGTTTGTTTTGCCTTTTCTTCCTTCTCAAGCTTCTCTCTTTCCCTTCTCTACCTCCATTGCATCGTACCTTCTGCTCTACAGAACTGTCTGCAATTTCTTCAGGATGCCAGGTTACTTTATACGTGAATCTTTTGCTCAAGTTGTTCTTACCCCATGAGCTTATCTATCTCATGGACACTTAATCATCTCTGAAGATCAAGCCTCTGGGTTCTATGCTGTATAAATTGTCTCTTGACTTGCTTTATTCAAGTCAAGAAGGTAGATTTGACTTCTTACCTTGTTTTGCCCACTTTTCTAACACTGGCCCCTTTACTTAGTTATCATGGTATTTGTGACCCATTTTTAGAGGTGTATATTATCTATTCTTGTTAGAAGCACAGCAAGATACAATAGGTAAGATATTTGGATCTAGAGTTAGGCTGTGTGGTTTCAATTCTCAGCTCTGACAACTACTAGCCATGATCTGGACGAGTTACTTTACTTCTCTGGTGTTCAGTTTCATAATCTATAAAATGTGGGTCACAGCTTGTGTCATAGATTATGTGATGAGATTAATTCATGTGATGAGTTTACCATGGTACCAAGTTTGCAATAATTATCAGCATGGCTAACAACAATAATACTATTATTATTTTTACTTTATTAATATAACACTAAAATTTACCTAGAGATTTTATTTTGATCAGTCTTATTGACTATCCAAAATCGAATTACCTGGAATTTAATAAAAGCTTAGTTCATGTTTATTTAAGGAATGAATTAATGGTTCTGATCACTTAGCATTTAGATAGAATATAACAACAATAGTCAATACTTTTTATGTATTTTTATATTCAGATCTATATATATATGTAGACTTTTAGAAAAATATCTGGACTTGCAACAAAAGTATATGTCCAAATATATCTCTAAGTTACTGAAGATAATTGAAGAAATTGATTGAATTTAATCAACTTCAAGTTGAATCAATTGCAGAAGCTTAAATTTGAGATCAAGGCACCAGTTTCCAAAAAGACAATACAGACACATAGAGATACAGGTACACACTCATAGACAATGTTTGATTAGGTTTCTTTTTCAGCTAGACATACAGGTAATATCAGATGACTCTGAATAAAAGGCATGAGTTACTTCAATAAGACATCTCTTCCTCATTGATTCAGACTGGTTACTTAAATATAATGGTGCACATACCTGTGTATTGATGTCAACATCAGTGTTTTCTTCTGTTTTTCCATTTAAAGATACAGGAAAACGTGTTTGTTGAAATTTATTTGTGTGTTTTTCTTTCCTGTTTGATGTAGTTCACTTGCTGAATCCAATTCACATAGGTGTACTTTTTGTTGAGATTTTCCCTCCACTATTTGAGTTCAAATGGTCATAACATCCCAATAACCTCATGCTTGTTCTACAATTGGCACTGTCACTCTGAACTAATGAAGGTAAATTGTAAAACGATAAATAAATAAGCAGCAATTACCCTTGGGTGACGTAAGTACTGCTTTTAATTACTTTAAGGAAACCTTTTTCAGAGCCAATAATATGAATTCATTGTTTGATTAAACACACTGGAAAAACAAGAGCTCTCATTTTGGCTTTTTATAAATTTATGAGGTTACATTAATGGAAGACCTTAGTCATGCAAAGCCTTCTATAATTGAGATGTGTCATCCTGGGGGTAACTATATAATGAGAGCATTAACTGAATGGAAATAAAGTGTAGTACTTCAACTTGCTTATCTTGATGTGAGACATCATGAGGTGCAATAGGAATTTTGATGAATGTATATTATAAATTCTGATCCTGAATTTCACAGTTGTGCAGTCTGTACAATACAATTATAGTAACAAAGTAGATATGTAATGCATTTGCCTTAATGAAAATAGAAGAGCTCTTATGGCATCACTCAGTTTAGGTGATATGGATCAAGTACTGTATTCACCTTTGTGTTCACCAACATATTGAACAAAATTTCCCCAAACTGATGAAGATGGTGATGATGATGATGCATATATGCCATATTCAGAGAAAGATGGCCAAGTAAGCCATCAATTAAGAAAGTTGCTTACCATTTTTTAAGGTTGGGTGGTATTCCATTCTATAATTGGCGCTTTGAATCCGCGGTTGCTAACCTGAGGATACAGAGGGCCTACTGTACTACACCCTTTTATATAAGTGACCTGAGCATCTTCAGTGTTTGGTACCTGCAGCAGTCCTGGAACCAATTTCCCCCAGATATGAAGGGAAGACTGTATAAACATATACCACATTTTCTTTATCCATTCATCTGCTGATTAACATTTCTAAAATGGTCAAATTCATAAAATCAAATATTGGAATGGTGATTACCAGGAAATGAGGAGGGGGGAAGAGGTGAGTTACTAATTAATAGGTATAAACTTTCAATTAAGTAATATGGATAAACCTTGGAGATCTGCTGTACAGCATTATAGCTAGTATCAATGTAATATATTGCACAAAAAAATTGTTAAAGGATAGATCTCATGTTAAGTGTTCTTAACCACAATAAAATAAACAGGTCAAGAATGTGCTTACCAGGTGCACTTGCCATCTGATAGCTGTGAGGTTTTCCCAAATAATGTCCTTCAAAACCTTAGTCCAGTGATTTATTCTTGGGTGGAAATATATACAGCCTTTTATCCCTTGGAGAGCCAGTGTCCATTAACAAGTTAAAAATTTTATAAAGTTCTATATTTATCCTTTCATTTATTCATTCAATATATATTGACAGGTGCTGACTATGAGTCAGCAATGGAACATTAAAAACAAAAACAGAAACAGGGCTTCCCTGGTGGCGAAGTGGTTGAGAGTCCGCCTGCCGATGCTAGGGGACACGGGTTTGTGCCCCGGTCCGCGAAGATCCCACATGCTGCAGAGCGGCTGGGCCCGTAAGCCATGGCCGCTGAGCCTGCGCGTCCAGAGCCTGTGCTCCGCAACGGGAGAGGCCGCAACAGTGAGATGCCCGCGTACAGCAAAAACAAAAACAAAAAAACAAAAACAGAAAAGATCTCCTTTACAGAAATTTTCTTGTAAAGGAAGAAGAAAATAAACAAATAAATATATTCTAGGTGGTAATAAATGCTGTGTTAAAGTATTAAAAGGGGGCAGCAAATGCTTGAGGATACTGTTTTATAAAGGATGATTAGGGACGACTCTAAGAAAAGAATACACTTGAGCAGAGATCTGAAAGATGTGAAGAAGCAAGACACAACTATATTAGGAAAAGAGCATCTCAAGCAAGAGAAGGAGCTGGTACAAAAGTACTGTGACAGGAACATACTTAGAATGCTTATGAGATAATTTTGCCAGTCAGCCAGGATGGTGTGAATAAAAAGAGATGAAGCCAGAAAGTTAGCAGAGACCACATTCACCAAGGTAGGGAATTTGGCTTACATTTGAGTGGGTTGGCTGCCCCAAAATGTGCTCCAATGGCATATTAATTATGTTGAGTTAAAGTTACCTAAGAAGTGACCAATACAAGAGGAATACTCTCACCCTCCTTTCTGTTTCCTTGAAAGCAGAAAATAAATCTCTCATGTGAAAGGTACACTCCTTGCATCTGGAAGTGGAAAGACACCCTTATCGTCAGAGATGGGAATTTGGGCTGAGAAGCCAATATAAACAAACCTTGTTATTTCTTTAATTTACTACCTCAAGCCCAAACACTGTTTAGATTCTTTGTTAATTGACCACTCAAAACCTAAGTTTTTTTTTTTGTCCTGTCAATTCCTCACAAATTTATGGTTATTTTTGTTTGTTTGCTTGTTTTATGTGTGTAAAAAATATAAAAGCTGCCTGCTTTGTCCATTTTTTAGGTCATATCTATGAGACCTCCATGAGCAAGATTAAAATTTGTTTCTTTTTCTCCTGTTAATCTGCCTTGTGTCAATTTTATTATTAGTTCAGCCACAAAGACCCAAAAAGACTAGAGGGGGAAATCCCCCTCTTCCTGACAAGTGTATGTGAACGTATGAGTGGCATGATATCATTTTAATTTTTTTTTTTTTTTTTTTGCGGTACGCGGGCCTCTCACTGTTGTGGCCTCTCCCGTTGCGGAGCACAGGCTCCGGATGCGCAGGCTCAGCGGCCTTGGCTCACGGGCCCAGCCGCTCTGCGGCATGTGGGATCTTCCCAGACCAGGGCACGAACCTGTGTTCCCTGCATCGGCAGGCGGACTCTCAACCACTGCGCCACCAGGGAAGCCCCATTTTAATTTTTAAAGGATCATTATTACTGATGAATGAAGAATAGATTTTACTAGAGCAAAGGTAGAAACTGGGGGAAAAATAAAAAATCTTTTGCAATAATCTAATGAGAAATAATGATGGCTAGAACCTGGATAAGGATGGATGATATGGTAAGATTGTGTATATAATTTGTAGATATAGCCAATAAAAAGTTGTTGATAGATTGCATATGAAGTGTGCAAGAAATATTCCTTGGCCTGAGAAACTGGAAAAAATGAATTGCCAATTGCTAAGAT
Source organism: Monodon monoceros (assembly GCF_005190385.1). Taxonomy (NCBI): domain Eukaryota; kingdom Metazoa; phylum Chordata; class Mammalia; order Artiodactyla; family Monodontidae; genus Monodon; species Monodon monoceros. Next base: position 83,139,444 of record NW_021703777.1, on the reverse strand, counting down.
GAGGAAGACAATGGAAAGGAAAAAAATTATTTATTTTTTGAGGCATCAAATGCTCTTTTTGGAAAATATAAAATTGGAGCTGCTTATTTTATATATATATACATGTGGAGATATTGCAAAGTTATTGGATATAGGAATGAAGATTAGGCTATATAAAGTGAGACACTAGATTAGATCACTTGAAGAGTGAAAGTAGATAGTGAAAAGAAGTTCTGTATTTGAGTTCATGGAGATAAGGAGGAAGTTGTAAAGGATATTAAGGTGTAAGAGCAAGAGATATAGAACTTGAAGTAAAAGATAACGATGTATTTGAAGTCAAAGGAAGAAATTGTTTCAGGAAGATTAGAGTCGTCATCTGTGTCAACTGATCTCAATAAGAGCTCAAGCTGGTTACGGAAGATAATTGAAAAAACGATTTGGCAACAGGGGTGTCTAAAGTGACCTTGGCAAAACCCATTTTGGTGGAGTTGAGGGTTTGAAAGCCTGACGGGAGAGGGCTTACTAGATGATGGGAAGAGAAGTGGAGGGTGAGTGAAAACGACTTCCATTTAGAGCAAAGAGATGAAGATGGCATATAGCAGATTGTGGGCTCCTGAGGGCAAGAGTGGAATGTTGTGTTGGCTTGGAAATGGGCTCAGTCACCAATTTTCAACACGGAATAAGTAAATTTTCTTACGTAATGGCCTGTACTGTTACAGCATTATGGCTGTGTTGTGTGGATTCTACTTCCATATATCACATGTACAGAACAGATTTCATACTGATAAGGTTATATGATAATTGCACTGATTACCAGCTTGTTTTATGCTAGCACCGTTTTGGAAATTATTTTTACCTCAACTGACTAAGTAAATCAGAAAAACATCAGTTTATTTGTTTCTTTATTTAATAAATAGTGAGGCTATTTTATATCAATGGAATATAATATATTTAATAAATTTGAGAAGATTTGTCAAGTAAAGTATATCAGCCCCAAATTGCCAGCATTTATGCACTGTTCAGTACAATCTTTTATCCATTTATTCTTGCTCTCAATGAAACATGACTGTCTCCTATTAACACTGATTCCCCCCAAAATCTCTCAAGAGCAGTCTGTTTTTCCTACCACTCTCTATGTGTATGAGGTCTTAGTTAGTGAAGATCTACTCCTTGTCCACTAATGCTGGTCAGACTCTCCCTTCTACCTCGTTCCAAAGCTCAAGCTCTACGCAACATATGCAATCAGATCTTTCCACTTATCTTTCCACTTTTCTGCTGTTGCTACTGACACCCAGGCCATTCCTTCTCATTTTTCCGTCGCTTGACTGATTCATTGTCTTCTTCCTCGGTATTCTAATTGTTGACTCTTTCATAATGCAGGTAAATGTTACACACAACACTCTGATTTCTAAGTTTCTTTGCTCTTTAGCTCTAACAATTTTTTCTGTCTTTTGTTGTTGTCATTTTGTTTTATTTCTACCTCAATCATCACTAGACCTTGTCATCACACACAAAAAAAACCCATTTTCAAACATTCCACTCTGTTCATCACATCCATTCTCAGCTCACTTAGCTGTTTTTCCTTTACCAAAAATTCTCTATTAATGTTAAAATGGAAGATATATCCCTTTATTTACTAAGAGCTAACCTGTTCCCAATCAATAGAACCTACCCTTCATTCCTTCCACTCTTGCCTTCTCAATGACCTTTCTCTAGCAATGATATCTTTTTTCTCTATATTATTTTCTTTCTCTTTAAAGGATGAATGCTGTGGGTCTGTAAATATACATTAATTTCATCCATGGGAGGAAGAAAATACACAAATGGTGACAATAACAATAAAAAAGAAAGTCTTTTGATTCCCACACCCCACCCACTGTCCATTTTTTTCTGGGCTACTTTACAGAGAAATTCCTCAAAATACAGAGTATCCACATAAATATACTACAGAGTGCCCCCAAAGTCTCTAAATACCAGAAAAAAATAGTGTATCTTTTGTACTCTTTTCAAATAAACAACTGGACTTTGGGTTTTAGGTTTAGACATAGCATGATTGAAAAAGATCTGGAGGTTAAGACATATTGAGCAGATTATTGGAATATGTAACCTTTAAAAATAAGTTTATTCCAAGCTTTCTATCTTTCTGGGCCCCCTGTAGTATTCTAAACTCATTCATTTGTATCCATTTGTTGGCCCCTTTCTTGTACCACCTTATTCTATTTGAGTATTTGTCTTTACCGCTCCAGTGTATTGTTCTTATTAAAGTCACCAAACTGGTGATTAATTTTCTGTTTTCCTTTTACCTCACCTCCTAGTAACTTTAGTTATGACGCACTAGACCTTCTTTCTTGTTAATGCTTTCTATTCTTTTCTTCAGGGAAATGACAGTTTCTAGAATTCCCCCTGACCTCACTGTACACTCCTTCTTAATCTTATTTACAGACTTCTACTTTTGTAAAGATCAGAGTAGAGTATCGCAGGGATTTTACTTTGGCACTCATCTGTTTTCACTCTGCGCTCTCTTCCTATGTGATCTCATTCTTTTCTATGTGTTTAATAATGTTATGTCCCAGATTCTTACTCCTGACTTCGACACCTTACACAGCCTACATCTATCTTTGCATCTGCAATTGGCCATCTTAAATGGGACAGATCCTAGCTTCCCAAAAGCCTTTCTCATCTTAATATATGTTACCAAATCTACTCACTTGTATCAGTCAAAAACCCAAGAATTATATTTTAATTCCTCCCTTTCCTTCATACACCATATCTAATCCATTGATAAATATTCAACTTTACTGTCAAATATATTCTTAAAATGAATATCAAATATATTCTGAAGATTAATATCAAATTAATTCCCCTTTTCATCAAATTCTCTACAACCACCATCATAATCATCACCAGACCTCACTAAGACTGCTTCAAATTCTAGCTGATCTTACAATTTTTAAATTTTGGTGCCACTACCAAGCATCCAGTATTAAGCAGTCAATGTGGCTATTCTCGGGTTCAAATTAGATAATGCCAAGCTCCTTCAATGGTTTATCAAGATGATAACAACAAAATTGAAAATTTAAATGAAGTCCTAGAACGTCCTACAACATCTGTTCCATGTTTATTTGATCTAGCTCTTTTCATCCTGTACTGCCTATGCTACTTTTCTTTTTTTAACTTCAAACATTCCAAGTTCATTCCTGTGTTAAGTTTTTACCCTTGTTAATCCCTAAGCTTTGAATGTTCTTTCCCTGATCTCATGAATGCAGCTGTATTGTCATCATATTGATTTGATTTTGATTTTGTTTCCCCAGTGTCACTTCTTCAAAAAGGCCTTCCTTAAAAATTTAAGGGTATCCTCTGCAGTTTTCTGGAGCTTTCTGTAGAGTGTTCTCTGCCCTCTTCTGTATTTAACTGCCTCATCCTCCACAATCTCAGATGTCTCCTTAATCCAGGGAGACCACAAAGCTCTGTTTGAGTTTCTACTTCCTGCATAGTATCATGCAGGCTGCCTCAAAGCCTTAAGCGTAGGCTTATCTTGCCTGATGACCACTGCTCACTTCTCAGAGAATATAGTCCTGCACTGCCTGTCACTACTGTCTGTAATTTTTTGTTTTATAAATTTGTCTAGTTTTCTGTTTGTTTAAATCTGTAGGGTAAATCTGCTCCCTGTTACTTCATCATACCTAGAAACAGAAACCTCTTAATGGTTTTTAGACATGTACGTCCTTAAGGACTTGCTATGTCACTTAGTTTCTTTCTAGAAGAATAACTTATAAGGAAAAGAACTTAGTAGGTATGGGATTTGAATATTTTGAGGTATATTAGTTGTTTTATATTATTATATTATGTTTTACATTAAACTTTCCTGTTCTTCCAGCTTTGTGTATGACTAAAAAATAGAGACTTTAACACCCAGTTATAGGGAATAAACAACATCTAATTATAAGATTCATCAACTTTCTTCTTAGACAAATGGGAAGATGTGGCCTATGCAGAGATTCCCTCATTTTTCTTTTTATGTTTCTCTCTTTTCTTATTGACATGAGAAATTATTAAGTTTTACGATCTTAAAATCCTGTCCTGGAGGTGAAAGCACCATTTTCAATGATTTTTTTAAATGGAGAAATCTATCTGCAAATAACACAATTTTTTTTGATTGTGGAGGAAATTTAATTTTTCCAGGAATACGTGTGTGTTTGTGTGTATAAAGTATTTCAAGTAGTTATTTCGTATTTCTTCTAATGTAACAATTTTAACTATAATCTCTATTTTATCATGGAATTTTTTTTTTTTTTTTTTTTTTTTTTTTTTGCGGTACGCGGGCCTCTCACTGCTGTGGCCTCTCCCGTTGCGGAGCACAGGCTCCCGACGCGCAGGCTCAGCGGCCATGGCTCACGGGCCCAGCCACTCCGCGGCACATGGGATCTTCCCGGACTGGGGCACGAACCCGCGTCCCCTGCATCGGCAGGCAGACTCTCAACCACTGAGCCACCAGGGAAGCCCTATCATGGAATTTGACATGCATATGCATATGTATGTATCGATTTATAGCTTATCAATGAGTTTTGGCTAATCACCATTCATGAGTCTAAATTTATAATTGGAGGCATGTTGAAACCTATGCTTGTTGAAAACACATTTGGCCATATTAATGATCACAGAATGATTAAGTCTATCATTTTCTTTGTTTTTTCAAAATGTGTAGAATTTAAAATGGTAGTATTACAAACACAGATATATTCTGAAGAATATTGTCACCTTTTATTTAACATCATGGTGATTTGGAAGCGGTAGCAAATAAGGTCTATTTCCTAGTTACAACTACTGAAGATTTTGAATTCGTTATTGTAACTCATACCATAGATGTGTATTGAGCAAGTCACATGAATGAAATATTTTGTTTTCATTGTGGGAACTACAAAAAAAAAATTCATTTTCCAAGGTTAGAAACCTAAGGTATCTTTAGGATTCAAATGAATCATAGCAATTCTGAACATCCTTTATATGGCTCGAAGGAAAGGATTTCTATCGTTTACAATCGGTGTTTCTATATTGTTGTCCAAGTCTAGTGGTGGTGATTCCTCCTGGCTGATGGTGCAGTTATCACCCAAGAATGCTTGTACTTCTGAGGGAATTCAGCCACTCCTCAGGAAAATCACAAAGCTGCTGCTTCTGCAAAGCTCCTATTTCTGGCACCATCACTGCAGATATTCTCTACACGTAGTGAGAATCGGGGACCAGGCAGAGATTAGAAGTACATGGGATTTGCAGGCACAACGTTGGAAATTTAGCACAAATCTACCATTTGTTGCCCGTCTGATGGTGCTTGCAGAAGCAAGTGGATATTGATCCGATATCAGTATCTGATACAGGCACAGTAACATACTCAGCTTCAGTCATTGACAGTCCACCATGAGATGGGCGACTTCAACCTTGCAGGAGGGGAGAGGTGGCATATATGTGGTTTTGTCATTTATTTCCCCATGTGACATTTTAATACTTTGTGTTTCGCCAAGCTTACTTTTCCTTCCTCTGTCCCTAGCACAGCTGTGAGAGAGGGTGTATAATCATTACCCCTTTCATTCCGGTGCTGAAAACTGTCTTTCAGCTTATTTCTAATATGCTACTTTTCTCACATCCAATTCCCCTGAGGAGGTTTTTGCTACAACACAATGTAAAAATGTATACGAATTCCATTTAAGGATTGTTTTAAAATTTTTATTGCTATTCATACGTGAAATTGGTCTGTAATTTTGATACACTATGTCATCTTTTTCAGGTCTTGGGATCTTCATTTTAAAAAATATTCAGAAGTTTTCCTGATTTTTCTATTCGTGGTAATTGTTCAAAATAAAGTTAGGATTATTTGTTCCTTAAAGGCTTTGAAAAACCCTTTGTGAACCCATTGAGGGAAATGGAAGTTTTTTGTGAGGAGGCTTTTTGACTAATCTCTGTTTTCTTATTCTATGGAAATTAGTTGTCTAAATTTTCTAACTCAACTAAGGGCAATTAGACCTCTTACAGCTATGCTAAAAAATGCCTCAGGTTGATTTTAGTATGCCACATTTATACACTTTATTTTCTTCTAAAATTACCAGTTTGATTTAGGTTTTCAAATGTGTGTGCACAGAATGATTTTTTTTTAATTGCTCTTTTCATTTCTTTTTGAATTTGTGCTTTCTCCTTTTAAAAAAACTAGGTTATTTAATGGTGTGTTTCTTTCTAAGTTATCAGAGCACAATTTATTTATTTTCCTTTTTCCTTTTCTAAAAATAAGTTGAGATTTTATCTCTAATAATTTCTTTCTTTATTTATTTTAGATTATTTTGTTTTATCTTTTTGGATGCAAGTGTCTACTTCATTTGTTGTTTTTATTGATAAAGATGTTTAATACTATGAATTTTTTGCTGAGCACTGCTTTGGTTATATCCTATAGAGTATAGTACATTAAGAGATTATCCTGAATTTATAAAAAAATTTCAATATTAAATTATATCTCACCTTTGACTCAATAGATTTTTAAATAGAATTCTGTGGTTGTTTGATTTTCATTTCCTTCTGCAAGTGCCCTTTTTTGAATATTGTTATTAATTTTTAACTTTATTACATGTGGAAAATTTACATTTGTGTATATATACTATTTGCTTGTTTGAGTTAGGGTTGTCTGTGTTTTAGTGTCTGACAAGTTTATTGCCTTCTTGATCTACCAGAGTAAGACAGGCATGTTAAACTCTCATATTATTATATATTTCTGTTTCTGCTTCTGTGTCATAAATTTTGAGATTGGAAAGAACCTAGTGAGTTGCAGGAATTTCAAGAAGAAAGATGTGAATAAAGCTTTCTGAATGAGAGGCATGTTTGATTGATAGTCAGGCATCAGGCTAAAAGGGGCTTTGTAGTGCATGATTAAGAGTTTTGGATTTTGTTCACAGGCCAGTGAGAAGTCATTGGGGTGTTTTTGGAGGTCAGAAATGGGATCCTGTGACTTGTGTGACTTTTGCTGCTACGTGGTTGATGCACTAGGGGAGGAAGAGAAGGGAGAGCAGGTAGCTCAGTTAGGAGGCTGTGATAGTGATATAGGCATGAGAAGATGATAGTCCCTGCTAATGTGGTGGCATTAAAATTGGGGAGAAAAACAAGGATTCAAAGTGGATTTATGCTCAAGTTCCTCTGAGCACAGTTTACATGAACGTGATACTAATATAAATTTAGGGTCATTCTCAGGAGAGATTGTACTGTCTCTACATCTATATTTGATGACCCATTTTAACTGGGACAGTACTGGAATTTTTCTTGGTATAGTTATCAATTCTCAAAAGCATCCCAGTTTGAATGACAAATTAGATGGTTACATTACTCACATGGAAAGCCACACTTCAGAGTAGGAGCAAAGGAGCTGGAGTTTATTGTTAAATTTTGGGTATGGATGTCATGCCTGGTTTTGAGATATAATCACTCTCAGTTTAATGCTGATGGTTAGAATGTACATTAAAAATTGCTTCATAGAAAGATGTTACATATCCAATCCAAGGAGTAGTTATTACAAAGCAAAAAGCTGTTTTTAGAAAAAGAAAAATGGATTAAATCAAATACTAGGTATACTCTTGGAGCTTAAAACATGAATAGTTCTTTTGCAATAAAAATAATACATAAATAGTTTGCTTTTTAAAAAATATCCATTTTAGACTTTGCTTTTTAAAGTTCACTTTGCTTTACTTCAGGGAAATAATAATAATGATGATAGCTAGCACTTTTGTGGTGTTTTCATATGCTAGATCCATTTCTAAGTGATGCACATATATTAATTCACTTAATCCTTAAAAACCTTTGAGGCAATACAATCTTAAATAAATTATTATCTTTTTAATAAATGAGATAACAGTATTAATGAAGAGATATGCTTATGATATTTAATGCAGCTGAGTGGTATAAATTAATAAACCTAGTATTATGCAAATTAGACTTTTGCATATATTTATTTTTGAATATATTTCCTGTCTTTATATCTTAAATCATTAATTTATTTTTATTTTTATTCTATAATTTAACTCAATATGAAAGGTATATACATGATAAAATGTTTTAAACTTTAGTTTCACATTTATTATTTATACACTAAGTTGCGTTGTATGTGCAAAGGGTTGAGTTAATGATACTCCTCTGTTTGTGTAATGTTGATGTCATTGGTACTTGAATAACTTCTTTTTATTCATTGATTGAATTTTATCTCTACTTTTTTCCTGTGATTCTCTTACCCTCATGGGAAAACATGGGTATATTTTTCATTTCTGTGTATAAAACTTGTATTATTATTTTGTGTGTAAATAAATTGAATTCATCTTTATTTAATTTTGCTCCAGACTTATTTCTTTTTCACCTAGCAATATGTTTTTAAGATTAAACCCATATTACCATGTGTATAGATCTTTAATTAATAGCATTCTATAATGGCCTTTCATCACTTTTTCCTTACTTATTTTCATGTGAGAACTTCTCAGGCTTACATATATATATGTGCATATATAAACTTGTATAAATAATATAGAAAAATTTAAAAAGTCTCAGCAATGGCATATCTGTATCTATGCTTACTTTATTACTTTATCTTTATGCTTATGTTGACCAAGCGTGGCTGTATTGCTTTAGTGCTTTCCCAGAAGCGCTGAACAGGTTCTACTCTCATCAGTGAAAGTAACTGGATTCCAATATTCCTGCCCAAAGTTAGAATTATCCAGCTTCCTTTTTTTTAAATCTCAGATATGTAAATTGATAACCTTTTGTTGTTCACAACAATCTAGGAATTCTTCAGGGAGATTTATGTTTCTTCAACCATCTTCCTTCTTTCCATCTGAGTCTTTGTTAGCACAATGGTTAGCATCCATTTATCTACTAACACTATATTCAAGGAAATCTAGGCTTTTTTAGTCACACTGTTAAAAATTCTTCCAGCCTCTGCTTACCCCCCCTCCCCAATTCCAAGATCACTTCCACATTTTAGGCATTTGTTATGGTAACACTTCACTCCTAGTACCAAAATCTGTATTCATTTTTTACTGTCCTAACAAATTACTACAAACTTAGTGGCATAAAACAACACTAATCTATTATCTTACAGTTTAGTAGGTCAGAAGTCTGATAAGGGTCTCACTGAGCTAACATCAAGGGCTCAGCAAATCTGCATTCCTGTCTGGAGGCTGTAGAAGACAATCTGTTTTTTCACCTCTTCCAGCTCCTGGAAGGTGCCTGCATTCCTTGGCTTCTGACCGTCTTTCTACATCTTCGTGCAGCAAAGTTGTCACTGGCAAAGCCCATTCACAATTCCCTGGGGCATAAAAATAGAACCTGGGTAATAAAATAAAGTCTAACCATTTTTTGTGTGTATTTTTCTCTTCCTTTGTGCTTAACCTGGTTTCATAGGGTATAACCTTGCTCATAGGGTGCCACGTGCTGAGACCTTGCTCCCTGCACATCAGACCAGAGTTCCCAGTGCAGAATGGCTGTGGCAATGCCTCAGCATGGAGGGCCGTGTGCAGAAGCACTTGCACATGCTCCATTCAAGATGGCAGTGGCGGGCCGTGTGCAGAGACTCACGCCCGGCCCTGAGATCTGGAACTGGAGCAGCACGTGCCCTTTGAGAACTCCACCCTCTCCCCTCACTGATGAGGAGCTCTGGAAGCTCAAACCTCTCCATTCCTTGATCAAAGAACAAAGCTTTCCTTTGCTTTTGAACCAAACTTGATCTTGTTCCATTGGCACAAGCAACACCAGGCAGAAGGACTCTTTTTAGGAACCTTCTCCAGGGGGTTGGTAACAATGATGCATCTCATTGACTATTATTCTTCCATCATCACATAACTTTCTGGCCACAACCTGGAAAGGTTCTCCACTTTTAAGGACTCAGGTGATTAGCCTGGGCCTACTTGAATAATCCAGGATGACTTCACATCTCAAGTTCCATAATCTTAACTGTATATATGAGATCCCTTTTTCCATGTAAGGTAACATATTTATAGGTTCTGGCATTAGGACATGGGCATTATTCCACTTACCATAGGGCATCTATCAGATTATAATAATTATTATGAGCAATTCCAGTTTCATGGTCACTTGGTGTCCAAGTATTCTGTCTCTGCTAGGATCTGGTAATATAATAATAAAAATTGTTTTTTAAGAGGAATATAGTTATCTAAAGCAGATGGCATAGTCTTGCTTCAAAAATTCAGAGGTATTCATTGTGATTCTCTCACTTGGTCTTGACACAAATTCTACACAGCATCTTTTTGAACCACATATAACGCCAACACTAGGATGTACTAAGGTTATTATATTTAATGGCAAAAGTGGCAGGACTACCTGAACCACAATTTTTTTTCTTCCAGTTTTATTGCGAAATAATTGACATAAAGCACTGTATATGTTCAAGGTGTACAGCATAATGGTTTGACTTGTATACATCATGAAATGATTATCAAAATAAGTTTAGTGAACATCCATCATCTCATATCATCACAAAATTTAAAAAATAGAATGTGTTTTCTTGTAATGAGAACTCTTAACTTTCATATATAACATAGAGCAGTGTTAATTATATTGATCATGTTTTACATTACATCTCTAGTACTCCTTTATCTTATAACTGGAGTTTGTGCCTTATGACTGCCTTCATCCAATTCTCCCTGCCCCACACCCCACCTCTGGTAACCACAAATCTGATCTCTTTTACCATGAGTTTGTTTGTTTGATTTCGAACATTAATTGACCACAATACTATGACCTACAACACTTACATCACAGTCTTAACCTCAGAACCTTTTCCTACTCTGGGTCCCACTGAAAGCTGGCAGGAGTTGTGTTTTGTTTTTCATGATAAGAGATCCAAGATGCAGTAAGTTGTCTTTGGCTTTGGGGCCATGTCTTGGTTTGTACCTGACTACCACAGTTAAAAATATTTTATACATGTGGTAGATCTCTGAATTTTCACATGGTTTATCTTTTATACATTAGAACACATGTTTCTTAGTAAGGCGTCCTGAATGCAATCCATCTCATGCTATTTTAGTCCATCCATCCATTCGACATAACGTGTCAATGTAACTGATCTGTGTGGTATGCTATTCTGTGAGATGGCTACAGATATCTTTGAACTATTTTATGATGAAGGGTATGAAAGTTACAACTTTCCTGGGGAAAAATGTAAATGTATATTGTTCTCTATTCCATGTGAATACAATTTTTTTTGCAAAATTTTTCTCTTTTCTGATGATATAGAAAAGAATGTTTTTTTGTCAAGTTAGTTGTCACAAACCATGTACCTGAAGTACCTTACAAATCTACTTGAGCAAAGATACCATATCTGACCATCTGACACTATAGCTAAAATTTGGCCTAATTCTTGAATGAACTAGCAGTAGCCTATAGTGATCTTCTAGATTCTAACAGGTGGCTTTCCAACTGGGGGAGAGGGTGTGCAGGGTTGGTGTTTATGGTTCATGATGATGCTTTAGAGCTCTTGGCAACTATTCAACTCATATGCTGTGTTCAAAGGTCTTTGAAATATCTGGACATTCTTCTTTTGGCCAAAGGTCCCTTGTAAGTACTGGGGAGTCATTACCATTTATACTTGACATGATTTTCCAGGGCCCTTGTCTCTGGATATACGGTAACCAATGTATGCATTAGTTTCTGGACCTGAAAACTGCCTCAAATTTGAAAATTCCACATGGGATCATGGTTTTCATTGGAATGACTGGTCTCTGTCTCCCAGGCATTTATCTTTTATTTATTGTGCTGTCACAATCTGAGGGTTAACATTGTTTTATGTCCACTTCTTTTGCACTTCCACTTGTATTCTACTAACTATCTCTACAGATCTTTGCGTATCAGGCCACCTTGAATGTCATTCCAGTCTTGGTGGCCATTGCAATAATTATTACCCCTGGCTTTTGGAGGTTAAATGTTTCTACCTCTTGTTTTTGAATTCTCCTATCCCCATAGCCATAAGAAGGCCAAGTTCTTTAACAGAGTTTTATCTTACTCTCAGGCCTGGCTACAGAGAATCCACAACTGAGTGATATTCACACAACAGTGTTTTTCTCCTGGACTTGGTAAATGGTATGCCTTGGCTTTCTCATGAAACAATCATTTGATGAGTGTTCTGGATGTGGATATCATGCCCATATCACTGAAAGTTTGCATGCCTCTCTTTACCTTCTTTCATGGGAACTTTGGCATTTCAGCTTTGGTCAGTGTGCCCATTGTTTTTATCAAGGTTTTAGCAGTCATTGTAGTTGTAGGTTTGAGCCATCCACAGGACCCTTGTCAGGGTCTTATACCTAAAATTTTGGGTGAATGGTCCCACATCAGTAAATTCTTATCTATCCCAATTTATAATCTAGTCTTTCTGATCACTCTCAACATCAAGTTGCATGTGTATTTCTCATTCTGGGGCATTAAATATACTTATGGCATTTATTTTTTCATGACTATTCAATTTATTTATCCCTCCCAATGTTCTAATTATGCATGGGAGTTACAATTGTTTATCTGATTGGAGATTTGCATTTCAATATAAACTTCAGACTTAACTCTCAAAACATATTTAGAATTAGAACATAATTCAGGGCAAAGTGACTTGACCCAGGTGTTATGGGCTGAATTGTGTGCCTCCCAAATTCATATGTTAAAGTCCTAACTCCCAGTACCTCAGAATGTAACCGTAATTTGAAGATAGGATTTTTAAAGATGCAGTTAATTTAAAATAAGGTCATTATGGTGGGCCCTAATTCAATATGACTTGTCTTTATAAGAAGAGTATATTTGGATACAGATGGCTACAGAGAGAAGACCAGGTGAAGAAACCTACAAACTGAGAGGCTTAGGAGGAAACCAGAAGAAACCAACTTTGCCAAAACTTTGATCTTGGGCCTAGCCTCCAGAATAGTGAGGAAATTAGTTTCTGTTGTTTAAACAACCCATCGTGTGGTACATTTTTTGGGTAGCCCTAGAAAACTAATATACTAGGAATGAAATATCCTGGTTTGCTTAGAATCCATTTTAATTCATTCAAAACGAATTTTTTTCTTTTGTTTTTGAGCTACAAGATACATTTGTTGCAACACTTACCTTGTTTGACTTAAGTAGCAGTTTGGAGAAGGGGGTCTAAATATAAATTCTTATTCTTAGGGCCTGAAATGAACTTTTGTTTTTTACTTTCTCTTATCCTTGCATAGTTTCACTTAAAACATGCCCTTTTGAAATAAGAAAGAAGAGATAAATATAGACATTTAAATAAAACAACCCAGAAAATATGAAATTTGTATTTTTATGAATTACTGGTCAACAAAGAATTTATCAGCCCTACACAACTCAAAGAAAAGGTACATACAAAGACGCAATTACACATTACGGAACTCAGAAGATTTAAGGAAATTGTTCATTAACTGGATTTTACTCTATGAATACTTAAAATGGACATTTATTGTGTGTCTGTACATATGTGTGTTTATCTCAGGATCATAAGATAGTCCTGCAAAGATAATGTACTACTGGAAATCAAATTAGAGCTTAACTAAAATGTTGGATTCTGAAACTATACTGGGGCAATAAGACCTTTAGGGATTACCTCTTTTCTATAAATTTTTTTAAAAAATGATTTTATATTTAAATCATGAACTCCAGCTATGTCTCTTTCAGCTTTTCTAACCTGATTTAGAATCTCATTTAAAACTAGTTAGACTCTCCATTTTGTTTGTGAACCATGAAGCAAAATTATATAAACCTCTGAGTCTAGCATGTGAAGCCTTGCTGTATAGACGTGCCCATATGAGAAGTGCTCTATCACAAAACAGAATTTGTTCTTTGGAACATGGACTTTTACAGCTGTTAAATTACAGTGTTTTATTTGAAACCCCTTTCCATGGTGCTTTTAATAAATGGCAGGTCTCTCCTGATTTGCAGTCACAGAAGCCTCTTATAGCTACAAAGTTCCCACTGTCTTGGTGGTCACTGTCACCCTTTGAGTTTCCTCTTGGGTAACTGCCCAAATAATTTTGTGCACACTACACAGATTACACGCCAGTTTAAGGTATCCAAAATATATGTTACAAATTTGATATAAATCTGTCCAACTGTTTTTAGGTATGACTGTAACAAATGAAGAAAACAATTTTATTTGTATATATATCCACTTTCAACAGTTATTACAAAATTTCATTCTGCATGAACCATTTGATGATCAGAATCTATGTTAGAACTAACACAGAATTATTGGTAGTACAGCCTGTATTGTGTTATCTGTGGGAGATTTATTGGATAACAGGGATGGAACAATAAACAATAAACCAGAATTTATTTATATAATCTATCCATTCATAAGTTAAACTTAAAATCAAATTACATAGAAGCAAATAATGCCAATTTTATCTTTCAACATTTCTAAGAACCAGTAATTTTTCTTACAGTCAATCTTGAAAGATGCATAAAAGTGTCATGTGTGTTTCAATGGATGTGGTAAATCAAGATATTTTGTTCTTGATTGTGATTTAAAAAATGGATATCTTTGTGGATAAGTAAAATTGGTTACATTTGTAAAGAATAAACATATTGAAATGAATTGCAGTTCTAATTGATAGTGTAGTTTAATTTTATCTAAGCCCTTATCATTTCACAGGCTACCTGAGATCCATTTACTCCCAACAAATTGTGTGATACCATATCACTATTAGATCTGGACAAAAGAGACAGAGAGGTTTGTTTGTTTAAGTTGAAAGTTTAAGTAAAGCAACTTCCAGATCTTGTCTTTTGGTTTTAAGATCTTATCCTCAACAAGAGGGAATAACAAAAGATAACTGTACCATTGATTCTCTTAATTAAAATTTTTTTCTGTTGAATACACTTTAACAAGAGAAACACAATAACAATTATAGTTACTCACAAAGGATTATAGAAATGGTAAAAGGGCCAGCTTTAAAATGCCTATTTTTAATTTTCCAGAGAGAAACTGTACTGTTTTATTTCTGTTGTACTAGAGTATAAGAAGTCAATGACAGGTACATCTCTCTTTGGAATCACTTTTGTAATCTTCTCTCAAAAAAAGTCTCTATTCTAGGCATGCCACCCACAGTTCACTGACTTTGAACTAGTCATGTCCAATCCCCAGTGCAACTAGATTGTTTCAGCAATGTCTGGTGGAAGAATCCCCTGAGACTTCTTTGCTGAGATATTTCCAGTTGCTCTTCTCATAATAAAGATGACTTTTGAGAAGCCAGCAATGTTACTCATTAAATGAACTTCAGAGCTTACTTATTTTCTTTTTTAACCTTTTGAAGGTCATATCAGTTTACTTGTATATATGTAAAAAATAAAAAATAGTTCCTAAAAATTTATTCTTTTTATCCCTGTGTTTTATTACTTCAGAATTCTTATGTAATTATGTCTTATATCCTTTTATTATTCTGAAAATGAGTTTCTCCTTTAAGAAATAGCAGTATATGATTACTGTTATTAGTAACACAATGGGCTTCTTCATTATTTGTCTTAAATAAATAGTTAAAATATAATACCAAAAATCTGATTACGATGCAATTTTGCTGCCATAATAATGCAGATTTCAAGGCCATTTATTGCCTTTCTAAAGGTTAATTAATTAACCCAGTAAATTTTATTGAGTCCCTAGTGTGTGCCAAACACTATATGGTACATTGAATGTAGGAATAAGAACTAAGAATGATCATGAACCTTGGAGTGTACTTATAAATGGGAAGAAAAAGGTGAACATATAAATAAGTCCATTATACAGTACAGTAGAAGATGAGGCATACTTGAGGTAGAAGATGAGTATGATGTGTCCTCTGGGGAGCACATGAATGGGAGTGGGAAGGTTCTTTTTTTTTTTCTGAGTTTTAAGAAATCAGGCTAAGAATAAAGGAAAAGGGAACAGTGTTTCAAACAGAGGAAAATAACAGTGGTAATACCCTGAGACAGGAGTATATCTGGCATATTTGAGAAATGGCAAGGAGGATAGTGTGGCAAATGAAGATAGGACTCGTGGTGAGGTCAGAGTTTTGACAGACTCGAGTTGTGCAGAGCATGCTGGCCCATTGGGAAGCCACTGGCTTTACTCCGAATGTGATGAGGTGCCACTGGAGGGTTTTCAGCAGAGCAATGACTTGATAGCACTGACATACTGGAAGGATCACTTTGGTTGCTGTGTTTCCAAGAGTCTCTGTGGGGACAAGAATGGAAGTAGGGATCGGAGATTACCAAGTAACCTGGGCGAGTGGTAATAGCGCCTTAGAGAAGGCTTGGGGCTGGGGGGAGGTGGTGGGCTGTCATCAGGTTCTATGCATATTTTGAACTAAAGTCAATATTTTGGACATATTAGTTGTGGGATATAAATGAAATGTTTCAAAGATGAATCAAGCTTTGTTTTGTTGTTGTTGTTTTTTGGATAGACTAGAATGTTGGAGTCCAATGACGGGGAAGAATGTGTGTGGGTGGAGCAGGTTCTAGAGGAAAAATCCACATTGTGTTTGGAGCATTTCAAATTTAGAGGTGTTCCAAGTAAAGATGGAAGGTACACAGCTGTATATAGTTTTATAGTGGAGAAGTCTGGACAAGATACAAATTTGGGAGTCATCATTACATAGATGATAATTGAGATTGTGAACCAGTAGAAATCACTGACAAAAAAGGAAACTAGAAGAGTCAAAAAATGATTCCCAGGGCATTCCAAATTTAAGAAGTTGATAAGAATTGTAATTAATAGGGGAGACAAAGTATGACCAGTGTCAAAGGAAAACAAAAACATCAAAGAATGTTATGTCTAGAAGCCAAGAATAGAACACTTCTAGGATGAAGATGGTTATTAACTTTGGTAAATGATGATATGTCAAATAAGATCACGACTGAAAGTTGGTCATTGAATTAAACAATGTGGAGGTCAATAATTATCTTGAAAAGAATACTTTAGGTACTCCTTTGATTTCAATCCTCCTCCTTTTTTCTCATCATAAAGACTATTCATTCTTTTCTATATTTAAACATTTTTACTGCATTGCATATATCTATACATAAAATACACTGTTGCTTTACATGTATTCAAACTGTATAAATGGAATATTTTTCATAATCCAGCCATTTTCTCTTTTCACTGGACACATTATTTTTCATATATATATATGAATTGAATATATATGGCTCTAGTATATTCATTTGAATTAGCAGTAGATAAAGTGAGACACATATGATGTTCCACAATGTATTTATTATACCCCAAAATGTAATAAATTGTTTCAATTTTTAGTGCTGTAAGCAATGCTGTTATTAACAGTCTTATGTATATCCTTCTGCCCATAGGGTGAGGATTTTCTTTAGGAGTAGAGCTACTAGCTTAAGTATATGTTTACAATCAACTTTATTAGATACTTATTTTTTTTGGTCCTTGTCTTGCTAGGACTTTTTGTGCAATGTTGAAATGAAATAATGGCTGGGGGCACCATGCATTGGTCATGACTTTAATGGGAATGCATCAAATAGAATACTTCATCATTAAAATATTTATTGAACATATATATTTCCTTACTCTGTTATCTGATATGCCCTAGAATCAATTATACTCCAGTAGGAATAAGCACATCTAGTTCCCAGATTTTTGGTTTTTAATACCATTCTACAATAATTGGAACCAAGACTCCTTGAAGTTAATGGCTGATAATAGGACTGGGACATTGAAATATATAAGCTGAGCATGGACCATCTTTTCATGACAGTAAAGAAGGAAATACTCAAAAATCCCCATACCCCACAATGATGGGAATACAGGAGTCAACTGAAAAAATACCTCAAGGATGAAATATGAAGCAGTTTGAACAATAAAATAACAAAGTATTAGATCATAACCCAAAGTATAAAATAAATATCTATGACTTCACATTGATGTAAACAAATAATTGAATAAGTAAATAAATGGGAGAGAAGAGAAAATGTCCCTTGCTGAAAAATGATCAATAATTTATGTAAACACTCTTCCCTGAAAAAGGAGGAACATAATGCCCACTCCTTAGGTACGGACTGATCTAGTGTCCTTCCCAAGAGTGAAATATGGGGGAATAAAGTAACTTAACTGACAAACACTTCCTTATTCAGGCGATCAAGATTAACATCATCAGTGATGTCATGTTAGTAGTATGTACTCTTTTATTGAGTTTAAGATGTGGTCCTTAATTCTTTTTATTTCTTCTTTGCGGTACGCGGGCCTCTCACTGTTGTGGCCTCTCCTGTTCTGGAGCACAGGCTCCGGACGCGCAGGCTCAGCGGCCATGGCTCACGGGCCTAGCCGCTCCGCGGCATGTGGGATCCCCCCGGACCGGGGCACGAACCTGTGTCCCCTGCATCAGCAGGCGGACTCTCAACCACTGCACCACCAGGGAAGCCCTGTACTCTTGATATGATGTTATGAAAATAAGACTTTATGTCAGTGGTCTTCAAACACAAACCCCAGTCTATTATGAGAAAAAACATGAGCCAGATTCCAATAAGGGAATACTCTACAAAATATCTGATCAACATTCTTCAAAACTGTCAAGGTTATCAAAATCAAAGAAAATCTGAGAAAATGCCACAGTCAAGAGGAGCTTAAAATGTGATGACTAAACGTAATGTAGTATTTGGGATGGGATACTGGAATAGAAAAAATTATTAGGTAACCATTAAGGAAATTTGAACTTAAAGTGGACTTTACTTCATAAAAATTATATTCAAGTTCTCCAGAGAAACAGAATCAATCAATTGGAGGTTTTATATATATATATATATATATATATATATATATATATATATATATAT